>NC_090267.1:90725651-91033728 GCF_040414725.1 Anabrus simplex
GGCGAGGTATATTAATCATTTACAATTAAAAACCCTTGTCCCGACCGGGAATCGAACCTGGGGCCGCTGGGTGACAGACGGACGCGTTGCCCCCCCGATATCCATGGAGTTCATCAGTATAATGTAACATATTTGGACGTAATGTTTCATAATCTTCCGGAGAACAGTTGGAATTTCTTATCGCCTCGGAAGCATTGAAGCTGACAGCAATGATTTCACCTTTTGCGTCACAGCTGTCGGAAGAGGATGGTCATGAAGTCTCCCGAACCCTCCAAGCTGAGAAAGATAGCTTTCGATAATGTCTTGATTACTTCTGTCACCATTTATTTAGGCCAGTGGCTTTAAGGAATACATGAAAGTGGGTTTCGTTCCTTCGCGTGCCTGCTATGCTTTGTGCAGCCTGCACTCGCATGACAAACCATACTGAAAAGTGTACACTATTACTGATTTTTACGTTTCATCGCATAAAATAAACACACACGGTTTCTTATATACCACAGATATGTTACTATCGTGTACAATTAACACCTAGCTTCTGCTTGCACAGCGATTCTTATTCGAACTACCTCTACCTCATTCAGGGCAGATTCTACGCGAGGGTCCTGCGTGACGTCACAGCTCTGCTTTGCTACTGCGCACCTCTCTCGTGATCCCTACCTTGTATTATACGTACCTTGCAGTGAATTCTCTGACGAGCCGGTAAAACTACCGTCACGAGGTTGGCGATCTTAAGCACATTCAAATAACACCGAACGGAGCCGGTATCGAATCCGGAAACTTTGGTTCAGCAAGCCAGATCTCAGCCGCCTGGGCCATTCAGCCTGACAAAATGAAACTTTTAACACCCCAAACGGAGGAGTCGAATTCTATGACTGCTCTTTAACATTAGACGAGATAGAAAGAACTTTTCCACCAACCACAACTGATCTGCATTTAGGGCAGTCTCGCAGGTGGCAGATTCCCTACCAGTTGTTTACCTAGAATTTTCTTAAATAATTTCAAGGAATTTGGAAATTGATCGAACCTCTCCCTTGGTAAATAATTCCGGTGCCCAATTCCTCTTCCTATAAACGAATATTTCTCCCAATTTTTCCTCTTGAATTCCAACTTTATCTTCATATTGTGATCTTTCCTACTTTTAAAAACACCACTCTGACTTACTCGTCTACTAATGTCATTCCACGCCATCCCTCCACTGACAGTTCGGAACATACCGATACCGCTTAGTCGATCAGCCCGTCTCCTTTCTCCCAAGTCTTCCCAGCCCAAACTTTGCAACATTTTCGTATCGCTACCTATTTTTTTTTCAGAATAAACCAGAACAAATTGTGCTGGTTTTCTTTGAATCATTTCCAGGTTTCCTGGAAATGGTCCCATAAACTGGAACCGTACTCTAGTTGTGGCCTTACGAATGAAAGCATATTTACGGAATGATTCGGGGCTAAAATTTAGAAAAATACATAGTTTTGATAACCAGCATAAAACATACCAATGATTTTGATACGTAATAGAAAAAAAAATCTGACAAATTTAGTGCACATTTTGTCTGTGTTCATGTACTTATACGTAATAAATTAAAATTACATATCAGCATGCAGACTGTCAGGGCCATGCGGACGTTATTATAGTAATAATGGCACACTACAAGGACGTTTAGGCCTCAGCTGTGGAGAAGAAAAAGGAACGAGAGTTGCAGAGTCATAGTGCTGCCTTTTAAGAAGCACGAGGCCTGCTATAAAGTTACATTAACGGCTACAGAAAAGCTCAGCCTGCCAGTTCGCGCCTATCATTCATCATGGTGAGGTGAGTCCTATTTCGTTCAGTGCTTAACATCTCAAAACGATTAATTTTTTATAAAAGAAATAAGAGTTTTGTATGTATATCGCTCAGAATTTCAAAAGAATTGTATTTCTGTATCGATCGTGTCCATAGTAACAAGAAAATACTTTTTCTTCATTTTCCGTAATGTCTGTCTGTCTGTCTGTATGTATGCATGTATGTATGTATGTATGTATGTATGTATGTATGTATGTATGTATGTATGTATGTACGCGCATCACGAGAAAACGGCTGAAGAGAATTTAATGAAAATCGGTATGTAACGTCAGGGAATAAGTTGTTACAATGTAGGTTATAAAGAATTTTGTTCACGCTGAGTGAAATGGTAGTTTAGGGCAAGGCCTTAAATTTAATTCTCAAATAATTAAACTGAGTCAAGTCTTGGTCTTGGTCTCCATCTACTTCTCTTACCCTCCACAACAGAGTCCGTTATTCTCCTATGTAACCTATCCTCCACCATTCGCCATTAATAATAATAATAATAAATTTATTAATTAATAATTTATGTTATTAGTGATCATATTGATAAATGCTAGATAACTAAAGTTATAAAGAATTAACGTTTCGATCTTTTTTGTCTGGCATATTGTAACCGTACCGGCTATGATAACAAAGATAATCATGAATTTGGATTTTTGTTGTCAAGTCCATAAACGCCGAGTCGCGAGGAAATGGGTAAACAGGTTTTAATGGAAATCGGTATGCACAGTAATGTCAAGGAATAAGGAACTACAGTCCACGCTATAAATTATTTTATAGGATGCCCTAATATCACAGAGTCGGTAGAAAACTAAATGTGAAAGCCTACAGTATTGTAAGCTCATAAAATTGATCAATAACTTTGGATTGACCATTGTTTGTTGTGATGTGATTTGTCCTCTGCTGTCCACCGATAGATGGGATTACTCCTGGGAACCGAGTGTAACAGCCTGTCTGAATATTGACGGGTAGTACATGGGGAAATATACCTCTCTCTTCTTTAGCATGCCAACGGCCGTAGCCGTGTTGAAACACCGGATCTCGTGAGATCTCCGAAGTTAAGCAACATTGGGCGTGGTCAGGAGTTGGATGGGTTGCCACGCGCTGTTGGTGCGGGGTAAGGGAATAGAGGAGCGGAGAGGAACTGGCCACCCTACCGCACATAAACTCCGGCTCAGGAACATCTCTGCGGATGTTCGGACCTGCCTTCCGGTAGAATAACCCTTACCTTACCTTCTTTAGCATGCCATTCCTCTCGTTCATAAATTTTCTGATACTACTGGTACGTAACACCTTCGTTCAGCACAGCATTGCCAGCTATTCAATCCCTAACCTGAGGCAGTGATTTGAATGAGCAGTGTGCACCTTTAACGGAATAATGGCAGAGAATTGTTTGGGACTTTCTGCAATCTGGTCATTCCAGCTCTGGAACATTGGACTGTTAGATCGGCAGCTTACTGCTGTTCGTTAAAAGAGAAAATGTGCGGTTTTTCATTTTATCGAGTACTTTTTATGATAACATTGCTTTTAATCACTTCATTCCTACTGACGTCATTGTAATATGCTATGTTGATTTCAGTTGGGAAAACCACAAAAACAGTCTTTCTGAGAATTCCGTAGCGAAGCACGGGTACATCAGCTAGTATTTAAGATTAAACACGATGTGTACGTACGACTTTAAAAATAGAGAATTTCACTGCCAGTACCAGGTTTCATATTTTGCATTATGAGATAGAGGAAGTGTTCTTTTTGTGCAGTCAAACAGGTGGTATAGTGAACAGTGTGAGCCGCAGATTTCTCAAACACAGTCGCGGGATGCCTGGTGGAAACCTTCCTTATTACAATTTCAGTGAATTGCTCCTCTCGTGTAGAGGTGACGTAGCTCAAAATTGGTTGGTTTTTATTCATCATTGTTGATGGCGAAAGTATTAAGTAATTCAAAAACAACCTTCTAATCTGTATTTCAATGTTTGAAGTGAGCAAATTTCTTTTCTTAAGAACGACCTTCCTTGCTTGTGCTAATCTACTTTTTTATGCACTCCTTACTTCTGACGTCGTTTCGTTATTCTGTAACCCAATTAACAGTGTTGAGCTACTTCCTTTAAAACTTCATTACCTAATGTAATATTTCCTGCATCTTCGGACTTTCTCGGATTACATGCCATTAGTTTTTATTTTGACTCGTGCATTTATTTTCATCTCGTCAGTAGTCAGATTATATCCATACCATTCAGCAATTTCTGCAGATCTTTTGCAAATAATAATAATGATAATAATAATAATAATAATAATAATAATAATAATAATAATAATAATAATAATAATAATAATAATAATAATAATATGGCCTCAGCTACCGTGTCCAGACATTTCAATTTGACGCCATCTGGCTGTCTGCTCGTCAGTTTCGACGTTCTGTTTTACTCTAGGCCTACTAGAAGGCAGATCGAATAACCTGAAGTTCTCTTGGGCGTCTATGGCTGAGATTTAATGAATTTTGTCGGGTAAACACCAAATGTGTCACCAGAGCACTTTTACATGTCGAGATCGTAAGACATAGAGTGTCGATTGGACTTTTTGCGCGCTTCAAAAATCGACTACCTCTACCGGGTTTGAATACACTATCTTGGGATCCGGAGGCCGACACTCTACCACTGATCCACAGAGGCAGACTGATTAAATAACAATATCTTTGGGCAATTAATTTTCCAACTTCTCCTTTGATATTCTATTGCCGCGTGTTTTGTATTTACATTGAAAGGAAGTCCGGCTCCATGGTTAGCGTGCTGGCCTTTGGTCACAGGGGTCCCGGGTTCGATTCCCGGCAGGGTCGGGAATTTTAACCATCATTGGTTAATTTCGCTGGCACGGGGACTGGGTGTATGTGTCGTCTTCATCATTTCACCCTCATCAGGACACGTAGGTCGCCTACGGACGTCAAATCGAAAGACCTGCACCTGGGGTTGTGGGGAGCCGAACATGTCCTCAAACACTCCCGGCACTAAAAGCCAAACGCCATTTCCATTTCACTGAAAGGAAGATACGTGTGTGTTTGTGGGTGTGTATGAGAGAGTGGGAGGAAACTGTCAGATAATGCGGTGTTTATGAATGTATACAATGTTATGTATACGGTATTTCTAGTGTAGTTATGGGGAAAGCAAATTAGCATTTATCTGGACTTCTCATTGTCAGTAGAGAACATGAAATGAAAATCCACAGCCTGTTTCCAGTCAGTCGACAGGGTCAGAAATGCAATGAATGAAGCCCTCATCTAGCAGCGAGTATAGGAATTGTGCCGGCTGCCGAAGCCTATCGCACTCCTCTGGGGCAATGATTAATGAATGACAGATGAAAGGAAATGATATGAGACTGGAGAGTATTGCTGGAATGAATTATAACAGGGAAAACCGGAGTATCTGGAGAAAAACCTGTCCCGTCTCCGCTTTGTCCAGCAGAAATCTCACATGGAGTGACCGGGCTTTGTACCACGGAATCCAGTAGTGAGGGGCCACCGCGCTGCCGCCTGAGCCACGGAGGCTCTCAGTAGAGAATATACGCTTGTTAAAATTAACGACAGTCTACAGTATATCAGCACGCGTTAAAATATATTAATTCAGAACCGGTTTTCGGAAACTTAGTTCCATCATCAGTAAGTATACAAACGTAAAATATAAAAATCCACATAATTGTGTCGTCTTGGTATTAAAATCTAGAGGACAGTGGTGCTGTAATAAATAAATTTAAAAAATACGAAAACTAAACTAACAGCATATTTAAAAACTAATTTAATATATAAACTGTTGTTAATTTTAAGAAGTGTGTCAAGCCATCTGCACTGTTTACAATGGCTTTCATTTTCATAACGATCATAACTCAGTAGAACATACTTTGCGCACTCAACTACACGCATCAGAATAAACACTAATGGAGCAGGAATATTTTATTGTATACACTTCCTTATTCTAATGCTCTCAAAGTAGCTTCTGTTGTAATTTGAAGGCAGGTAACCTTGACCATAATGGAACGAGAAAAAGTTTCCTCATGTCTTTGGCTACTTTAATAATTTGGTAACAGAACCATTCAGTTCGGCTGAAGAGCAGTACCTATCAGTTTCTGGTCATGAGGTGAGTTAAGCTTTAACAATACTGACAGAGGGATTAGGCATTTACAATCCTTAAATTTAGCAGATGGGTATATACCTTTAAAATAACTGAAATAGATAAAAATAAGTATACCACATTTCTGCTTCCAGAAGATAATTACAGCATTATAGAAGGTTTATTGAGGATTTAAGCACGCTAGGAAGCACTTATGACTAGTTCTTTCTGGATGCTTGCTTTCGTTCTCAATATTCAATACTTTTTTCCTTCCTTTCCTGAGAAAGAGGTTTGCGAGATTAAATATCCTTTAGTATAGAAGACCTCGCGTTCACTATTTAAAAAATTTGAGGAGGTCAGAGACCTCAGTATCAGAAATCCCAGCGGAAGCTAATCTTCTTAAAAACATCATTGTGCCTCGTGCTTCTAGTCTTGTAAATTTTGATGACTCAAAAGTTCTTCTTGAGCCTACCATTGTCCATTCTCAGAAGGTGTCCGTAAAACTTCAGCCGCCTACGTCGCATGCTAGTGTCAGCCGTTTCCAACTGTTGGTACATACAGTTCAGAGTTCGCTTTCAGTCGGTAGCTTCCACCCGGGAGCACTCTTGACCTATGAATTTCCCGGAGGATACGTCCTTCGACTTTATCCAGGTCGTCCATGGTGCCTTTCCTGTTCATCAGTAAGATCTTCGCAGCATATAAAAGCTGGGGTCTGACAACAGTCTTGTAGTGGCATATTTTGGCGTTCATCGAAATGCATTTCTTGTTGTATCGGTTTTATGACAGTTGGTATACTGCGTTGAGTTTGGCACATCTGTCTAACAGGGAGGTTCTGTCTCTACCATTGGGGTGGACCCATTCACGGAGATACCGGAATCGATTGACTTTTCCAATGACGGTCGTCAAAGGGGCTTTCCCGGGGTACTTACTTTCGAGGTACTTGGTCTTCTCGTGTCATATATGTAGTCCTGTCTTCACCGCTGTCTCGTGCAGGGATTGAACAGCAACTGCAGCATACTTAGAGTTGGTGGTTAGGATCGCGATGTCATCTGCGAAGGCCATGCTCCTGATCTTCCGTGTTCTGTAACCGGTTTGATTCCGAGATTTTTCAGTGTAAGTTCCCAGGCCTTTATGACTTTGTCGAGCACCAGATTGAAGAGAATAGACGATAGGCCATATCCAGTATGTCTCACAAAGTCGTGATTTTGATATTCCGAAACTGTTCTCCTCTGTACTTTAGCTTGTCTTTGGTTCTACGCCCCTGACATTGAAGTGACTGACGAGGCTCGCGTGTTTGAGCACTTTGAAATACCATCGGACCGACCCGGGATCGAATCTCGGGATTTGGAATCAGCTCCAATGTTTGATTAGCTCACGTCAGCCCGAGGTAAAACAGGATCAAGTTCATTAATACAACACAGTTCTTACCCACGGGGTGCGATATAAGCTGTGTCTGGTGGTGGTGAATAAAGTTTTAAGAGGAAGTACAACTACGCAACCATGCTCTATTAACACTAATCAGAGGTAAAAATGGAAGGAATCCGACAGTTCAAAACATGAATGTGTCGGCCGAACAGAGACAAGGACCACGAAGGGCGTTAGAATGAAAGACTCCCTAGGCATCGTGACCAAATACTATCGGGGTAGGAAAAAACAAGAGTTGACCAAGCGATGTCGGACAGAATAGATGAAAGTGAGGAGCCTGACATAAGTAAGTGGAAGCGATGTCTAGACTCAGATCAGTGCCTGGTGGACCCCAAGCCACGCTCCCAAGGTGAGATTCCATTGATCCTCTTTTAGTTGCCTTTTACGACAGAAAGGAGATACCATGGGTGTTATTGTACCGCCGCCACCCACAGGGGGAAATAAGCTATCGAAGACGTTTCTATAATTATACGTATTTCGTCATGATATCGTTTGCAAAATAACTAATCAATGATACGTTATGGGCGAGAAAGTGTTAGAGGTAATCGATATAACATTTTTGTGAATATAAATGTACGAAGTTGTATACAAACATGCCACGAAATAATGCGGAACCTTTAACCGTCGATAAACCCAAGAAAGCATACTATTTTGGTCACATCGTTTTCTAAGCAGTATATAAGGAAATCATCAATCAGTCACTACTGATCTGCATTTAAGGCAGCTAACCAGGTAGCAGATTCTCTGTCAGCTCTTTATCTAGCCTTTTCTTAAATCATTGCAAAGAATTTGGAGGTTTATTGAACATCTCCCTTGGTAAAATATTTCAATCCCTATCTTCTCTCCTTATTAACGAATATTTGCCCCGATTTGTCTTCTTGAATTCCAACTTGATCTTCATACTGTGATCTTTCCTAATTTTAAAAACGCCACAAACTTATTCGTTCACTAATGTCATTCCGCGCCACCTCTCTACTGACAGCTCGGAACATACCACTTAGTAGAACAGTTCGTCTCCTTTCTCCCAAGTCTACCCAGCCCAAAGTTGGCAACATTTTCGTAACGCTACTGTTTTGTCGGATTTCACCCAGAATAAATCGAGCTGTTTTTCTTTGGATTTTTCCCGTTCTCGAATCAAGTAACTTAATCCTGGGAGGGTCCCATACACCGAAACCATACTCTACTTGGGGTTTTACCAGAGACATGTATGCCGTCTCCTTTATATCCTTACTACAACCCACATGGATATGTGAAACTTCACAAAGTGGTCCGGTACCCACAAGACAGAAAGAGCATAATAATAATAATAATAATAATAATAATAATAATAATAATAATAATAATAATAATAATAATAATAATAATAATAATAATAATAATAATAATAATAATAATAATAATAATACCGAGCTCGATAGCTGCAGTCGCTTAAGTGCGGCCAGTATCCAGTAATCGGGAGATAGTGGGTTCGAATCCCACTGTCGGCAGCCCTGAAGATGGTTTTCCGTGGTTTCCCATTTTCACACCAGGGAAATGCTGGGGCTGTACCTTAATTAAGGCCACGGCTGCTTCCTTCCTAGTCCTAGGCCTTTCCTATCCCATCGTCGCCATAAGACATGTGTGTATCGGTGCGACGTAAAGCAAAAGACCAAAAAACAAAATAATAATAATAATAATAATAATAATAATAATAATAATAATAATAATAATAATTTACTACTCGATGATAAACTTCAATCTCTATGAAGAAAAGCACCAGAATAATAATTCATGAAATTTTATACTTGCTAACTGTTCACTCGTGTGTATTCAAAACAATTCTATGAATGTACATGCCTTAATTGTGACTGTCTCTAAGAAATGATAGGAACGAGTTTTTTCTTTTGCTATTTGTTCAACGCAAACTACTTCAGATATGTAATCGGCGATAATGGGATATAAGAAGGCTAGGACTGAAAAGTTAGCAGACGTGGCCTCAATTAAGGTACAGATCCAGCATTTGTTTGGAATGAAAATAAGGAAAATGAGGAAGGCTTTTTTCAGGGCTGTCGACAGCACGATTCGAACAGAACATCTACTGAATGGAAATTTACAGCTACAACAACCAAAGAGTAGCGTCGCCCGGATCGGCCGAAAGGGGTTATATTTACAAAATGACGACAGAACACAATGAATGTGCTTGTACGCGTGCGGTGCGCGGATGACTTGTAATTATAAAGACACTGATACAAGTTAATGAAGCTTACCCCCCAAAAATTGGTCACCCCTGGAGAAATCATTACAAGCACCATTTAATACAACGTAACTCCGCCTCTGGACTTCATAGCCGCGTGGATTCGGTTAGGAAGTCAGTCCACAAGGCTGTGCAAGTACATCGCATCCAGGTTTAGTCACTCGCTGAGGATTTAACCGCGCAATTCCACCAAGTTGTGGGATTGTATTGTCGACTGTTCCAACATGTCCCATAGATTTTCAATTGGGTTCAAGTCAGGTGATTTTGCAGGCCAACCGATATGTAATACAGTGGGGGAGTGTTCATAAAACCAGTCACATATGCGTCCGGCCCGATAGACTTTGCTGCTGTCATCTCGAAAAATTGGGGTTCCAATAGCATTACTGATCATGCAGATGTTGATTGAAAGGCAACACCTGATCATCCACGATGTTTTAATGGTCATCTTAGTGAGCGGGCTCAATCCATGATACGAAAAACACCCCCTAAATCATCACAGACCAACTCCGGTTTGAACCTTACCTTGCACACATCCAGGATGAAAGCTTCATTTGGCCTTCGGTGTACTCGATGACGTACGTCATTGGAATACTGACAAAAACGTGATTCGTCAGACGTCAGTCAGCTACTCTCCACGTTCGATGATTTCTAGCCCATTGAAGAGGCGCAACTTTATGTGCCTGTGTGAGCAATGGCCTTTTGCCAGGTGACCGACTCCAGATGTTCATTGCATGCAGTTCCCGTCACAATGTTCTCTCGCTGATAGGTTGCGATGGACCTTCATTCATCGACTGCAGCAGTTCCTGTCGGGTTTGGAATCGGTTTTGATTCACAAGCCGTGAAACGCGTCTCCGATCCCTCTCAGGATCTTTTTCCGAACAAAATTCTGACGTCGTGTATCATGGCCACATGTAGCACACCACTGGTTGTAGATACGTTGAACAGTTCGCTACGAAACATCAACAAATCCAGCAACGGCCAAACAAGATTACCCCTTTTCGCCACTCTGTTACCAAGCTGAATAGATCACATGACTGAGAAATAAGGAAGTCGAACTCAGGGGGGAAGAGACAATGTCTCACTGATCGCTACTGCCTTATGCTCACGCAGAGGGAGAGCGCGTGCGGGTTGAGCACGGGACTCGTTCGTTGCACCATCTGTTCAGGGTTAACGATGCATCTGCGCGTGTGCACTAGGATGACTATTTTTTTTTTTTTTTTTTTCCGGGGAGCCTATGTTGATATTCAGATTACAGCACACTACAAAATCTTACATTAAAATACAGAACAAGAAAATACGATCAACGTCGGTAGTTTTAAAGCGAATGGTATGTTTAGTTTAAAATCTAAAATCCAACTTTCGAGGCTACTTAGAAAATGGATTCAACAGATCTGCTGGTTCTACAAGTATGTCTCTGAAGATTTATTTACTTTCTGTTTTTTTTTTTTTTTTGTAAAAAATCCATGAGAGGTGTCTAACGCCCTTTGACTACGCCCCTGCACCCAATATACGTAGCAACTTTCCTGTTAGGAGTTAAGTTTATGGAATGAAATGAAAGAGATTTTTTACCAAGGTGAATTGATCACATGACTGAGAAATAAGGAAGTGGAACTCAGGGGGGAAGAGACAATATTTGTTAAAGTAGTGTTAAATTAAAAATTAACATTTAAAGTAATTTATTATTCTCCATTGCTCACTATGAAAATCTACAACCTGTTTTCCAGTCAATGACCGGGTCAGGGATGGGATGAATGAAGCCACCATCTTGCGGCGAGGATAGGAAATGTGCCGGCTGCCGAGGTCTGTCGCACTCCTCTGGGGCAATGATTAATAACTGACAGATGAAATGAAATGATAATGGAGAGTGTTGCTGGAATGAAAGATGACAGGGAAAACCGGAGTACCCGGAGAAAATCCTGTCCCGCCTCCGCTTTGTCCAGCACAAATCTCACGTGGAGTGACCGGGATTTGAACCACGGTATCCAGCGGTGAGAGGCCAGCGCTCTGCCGCCTGAGCCACGGAGGCTTTTCCATTGCTCACTAATGGAATAAAATTGTTCCTGATCACAGGTAAAGATTCATTCAAACAACGATGCCAGATATTAAATTGAGATTTATTTTATACATTTTGAATGTACCGGTATTTCCAAAGAATTATTGAATTACCGGGCGAGATGGCCATGCAGTTAGGGGCGCGCAGCTGTGTACATGCACCCGGGAGATAGTGGGTTCGAACCCCACTTCCGGCAGCCCTGAAGATGGTTTTCCGTGGTTTCTCATTTTCACACCAGACACCTTAATTAAAGCCAAACCGAGCTCGATAGCCGCAGTCGCTTAAGTGTGTCCTGTATTCAGTATTCGGGAGATAGTAGGCTCGAACCCCACTGTCGGCGGCCCTGAAGACGGTTTACCATGGTTTCCCATTTCCTCACCAGGCAATTCTGGGGCTTAATTAAGGCCCTGGCCGCTTCCTTCCCACCCCCAGCCCTTTCCTGTGCAATCGTCGACATAAGACCTATCTGTGACGGTGCGACGTAAAGCAACTTAAAAAAAATTAAAGTCAAGGCCATTTCCTTGCCACTCCTTGGCCTTTCCTATCCCATCGTCGCCGTAAGTCCTATCTGTGTCGGTGCGACGTAAAGCAAATAGCAAAAAAAAATTATACCCCCAACGTCTGTCATAAGAATCCCTTCACCCCCGTCCCCCATACATTAACCCCAAAACAGTAAGGAGTTGTGGGTCTGTATCTTATCTTTACGCTTATTTAATCTCCTGCCTATTGTAATATTTTTATTGCACATTCTCCATTTAGTGCGGGGATAAGTTAATGTACATTAGTGTTAGCTAGCGTAAACGTGATCAGCGAATGTGTCTTTTTTATGCTTCTTTCCGATTGTTATCCGTTGTGTCCATGACATTCATCCTTTTCTTATTCTTCATGGCCCTTTTCCTTATTTCTTAAGGTCAGCAGTTCGCGCGGATTTGGCGCAGTTTTATGGCCAGGCGTCCTTCTTAACACCAAATTACGTGGAGAGCAGTATTAATTATAGAGTGTTCCTGTGATGGTTGGTAATGCGGTGTGATGCGTGTAGATGAGATAGGTCAAACACTCAGTCCCCAGGACAGAGGAATCAACAATGCATAGTAAAAAATTACCGGCCCAATTGGGGATCAAAGCCGGGGCTCTCTCAATCAAAGCCACAACGCTGGCCATTCAGTCAAGGAGTCAGAACATTTGGGTCCTTGACATTTCTCTTTCTTGTCTTTTCCCGATTATCTACGATCAACACTTTGTATGGATTTAGCCCAGTTCTACGGCGGATTGCCCTTCCTGACGCTTACCGCGTGTGGAAGGATTTATTCACAACTAGCTGTAGTGTACTTGTGGACAAAACATGACGACCTCGCCTCACACCACTACCCTCCAGTGGCAGCCCGGTGTCTATTAGCGGCTTACAGGATTTACTACGTCCACTGTAGCCGGAGTTGCCAAATCTTCTACTGCACTCGACACGAAGAAAGTATGGAGACTGATGTGAGCGGTTCGGCAACCTCTCAACACCATACAACGATCACTTAGAACTCGTTAAGTCAGCAGGGTGCAGAGGGTGATTGACTGCTGGCTTCTAGCTCGCTTCCAGGAACTGAGGTCGTCATGTTTTGTCCTCGAGTCTATCCGTCGTTGACGAGACAATATCTTTTTCTTCTTTTCCTACCGCTTTGTCTACGCCAGTGGGGTCGCGGGTGCAAACTGCGTCGCACGTGTGGACTTGGCCAACCCTATATGGGGGGATGTAATCACTATTGCGTGTTTCTGCGGTAGTTGGTAGTGTGCTATGTTGTCTGACTATGATGAGGAGAGTGTCAGGACGGACAAATACACTCAGTCTTCGTGTCAGAAGAATTAATCAGCAGCGATTAAAATCCTCGAACCGGCCAGGAATCGAACTCGGAACCCTCTGAATCGAAGGCCAGTACGCTGACCATTTAGCAAATCAATCAATCAATCAATCAATCAATCAATCAATCAATCAATCAATCAATCAATCAATCAATCAATCAATCAATCAATCAATACTGATGTGCATTTAGGGCAGTCGCCCAGGTGGCAGATTCCCTATCTGTAGTTCTCCTAGCCTTTTGTTAAATGATTGCAAGGAAACTGGAAATTTATTGAACATCCCCCTTGATAAGTTATTACAATCCCTAACACCCCTTCCTATAAACGAATATTTGCCCCAATTTGTCCTCTTGAATTTCAACTTTATATTCTGATCTTTCCTACTTTTAAAGACACCACTCAAACTTATTCGTCTACTGATGTCTTCCTACGCCATCTCTCCACTAACAGCTCGGAAGATACCACTTATTCGAGCAGCTCGCCTCCTATCTCCCAAGTCTTCCTAGTCCAAAGTCTGCAACATTTTTGTAACGCTACTCTTTTGTCGCAAATCACCCAGAACAAATCGAGCTGCATTTCTTTGGATTTTTTCCAGTTCTTGAATCAAGTAATCCTGGTGAGGGGACCTTATAATGGAACTATACTCTAGTTGGGGTCTTACGAGAGACTTGTATGCCCTCTCCCTTACATCTTTACTACATCCCCTAAATACTCTCATAGTAATGTGAAGAGACCTGTACCCTTTATTTACAATCATATTTATGTGATTACCCCAATGAAGACCTTTTCTTATATTAATACCTAGGTATTTACAATGATCCCCAAAGAGAACTTTCACCCGATCAACGTAGTAATTAAAACTGAGAGGACTTTTCCTGTTTGTAAAACTCACAACCTGACTTTTAACCCCGTTTATCAACATACCATTGCCTGCTGTCCATCTCACAACATTATCGAGGTCGTTTTGCACACGAGTCGAACTGACGGGATAATCTGTAGCACGTGCAATGTTATCTAACTCCCCAGCTACTTTATTCGAGACGCAGCTGTAATCCCATCTATTGGAGATGAGTGGCAGCAGAGAGACAAATCACATCACAACAATAGTCAATATAATGTTATTATTGATCAGTTTCATGCGCTTCCGATATTGTAGTTCTTCAAATTTGTTTTTCTCCCGACTCTGTGACATTCGGCATCTAATGTAAAGGGAGTCTTTCCTTCTTTCACTGACTCACTCCTGCCTTATTCATCAAGCGTACGTTCCCTTACGATCTTTTTTCTCACTTTTTATAATCATCTTCACAATTTTCCTTGTTGATATTGAGCGATAACCACGCGGTTTTACACCTTAAGAAAATTATCACAACTGAGCAATATTTCCATGTTAGCAACTCTCGGAGTTGATATGGGCTAAGCAACAGAAGTCTAAATTCATCAGTTCTATTATCATAGTCGGTACAGTAAAACTGTATAAGTCACAAATGATAGGAAACTGCATTCTCTATAACTTTCTTTATATAGTACTTTTCGATAGGACCAATAATATAGGTATTTACAAATTAAATTTTAGGCACCTTTCTCTTAAACTTCCATTTCATCCAGCGTGAATAACATTATTTATATCCATGACTGTAGTGCTTTCCTCGTCTTTACCGATTTTCATTGAATTTTGTTCACCTGCCTTCTCGTGATTCGGCGTTCATATGGAATTAGCAAGAAAAAACGAAATTTATGAATATCACTGTTACCACAGTCCCCTGTGAGTGGGACGGTAGAATAAATCCCACGATATCCCCTGCCTGTCGTAAGAGGCAACTAAAGGGGTCCCCAGGGGTTCTGAATTTGGAGCGTGGGTTGGTAACCACAGGGCCCTTAGGTGTGTCCTGGCATTTCTTCCACTTAATTGTGCCAGGCTCCTCACTTTCATCTATCCTATCCGACCTCTCTTGGTCAACTCTTGTTCCCACCCCGACGGTATTAGAGCAATCGAGGCCTAGGAAGTCTTTCATTTTCATGCCTTTCGTAGCCCTTGTTTTCCTTTAGCCAATTCCTTTTATTTCGAAGTGTGCGATCCCTTCTAGTTTCTTCTCTCTGATTACTGTTATATAGAGGGTGGTTGCCTATTTGTACTTCCTCTTAAGACAGTAATCACCACCACCACCAAAGACTCTATGTATAAGACATAAATGATCGGAAATTTAAAACTTTAGTTATTTTGAATTTACCGATAGGACCTCTAACAACATAGATATTTGAGAATGTTAGGCCTGCCTCTAAACTACCATTTTACTCAGCGTGAATACATTTCCGGCTTTACATGCCGACTATAATTAAATTATCTCCCGCCATTTTCTCGTGATGCACGTACATACATACAGACAGAAAATGAAAACCTACAATCTGTTTTCCAGTCTTTGACCGGGTCAGGGATGCAATGAATGAATCATATATAGGCTGTTAGTACGATGGGGTCGCCTCACCCAAAGTGATTAATTAATGACTGATAGATGCTATGAAATGATAATGGAGAGTGTTGCTGGAATGAAAGATGACAGGGGAAACAGGAGTAACCGGAGAAAAACCTGTCCTGCCTCCGCTTTGTCCAGCACAAATCTCACATGGAGTGACCGGAATTTGAACCACGGTATCAAGCTGTGAGAGGCCGACGCAGCTGCCGTCTGAGCCACGGAGGCTCCACATACAGACAGAAATGAAAGAAAATTAACAAAGTGCATTTCCTTGTTGCTGTGGACACGACCGACACAGAAATACCTTTCTTTTCAAATTCTGTGCAATGTACAAACAAAACTCTGATTTTATATATAGATGAAGTGATAGGTGGTGGTTTGTTATGCGATGCGTTGTATTTAATGATGTGTGAAAGGACTAACTTGATGTCCTTGACATTGAGACTTAACGAATGTTGAATTGAGTAGCCGAGATGCTAGACAGTCCTCGGTGGATATAATGAATGGGTGCGCGAATGATATGCAAGATTCAGCGTTCAAGGACAACTTGTGTAACAAAGCCGCTGGTTATATCATCTAGAAAAGTGGAACGCAGCCGGGAAGTCATTTTCTTCGACTGCGCAGAGAGAGACAGAATTATGAGATGTGCAGATGTCAAGTCGCTTCCTCAAAGAGCACGGACAGCAAAAAGGACAAGTACAAGAGTGTAAGCGTTTCCTTACCCAGCCATATCTTTAATTCTAAAGCTGTTCCCGATATTTCTCCGGGTCTTAAACGTCACGCGTTATTCAGGCACGTCCAAGCACTATAAAAAGTTAAAACTTGGTACCATGGTCACTACTCCGCCTCTGTGGTGTAGTGGTTAGCGTGATTAGCTGCCACCTCCGGAGGTCCGGGTTCGATCCCCGGCTCTGCCACGAAATTTGAAAAGTGGTACGAGGGCTGGAACGGGGTCCACTCAGCCTCGGGAGGTCAACTGAGTAGAGGTGGGTTCGATTCCCACCTCAGCCATCCTGGAAGTGGTTTTCCGTGGTTTCCCACTTCTCCTCCAGGCAAATGCCGGGATGGTACCTAAGTTAAGGCCACGGCCGCTTCCTTCCCTCTTCCTTGCCTGTCCCATCCAATCTTCCCATCCCTCCACAAGGCCCCTGTTCAGCATAGCAGGTGAGGCCGCCTGGGCGAGGTAGTGGTCATTCTCCCCAGTTGTATCCCCGACCCAAAGTCTGAATCTCCAGGACACTGCCCTTGAGGCATTAGAGGTGGGATCCCTCGCTGAGTCCGAGGGAAAAACCGACCCTGGAGGGTAAACAGATTACGAACCATGGTCACTAGAAAAATTGAGATTTGCCAACAAAAGAAAAAAAAAAGAAAAAAGAAAAAAACCCTCGAGCGGGCCGAATTGGAGAGGTTGAAATTTTAGGCTCAGAAGCTAAAGAAATATAATAATAATAATAATAATAATAATAATAATAATAATAATAATAATAATAATAATAATAATAATAATAATAATAATAATAATAAAGGTATGTATGCTGGCCGTGTAGAAGTTAATGAATGTTCAATTACGAAACTAATGTACGGTAGTAAACACACTGTATCTATACCGTATTAAAATTGAGAAACAGTAAACTTCTGATTTTATAATATGACCCAAAGAACTAACAATAAATAATAAAAGAACAAAATTAAATCTGTAACAAATTAAATTAATAACAATACCACATGCGAGTGCTGTCTTTTTGAGGTGTGGGAACGTGGAGTAGTAGTAGTAGTAGTAGTTTTGATAGAAATATTTGAGAAATTATTGTAGACAACCTCGTATTTTTCAGCAGGCCTAATTAAGGACACTTTTTTTTTTCTCCGTTCCGTGGAGTATGGAAAATAATAGTAATCCACCAGCTGTAATAATCACATAACCACATTTCAGTAGAATTGTAGTGAAGATAAGGTATAATATATTAGATAGTATCTTGCCAGTTATATTCGTGTTTTTTCTTCGTGTACGGCAAACCTTTTGATACTTAAGCATTTAACCAAACGCAGTGTAGTGTAGTGTAGATAAATTGTAGTATAGATACAGTACATTTAGATAGTGCCGTATCTTGCCTGCTATATTCGTGTGTTATCTTTCGTGTGTATCTATTAGACCGTAATACTACTAATAATTTGTCTAAGCATTTAGCTTCGTTGATAATCTTTGAGTACAGTAGTTCTTGCAAATTTCATTTCTGTTGTGCTTAGTAGTGACCTACAGTACGGTACCGGTATCGTAATTAGGATACGTCTGAATGTAGTTTAAAAATTACTGTAGTGTACTGTACAGTAGTATACGAGTAATATCCTATTAGAATTGAGTGTGCTTATTTTATTATTGTAAAATATTTGTGTAGTACTGATGTAGTAGAGGTATCCGTAGAAACTCTTACTAAAATACTGTTGTTGTAATTAGGATAGGCTTAATTGCAGTTTGGAATTGTGTAGTTCTTGTGTATTACTTTCGATATTCAGTAATTAACAGCAGTTTTTATCCTGTTAGGGGTTGTTGAATTAAAAGAAATAGAGCACGACTAAGCAGTATTGTAGTGTAGTCGTATATTAATTACCTTATTGTTGTGTACTATCCCAGACAATATATCCCTTCGTTCATTTATTTTTCGCAAATAAATGATTTTATTTTTTAATTTAATTTTTTCCCCCCGTAAATAATGGCTAAGGAGCGCGAGTGTACTTATTGTGGGTGTGGTGAGGCATTGAGGGGTATGAGGGAGGAGTTGGAAAGTTTGAGAGAGATAATTAGGATTCTCACAGAAGACAGGAAGGAAGATAGGACTCCCTCAAACAATGTACAGGTTACAGTAGGTGTACAAGAGGGAGGGGAAGGAAAAGGAGGAGTTGTAGAAGACAGGTGGTCTAATGTTCTAAGGGGAAGAAGATTGCAGGCTAAGGGCTCTATTCAGGATCAGAATTCAGGACAGGTGTCTGTGCAAAATCGGTACGAGTCACTCCAGGTAGAACAACAGAGGGAAGATGAGGGACAGGGAACTGTTGCTGAGATGCGTGGAAGTAGGAGGAAGGGAAAAGGTAGGAAAGGGAAATGTAGAGTAGAAGATAGGAAAAGACAGGTGGAACAGGGTCATGGGAAGGAGAAAAGGGAGGAGGAAGTAGCTTCTGCAGCAGTGAGAGAAGATAGGGCTGACCAGGAGGGGAGGGGATCAGATGAGGTGGGGAGGGTTGAGGCTCTGGTCATGGGAGATTCCATCGTTAGACACGTGGGGAAAGTGTGTGGAGGAAAAGGAACCAGGGTAGAATGTTATCCAGGAATTAGGTTGAGGCAGATGTTGAGGAAAGTAGAAGAGAGGGAGGAGGGGAAGGAGAAGGTGGTAGTGTTTCACGCTGGTACCAACAACGTAAGGCAAGCTGATATAAGTACCAACATAGTTGGAGATGTGTGGGATCTGGTAAATGCAGCACGGGTGAAGTTTAAGAAAGCGGAGATTGTTATTAGTGGAATACTGTGTAGGAGGGATACTGACTGGAGGGTGATTGGGGATTTAAATGAGACTATGGAGTGGGTATGTGGGAAACTGGGAGTGAAATTTCTAGATCCTAAAGGGTGGGTAGGAGATAGGGATCTGGGCTCAGATGGTCTTCATTTAAACCGCAGTGGTACATATAAGTTAGGAAATTTGTTTGGAAGGGTAATAGGGAGGTACATTCAGGGAAACGGGATGGCCTAGGGAGCGGTGATAAGGGAACAGGGAACTGGAAATCAAGTAGGGATGACATAAAATTGTTAGTGTTGAACTGTAGAAGTACTGTAAAGAAAGGAATAGAATTAAGTAATTTAATAGATGTATATTTACCAGATATTGTAATAGGAGTTGAATCATGGCTGAGAAATGATATAATGGATGCAGAAATTTTCTCACGGCACTGGAGTGTGTATCGTAGAGATAGGATAGGAAGGGTGGGAGGGGGAGTGTTCATTCTGGTGAAAGAAGAATTTGTAAGCTACGAAAAAGTTAAAGATGAGACACATGAAATTCTAGGTGTAAGGCTCATTTCTAAAGATAATAGGCAACTTGATATATTTGGAGTGTACAGATCGGGAAAGGGTAGCACTGACGCGGATTCGGAATTATTTGATAGGATAGTCAGCTATGTGGGAAACGGCATGGAAAGAAATGTGATTGTAGCGGGAGATCTGAATTTGCCAGATGTAAATTGGGAAGGAAATGCGAACGACAGGAAGCATGACCAACAAATGGCAAATAAGTTAATATGGGAAGGACAGCTGATTCAGAAAGTGATGGAACCAACCAGAGGGAAAAATATCCTGGATGTCGTGCTGATAAAACCAGATGAGCTCTATAGGGAAACTGAAGTAATAGATGGTATTAGTGATCATGAAGCTGTTTTTGTCGTAGTTCAAAATAAATGTGATAGAAAGGAAGGTCTTAAAAGTAGGACTGTTAGGCAGTACCATATGCCTGATAAAGCAGGCATGAGGCAGTTTCTAAAAAGCAATTATAATCGGTGGAAAACGGTAAATAAAACTGTAAACAGACTCTGGGATGGGTTTAAAGAAATTGCTGAGGAATGCGGAAACAGGTTTGTACCTTTAAGAGTGGTAAGGAATGGTAAAGACCCACCTTATTATAATAGAGAAGTAAAGAGACTAAGAAGGAGGTGCAGACTGGAAAGAAATAGAGTTAGAAATGGCTGTGGAAGTAAGGAGAAATTGAAGGAACTTACTAGAAAATTGAATCTAGCAAAGAAGGCAGCTAAGGATAACATGATGGCAAGCATAATTAGCAGTCATACAAATTTTAGTGAAAAATGGAAGGGTATGTATAGGTATTTTATGGCAGAAACAGGTTCCAAGAAGGACATTCCAGGAATAATTAATGAACAAGGGGAGTGTGTATGTGAAGATCTTCAAAAGGCAGA
Source organism: Anabrus simplex (assembly GCF_040414725.1). Taxonomy (NCBI): domain Eukaryota; kingdom Metazoa; phylum Arthropoda; class Insecta; order Orthoptera; family Tettigoniidae; genus Anabrus; species Anabrus simplex. The sequence goes on from NC_090267.1 coordinate 90,746,550, forward strand.
AAATATTCAGTCAGCAGTATGTAAAGATTGTTGGTTTCAAGGATAATGTCGAGATAGAGGAGGAGACTAAGGCCAAAGAAGTAATAAAATTTACATATGATAACAATGACATTTACAATAAGATACAAAAGTTGAAAACTAGAAAAGCGGCTGGAATTGATCAGAATTCTGGGGATATACTAAAGACAATGGGTTGGGATATAGTACCATATCTGAAGTTCTTATTTGATTATTGTTTGGTCGGAGGAGCTATACCAGATGAATGGAGAGTTGCTATAGTAGCCCCTGTGTATAAAGGAAAGGGTGATAGACATAAAGCTGAAAATTACAGGCCAGTAAGTTTGACATGCATTGTATGTAAGCTTTGGGAAGGCATTCTTTCTGATTATATTAGACATGTTTGTGAAATTAATAACTGGTTCGATAGAAGGCAATTCGGTTTTAGGAAAGGTTATTCCACTGAAGCTCAACTTGTAGGATTCCAGCAAGATATAGCAGATATCTGGGATTCTGGAGGTCAAATGGACTGTATCGCGATTGACCTGTCTAAAACATTTGACAGGGTGGATCATGGGAGACTACTGGCAAAAATGAGTGCAATTGGACTAGACAAAAGAGTGACTGAATGGGTTGCTATATTTCTAGAAAATAGATCTCAGAGAGTTAGAGTAGGTGAAGCTTTGTCTCACCCTGTAATAGTTGAGAGGGGAGTTCCTAAGGGCAGCGTTATCGGACCTTTATGTTTTCTTATATATAGATGATATGAGTAAAGGAGTGGAATTGGAGGTAGGGCTTTATGCGGATGATGTTATTCTCTATAGAGTGATAAATAAGTTACAAGATTGTGAGCAACTGCAACGTGATCTCGAAAATGTTGTGAGATGGACAGCAGGCAATGGTATGTTGATAAACGGGGTTAAAAGTCAGGTTGTGAGTTTCACAAATAGGAAAAGTCCTCTCAGTTTTAATTACTGCGTTGATGGGGTGGAAGTTCCTTTTGGGGATCATTGTAAGTATCTAGGTGTTAATATAAGGAAAGATCTTCATTGGGGTAATCACGTAAATGGGATTGTAAATAAAGGGTACCGATCTCTGCACATGGTTATGAGGGTGTTTAGGGGTTGTAGTAAGGATGTAAAGGAGAGGGCATATAAGTCTCTGGTAAGACCCCAACTAGAGTATGGTTCCAGTGTATGGGACCCTCACCAGGATTACCTGATTCAAGAACTGGAAAAAATCCAAAGAAAAGCAGCTCGATTTGTTCTGAGTGATTTCCGACAAAAGAGTAGCGTTACAAAAATGTTACAATGTTTGGGTTGGGAAGAATTGAGAGAAAGAAGACGAGCTGCTCGACTAAATGGTATGTTCCGAGCTGTCAGCGGAGAGATGGCGTGGAATGACATTAGTAGACGAATAAGTTTGAAAGGCGTTTATAAAAGTAGGAAAGATCACAATATGAAGATAAAGTTGGAATTCAAGAGGACAAACTGGGGCAAATATTCATTTATAGGAAGGGGAGTTAGGGATTGGAATAACTTACCAAGGGAGATGTTCAATAAATATCCAATTTCTTTGAAATCATTTCGGAAAAGGCTAGGAAAGCAACAGATAGGGAATCTGCCACCTGGGCGACTGCCCTAAATGCAGAACAGTATTGATTGATTGTCGCGTTTCTCACGTTCCCTACCTCTCATGGCCTGCTGCTGCGTTCTTGCAAAGTAGAAATAATAGCCTACACTATAAATACTATTTCCCACGCCTGTCGATGCATTACTTGCTTTTTCTCTAACTGGATCCATCTTTCTGTAACACGCACACACAACCTTAGCCCTAGAACACTAACGCTATCTAGGAGTTACGCAAATTCTACCCACTCGTAAGAATTCCTTTTCTATTTATTTAAACTTCATGATGTTACAAATTAAAAACTTTTATATCTTTGAATAATGTAACCTGTCGCAAGAATTAGGAAGTTAAAATTGAACAACAATAGGTCTGATTTGATTGTTTATTCGTCACACAAAACACAGCACATTGTACGATGTTGGGCACACACAGCGCAATGACAATGTCTACAGAAAGCTGTCGTCATTCTTCTCAAACGCGGTGGGCATACTTGGGAAGCACTTTTTTTTTTTTTTTTTTTTTTTTTGCCATTTGCTTTATGTCGCACCGACACTGATAAGTCTTATGACGACAATGGGGCAGGAAAGGCCTAGGAATGGAAAGGAAGCGGCTGTGGCCTTAATTAAGTTACAGCCCCAGCATATGCCTGGTGTGAAAATGGGAAACAACGGAAAACCATCTTCAGGGCTACGACAGTGGGGTTCGAACCTACTATCTCCCGGATGCCAGCTCACAGCTGCGAGACCGTAACCGCACGGCCAACTCGTCAGGTGGGGAAGCACTTGGATTTGATCAAAGACAGTAGAGACAATACGCGACACTTACGGATTTAGCCTTGTTAAAATGGGAGACAATTTGACGGTGGTGCTGCTAGTGACATGACCTGAAAAGTCGCGCTAAATTCAAATATCAATGGAAATGCATATACGAAAATGGATAAATAAATTACGTCTAGAAAGAAAGTATTATTAAGATATTAATTTCGAAGTTGCTTAAGCAATTCTGGATAAATGAATGAAGAACTATTTAAAAGGTTATTATTTAAAGACTGAAATTAGACATATAAACAAGATGTGAAATGGACTGCTGTGAAATGGCTTGATCTTTCATTTATGCATCACTTGTTTTGCTTTAGCATTCCTGCCTGGACTTTTACGGTTAGATTTATCTTTTCTCTCATTTAAAAACCATTATATCATCACATTAAGATACTTGTCAATAAAAATATCGGCACATTCCTTACACACATGATGCAATGAATTAACATTTAAAAGCTGGACAATTTTTCTCTCAACATGAAGCCTACTAACAGAAAGAAAATCTATAAAATCCCGCCTTTAATCTGAGAAGAGGGATAATAGTATGAAAATGTTGTCGATAGTGATGCTTTGAGGAATATTTACGTACAATTAGAGTAAAAATGTAACACACCTTCGCTGCATAGTCGAGGATTTTTAAAGTCGCTGGACTGGAACTGATCTGAACAGATCTTGTAATTCTTATATAAGCGTAACGTCCCTTCTTTCTGTTACACCTTATCGAAATCACTTCTGTGAGATTTCAAAACCCACACATCACACCTACAACAACACAACGGTATTGAAGGTTAACTGCTACACTATACAATAAAATATGAGTATTATATTTTAAGTTAGTTAAAATATGGGTCGAGCAGGTCAGAAGATTATGAAGTACTATAAAAATCTCTTTGTCACTGGAAGAATATATATGCAAACACAATATTACTTACATTTTCTTGTCACGAGGGTAGCGAAAGAAAGACCGCGCATTCTTCTCTACTTCATAGTTACTGCAGCCAAACACAGTAGGCCTACATACCTCTCCCCTCATGTTGAGAGGAGATATCAAGGAATGACACAAACTACTATTTAATTATGTCAACTCAAAGAAAACGCAATAATAACACCAAAAACTTCACACACAAATACACGTGCTCTTATCAAAGAATCAGTAGTTCTCAGGTCTACTCGCTAGAGAGAGCTATATTAGCTGTCCCTCGATATCTCGCGGAGTTTCGCATATTGTCTCTACTGTATATGATTTGATTTAGCACTGTTTTCGAGATGGCTCTTATATTTGCGACGCTACACAGAGAAGCGTAGGATTCTTCATTTCAATAGTAAACAACAAAAACTTGCTGTAATACTAACGTTACGACCACAGACAAAATACTACTTTGAGAACAACCAGGAACACGGACAAACACGTCTAACTATGCAACTTGCTTCCAACTGGAGGTAGAGAGGCGTTCAGTGCACAGGAACTTGTTGGCTATGTTGCCAAACTGACTTGTAAAAATTAGGACGTGTTGGTATTCTCAAAACTCTCAAAACATCCACTCGTGCACCTCACAAACGAGCACCTGTTCCTGAAATCAATCTATTGGTTCAGACAAAAACACGTCATACTACAAAGCCAGAGAATATTATTGCGCAAAACTCTCCAAACCACTTTTCCGGCTTTGTTCCGCTTCTGTAGGGCATCTAACGTTGAGAAAAGACTATGGTTTTACGGGCTTTTACCCATTACGAACACCTTCCTACACTGAGTTTTGTTACCAAACTTTTTTTGTAATGAAACAACCCTACAATATATATATCGTCAGAATAACGACCTACAGTTACCTGTCAACTGATTACCTTCGTTATTGCATACAAGTACAGGTTTTATTCTTAATAAATTTAAAAGTTTCGAGTATAACACGCTGGAAAGAACAGTCTCGTCCTTTGCTCGATGATCGCCTGAAAGGAGCACGTGCTAATTTCCGCCGACAATGTAAGTTATGAAGCACTATCATTAGTGTAATTGCTGTGTACCTGTATGTGTATTTTGCGTTCAATCGAATTGAAAAGGCTGAGAGGTTGAGACGCTGAGAAGTAAGTAAAGGGCTATAGTTGTAAAGGTTTTCAGTTATTTAAAGAGTAGAAATCCATCAAAAGTGTGATTTGGATCTCTGAAGAAACTGCTGTTGCTACAGGGGTACATCCAAATCATTAGTGTTCAAACTTCGCAGTGAATCGACTCGTAGCCCCCTGGTAATACATAATAAAAACAAGAAAATAACAGGCACGAAAGTAGCGAGAATGATGGTTGGTACAAACAAGTGGGAACAATGGCAGGCGGTACTCCGAATGAGGAGATAAATGCTAAGTTAGGAAAGAACTCGTTTGATGAGGCTGTACGCATAAACCGGCTTCGGTGGTGATGCCATGCGAGTCGAATATTGAAGGATATAGTACCTAGGGCAATAATAGAATCGGTCATGGAGGGTAAGAGAAGTAGAGTGAGACCAAGACAAGGATGGTTAGACTAAGTTTCAGTTTCTAATGATTAACGATTACAGGACTGTAAGCGATGCCTCTGACCTAGTTACAAATAGAGGACTGCGGAGGCTTGCAGACTGAACACTGTACAATGAAGATGCATGTAGGTTACATTAAATTGGGAAATATCGACTTACGTGAAGAAATATATTTCATTTTTTTCATAAAAATTACATTGTATAGATGAATAATGTTGCATGGTCCCCTTTCTCTGTTAATTGGAAAGTCTTTATGGATTTCAGATTTAGCCTCTGAAATAAAGAATACACCAGTCACTCATTGTTGTTTTAGATCCTCAGTGACGTCCTTCGTGGGCGTGGTACTGCTCGTTTCCCTGGGCTGTGGCCATGGTGCTCGAATACTTGGTATATTTCCAACTCCATCCATCAGCCACCAGTTGCCGTTCCAGGTGATTATGAAGGCTTTGGCAGCCAGAGGTCATCAGGTCACCGTCATCAGTCCTAATCCACAAAAGGTAGGAACATGTAATTTATTTTTACATGATCAGATACAGGGATGTGATCATTCTACACGGAACAAGGACGGGTTGTCATAAACTGAAAATTATTTAAATTATACTTCAGAACTTCTATATTTAGCGACAGGTAACGTTACATCTTAAATGGTTTCAGTTCGATAAATTACAGCATTTCGTCGTTGCACCTAGAAAAACCACTATGTGATAATATTTCAGCTTAGAACTCTGAGTAGAAATATTCTGTTTTGAGAGATAGAGCTGGTGGAAGGAGCACTGCATGTGCCATTGCTCTGTGTTGCCAAATTCCTACATTCCTTTCTCCTTCCCTTCGCTTCCGGCTCACTTGTTCGTTGCTTCAGACCGCTCTGTTCTGTTGTACGTAACTCAGAAGCGAGGAGTTTGGCAACTCCAGGCAACACGAGCCGGCCAGCAGTCTTATCTCCATGGTAACCGCAGTGGGCCCACCCCCGTTTGCATGGCAACCATACCCCCTTCTTCCTTATCCCCACTCAGGCAGCCAGTAAGCGGATCTCCCTCTAAGAATTGTCAGAACGCATCTTTCAATATTACCCCAATAAGGTTCGGTACTGCATGAACTTTATCAACGAATTTTCGTACTAAGTATTTCAGTCAGTCAGTCAGTCAGTATTTCAGTATTTCTCCTCTCAACTTTGTCACATAACGATATTTCTAGGCACAACGACGATTTGTTGATTTCGAGTACGTGTCGCCTAGTCGTGAAATGCGACAAACTAACGGGCGGATGATTTTTGAACGAACATGTCTGCTACAACCAGCGGCTTCACGTTGGAATTTCCTAGGTGTTGCCGGTTCGAAACTTATTAATTGGAAATAGGAAACCACGGAAAACTATCTTCAGAGCTGCCGACAGTGGGATTCGAACCCACCATCCCTCGAATGCAAGCTCACAACTGTGTGACGCTGACCGCAGGGCAAACTCGCTCCGTAAATCCTTGCGTATGCCCTTTTTTGTTCATCAATGTTTCCTGATGTTCTTCCGGCTACCTGTTTCTGCCTTAAATTACCATTACATGCCTTTACATTTTCACTCAAATTCATATGACTGCCAATAACGCTAATAATATCATATTGTTATCCTTAATTAACTTCTTTGCTACATTTAATTTCTTTGCAAGTTCCTTGAATTACTCCTTACTGTCACAAATATTTACAAGTCTATTTTTTTCAACCTGCACCTTTCTTACTCTCCCTATTTCTCTGTTATTATACAGTAGGCGTTTACCATTTCTTACAATCTTAAAAGGTACATACTTGTTTTTATACTACTCACCAATTACTTTAAACTCATCCCGTAGGATGTTTACATTTTCATTTACTATTTTCCACTGGTAATAACTGGTACTTAAAAACTCTCCTAACAACCATTTGGTACATGGTTCTGCTACAACCGAACCCCATGGCGCAACAGCTCCGAAGGGCCATAGCTTACCAAAAGACGTGCAGATAATGAAGTGTCGTGTGGTCAACACAAGGAATCCTTTCGACCGTTATTCTTGGCTTCCTAGACCGAGGACCGGGGCCGCCATCTCACCGTAGCACGAGTGAACCTCGAACCAACCATCAGATCCATTTAAAATCCCTGACCTGGCCGGTTATCGAACCCGGGATTCCAGTTAAGATGCAGGCACGCTACCCCTACACCGCGGGGCCAGCTGTATGGTACTGCCTGATAGTCCTATTTTGAAAGCCTTTCTTTGTATGACATTTATGCTTAACTACGGTAAAGAGAGCACCGTGATGTCATATACCATCTATCACTTCAGTTTCTTTATAGAGTTCATCTGTTTTTTTCAGCTCCCCGCCTAGAATATTTTTCACTTTAGCTGGTTTCATCATTTTCTGTTTCAGCTGTCTTTCCCAGTGTAACTTATGTACAATATTTGGTCATGCTTTCTGTCATTCGCATTACCTTCCCAGCTAATATTACTACATTGGTAAATTGGGATCACATATTACAAACGACATTCTTTTCCGTGTAATTCCCCACATACTTGATTATATTATCAAATAATCATGTGTCAGCATCATCCCTTCTTGGTCCGTACACCCCAGAAACACCAAGTTTCCTATTACGTTTCTAGATGAGCTTTACACCTTCACTCTTTCATACCTACACATTCTTCTTTCACCATTATGAATCCTCTGCCCTCTCGTCTCTCTACGACACACACTACAGCTCAGATAAAAGATTTTCGCATCCATAATGCACCGCACGACTACTTAGATATGATATGATATGATTCTACTGCTAAATATGTATCTATTAAATTACTTAATTCTACTCCTTTCCTTACAGTATTTCTTGCCAAACTGAGTGGCTGAGGACGGTTAGCCTGTTGTCGACCCAACACGTCCCACACGTGCTCAATAGGACAGAGGTCCGGGGATCTGGCGGGCCATTCTAAGGTTGTGATGTCGTGGAGAGCTTCTCTAGAGATGCGTGCAGTGTGAACCCGGGCATTGTCCTGCTGAAACATCCCATTAGCAAGGTACAGCCCCAGCATTTGCTTGGTGTGAAAATGGGAAACAACGGAAAACTATTTTCGGGGTTGCCTACTGTGGGGTTCGAACCTACAATCTCCCGAATACTGGATACTGCCCGCACTTAAGCGACTGCAGCTATCCAGCTCGGTGTGTCAAAATTAGAAGATCCTCAGTGGAGAGCACACCTTGCGTTCCTAGTTGATATTATCGTTCATACGAATGCTCTCAACGTTGCTATGCAAGGAGAAAACCATATAATATGTAATATGGTCGAGAAAGTGGAAGTGTGCTATAGACAACTTGTACTTTGGGAAAGCCAGCTCAAGTGCGAGAACGCAGCGCATTTTCCAACGTTGAACTCTGTTCGTGAATGTGCTGCGTTCGATGAGTATGTTTCAGTAATCGTAGGCATCAAGAAACAATTTGCAGAACGATTTCAAGATATTAATATTCTATCTCCTCTTCTACGATCATTTGCGAGACCATTCACTATTTCAGTCGATGATGCTCCTGTTCACTTGCAGATGGTTCTTATCGATCTCCAGTCTACCACACGCTATCGAGATAACTTATTCCTCGTCAAGAGTACAAAAGAATTTTACGAACATTTCCCTCGAGTAGACTTTGCACGCCTCCAATATGAGGTTGCTAAAGCTCTCTAAATATCTGGTTCAACATATGTTTGTGAGAGGATTTCTTCGGTAATGAAATTTCGCAGGCTACGGTTGCGTGCCAGTTTATCTGACGAAAGCTTGCGAAACAGCTTGTGTTTGTCTGTGTACCGGACATTGGTTTCTTAATGACTTCGACAAAGCGTTGATACGGTAAAATTAGCATAACGTATGTGATGTATTGTTATATAGAATATATTGTCACAGGTTTCATCAAACAAGGAAATATCGTATGGATTTGTATTTGTTTATTGTATACGACGTATTGTACCGTATCCTGTCCTAATTTTGGCCTAGCTCAGAGGTAGAAGAGCGTGGCACGTCCGGATGTGGACAATAAAATATCTAACTAAAACAATACACTAAAGAAAAAAGGAGAGGTAATACGTACATATAAATCTAGTGAATGCGAACTCAAGTAATCAGATATAATGGATTTGTTAAACTAAAACATGAAGTGAAATCATACTAAATATAAAAATATAAATCGGTTAAACAACTGACCACTGGTTGTGTCAGTCACAGAAGAGTTACATGCATATTTACATGAATTAACATTATTAAACCAAACATTTGCAAACAAGACGGGTAACGAACCTGAGAGATCAAAATAAAATCACGTTACATGGAATATGTCTGAATTACATTTTATTTAGTTATGTTGCTCGCCTTGTTAAGTCCCTAGTTCTTTTCTCGAGGGCTCAAATTCTAACCGTCCATGATATACTACAGTAATACCCGATTGGCCTACATATATACATTCCGATCACTCGGACACAATATAAAACACTTGTTCAGGACTGCTGCGTCCGATTCCAAAATAGTCTCATATTCTAATTATATGGGTCCGAACCCATGAGCATTTATAAGGTCAGACCCTTTCTTCCCAAAAATAGCCATCGGGCTATGTCTCCCTGTTATTAAACAAAGACAACATAACAACAAAAAAACACACTGGACACAACAACACAAATCACAAGATAAATTAACCACACTTGTAAGAATAAGGCACACAGAATGTGCACTGAAGTTGGTAGAGCTGTCGGGTCAAGAACCCAACATATCCGGGCCGGGGACATCGCATATCTCACACATAGATACAGCATTGCATTAGCATTTGACACGCCAGGGAGATAATTGATGATGGTACTTGTTGTTTAAAGGGGCCTAACATCTAAGGTCATCGGCTTCCTCCAGGGAAATCATCTGGTTGGCAACCTAAACATCAAAATACCTGGGCACTGTGGTCAGGGAAATCACGAGGATAACGGGGTCATTTGTAACAACTTTCACTTTTTCTCTCTGCGCTCAGCCTACAGCTGAGTCGAAAAGGGCTTCTACCTGGCAATAACAATAACACGTCGGCCCTCGCCAACATTTTCGGTGCTTCAGAATAGCACGCAACTGTGACCAACAAAAATACAGCTCACAGCCTTGCATAATCTCGTATAAAATATAACATCATGGCTTCCATTGCCTATATCTTGTCATCTCAGCCCCATAAATATCCATAGGTAATTTTCTAGCCCCAAGTATAAATACTCCTCGGTTCGTCGACCGGTACATTCATGAATTTGCCTGCCACCACACTTAAAGAACCCATTCTTCTTTCGACATTGAAAGATCTACTGTTGCGTCTTCTCACAGCTGAAATTCATGCATCATGCAATAAAACATCCTAACATACTCTGTCTCTAGTCTAATCCCCTTTAACATTACGACGCTGATGGCGTACAGCCCATTCGGTTTTTATGAAGAATCTGGCCATACAACTCTATCTAAAATCAACACACACTGGAATAAAATGCAAATGACTGTAACACACCTATATACAACATATTCTCTCCCTTATTCCCACCTAAATATATGAACACAAAGCTCGGGGACTTAGGGTGCAAACTGCCCTGAACGTATTTAAATTTACTAAAATAATCAACACTCATGCCATTCTGGCTTACATTTAAATATTAATTTATTTGTTTAAATCGTCTCTAAACTAGTGTATCTCGATATCACTCCACATGCTTATAGAACAAAATGACTTAACTTGGCAAGCAACCTCTCCATCAGTGACGACTCACACAACTGCGTGCTGAGCCCATGACTACGGTACACAGCACAGGGATGAGGGTCCTCTTGTCGACTCCTGGATAGTCCATGATTGTTGTCTCCTTGATGTCGGTCGTATCTAGAACTGCTGAATTAAGTTAGAACCATCTACCTCTCCGCTTAGCATGCACGAATGCACGATCAAAAACTCAGTACTGTCTATTATTTGACTATAGCCTCCGCACAGATATGAGTTCGATCCACGCGGCACTAAATTAAGGGAACTTGCCCGATTGTAATCATTCCTTGTCAGCGGTAAAATTTTAAAAAATTCGCACACGTTAATTACACAGTTCGCCTACGTGTTAGATATTGTTTATAAATGCATATCGTTACCATCTCTTGTGAGCTAAATCACAGCAATTCTTTTTCAGTTTAATAAAAACTTCGCAAAGAAAATGTCTTGTCGGTTTGCGAATCACGACACGTCACACTTGGAGTTCAAAGCAGAATGAGAGCCCTTCCTTTAGAGCGCAGATTTTATAGTCTCTCGAGTTGCCAGCTCTAAGAGAAACCACCTGCAAACAGACCCTTTTTCTTTGTGGGAGCTTGCCAGATGTTAACGCCTGCTCCTGTTAATACGCATATCTCCCAGTTTAGCCCAACCATATATTTTTATCAGCTCCTGTTACTCTATAATTATAATCTTAATCATGTGTTGTGTCATATCTGTGGAATTTAGCTTAGTGGCGAATTAATTGAATAAAATTCAGGTGATTCCAGCCCTGAAAAATAACTTTTTCGGTCTGTGACGAATGTTCAGTACATCTCGTCGTTTAAATCTCACCTCATCCAGAGTGTGCTGTGAGCTTGAGTACGCCCTATTGGGCGTAAACAATGATTTTAATCATACATGATTGAAGTCACGACTCACGGCTTGGGTCTACCAGAGAAATTCGTTTCTACCGGAGCGCTATGGGCTTTCTCACAGCCTATGGCACGGCCATCCACTGATCCTTCCTTCATTACCCGCAACTATATTGAGCGCTTAAATAAAATTATGCCACATAAGCATATTATGATATGGTTCAGTATAAACCACAATCAAATAATAATAAAATAATGTGCGGTGTGAAATGTTCGGACTCAGGAAGGATGACTGCTACGACTGGATGGCTGGGGTGTCGTACTCTGGTTGACTGGTGGGGAGGGAGAGCAGTATCCCCCCCCGAATGGCTAGTCAAATCGGTTACGCTGGGAGGAGCAGTTCCGGAGGGATGGTGTCCTTAATGTGCAACCATGAGGCCACCTCATCGCACAGCACATCAGTGAGCTCCACAGGTGCGACATTCCTGGCCACCGCTGTTGTAGATAATAAAGAAAAAGCAATGTTTTGTTTACCTAGAGCTTAAGAGCGGATGTACCCATCAACTTTCCTTGTTTTTGTATTTTCTTCAGTAAAGATATGCTAAAGCAGCGATCTCTTTAATCTCCATTTCAAGAGTCAAAACTGACCATAACATCAGCCGTCCTGCTGGTCGCTGTGTTGGCCGTACCATCTGCAACCAAAGCCGTGACTTTGGCTGCTGTCGTGGTCGCCTAGTTCGCAGGAAGCGTAAGACGTTTCTAATAATGAACGTTTGAATTTAAGAATGCTTTACCGTCGGTCTATATACGGGGAGCGCTGCGAGGGATACAGTCGGCTGTGATCTATAGTACTGTATTCGGTACTCTCGTTCGTCACCAGATGGCTCACTGTGCGCCAGCCTTCTGAGTGGAAGGTGACGACACCATCTTAGCTCCAATTAAGTTCTTGTTCCACCGCATGTGCGTGTGAAGTAAACACGAAGGTCATCAGACGAATCAGGGTCTGATAAATAAAATACACAATTTCAACGAAAGACTGACAGGAGAGAAGAACAGAGTAGATCCGAAGGTGGAAAGAAAACTGTGTAGCAGAAATACGAGAAAAATGGCCTTGAGTCAGGCAGGGGCTGGGGACAAAGTCGTAGGCGGAGGGGGTGGAAAGTAGGACGTACTACAGCGAGATTGAAGACACAAGAGTGTGAGGAATCAAGAATAATGCAATAACAGGCGTACACAAGTTATGAAAGTATGACCCATAGCACAGCCTACAGTGAACTATCAGGTGATGAGAGTACTCATTTGGAAAACCCCAAACGAAATAACGATAGTGAAAGGGCAGGGAAAAGAACTGCCTATGTAAATCCTTAATATCTGGCAACCAGGTATTAATTACACAGTTGAAATTGTTAGGTTTTTAGGTATTTCCACAACTTCCCGCATAATTGTAGACCCGTAATGTATAGCACGGTTAAGAACTCGAATATCTGGGAACATTGCAAGAAACAAGTTCCTTAATAAGCCCGTTCTGTCACTTGTATGAGCGTTATAATGGTTTTAGTGAAAAAGTTCCACCTTTACAAATCGTAAGTTAATGTATTCATTACAAAATAACATACACTATACTGAATAAAATAGGTCATGTTTCGTCCACTTTATGACATCATCAGCCGTTATTAAAGTACCCAATGGTTGGAACAAGGATAATTTAAAACACTTGATGTATAATGGATGATTCGACAAGCGAATCGGTCAATGGTAATTAAATTAAAATACATATAATATCGAAAATTATACCATGTAGATGAATTTAAAATATTGAATCCACATCTAAAATGTGCAATTAGTCTTCATCGTAGGCCAGAAAATGTTGGGTTTCATTTGTCCTTTTCAGTCTTTATCGGCGTTTTTGTATTTTTGACCTTTTTGGACCTTTTTAGGTCTTAAATTCACCTCCTTTCGACTCTATTTTTACTGCCCACTCTCATTTCGAATCATTAGTTCATCTTTCACCGCTTAAACACCATTTATCTAGTAAATACATTTATTGTACCCCTATCTGAAATGAGAGAAAATGAAATTAAATTAAAAAAATGAAACTAATTCTTGAAGAATCCAGGAGTATCATATTATGTGTAAGATAAGTGAAATATTGAAAGGAGAAAATGTTGATGCGAGTTTTTTTGAAGAGGAAGATATCACTTGCTTCAAGTATGAACCCTTAACATCCGTTGATGTAGAGATAACTTTCTGAATGTTTCACAAGGTGTTGTCTGAAAACCGACGATCCTTTTCATCTAAGAACTTGGAGATGACTATTGATGTAAGGTTTACGAATTCCGATTCCTGTAACCCTTGTGCGGTTAAGCTAAATATGATTCCAGTTATACTAATTTAAAATTCTTTCTCCAGGATGTCCATTGCGGGCTCGCTGAAATCATTCTAGATGGAAAAGATATTTTTCTAAATCCTGCAAGTACTCTTTTTAACAAACACGGGAATCCTTTTTAAAAAGTATATACTGTCTGAAAGAAGAAGTATTACACTCATATATTTTAGTTCGCACTGTATGTTACATCTCACCAGAATTTTGCATTTAAAAAACTATGTTTCTCAGTAAATGTGTAATTGAAACTAAAATTATGAATGAACTTGGATCATATTTTTACGTCCGTTTCGCCAGTTTAAAGTATTTTTGATTGCATGTTTTTGCTCACTTTTAGGCAATTTTTAAGTTTTCAACTTCCGAGCCCTAGATAACCTATTTTCAATGTATGATAACCGTGATCCATTTACTGTTACGCGCCAGCCGTGTCGTAGCCCTGTCACGAACTTACAAGCTAGATATTTCACAACAGTAGTTGCACGATCAGGGAAACAAATTAAATAAATCAGTACTAATTTTCCCAAAGGAAGATCGTAGCAAGCGTGGAAACAGCTAGGCTAAACAGAGGTCAAGTGGATAGAAAGAGAAATAATGCTTACTGACTAAAATCAGTATTCATTTTCGGATTACACCAAACTTTATTGAGAGAAGGTTAAATAATAGCAACTAAATTTCAATTTCCGTCATGGCAAATAAAAGGGATAAAATTAATAGATGGTAATTAAAGCTTAACCTCAAATCAAGAGAGGAGAATAAAAAGAAATTAAATTAATAACTCGTAATTAAAGATAAATTTCAAATTCAATGAAGTAAAATTGAAAGGAATTAAGTTAATTATACAACCTTCAGGTTCTTCAGAACTAAACACTTTCAAAATGTACCTTGTTATTATTTTAGTCAGTATCCAATAATTCTCAAGATAGGTAAAAAAACCACTAACAGTTTACTAAAAGGGAAATAGAATCACAGAGAAAATTAAAATTCAAACAAAACAAATGAACCACGAGAACTGATACCAAAATACTGTCACGAACTTACAAGCTAGATATTTCAAAACAGTAGTTGCACGATCAGGGAAACAAATTAAATAAATCAGTACTAATTTTCCCAAAGGAAGATCGTAGCAAGCGTGGAAACAGCTAGGCTAAACAGAGGTCAAGTGGATAGAAAGAGAAATAATGCTTACTGACTAAAATCAGTATTCATTTTCGAATTACACCAAACTTTATTGAGAGAAGGTTAAATAATAGTAACTAAATTTCAATTTCCGTCATAGCAAATAAAAGGGATAAAATTAATAGATGGTAATTAAAGCTTAACCTCAAATCAAGAGAGGAGAATAAAAAGAAATTAAATTAATAAATCGTAATTAAAGATAAATTTCAAATTCAATGAAGTAAAATTGAAAGGAATTAAGTTAATTATACAACCTTCAGGTTCTTTAAAATTAAAAACATGGAAACCAATTAAAATGAAAAATAATCTGAGCTCGCAAACCAGTACTTTCAAGAAATCTTCAGAGAGGGTAAACTAGGAATAGGAAACAACCGAAAGAAATGAACACAAAAATAGGGTACTTAATTGATCACTTTTTCCAAACCAGGTTTTCACACAACAAAATATTTCAGAGTGAAAAATGTTCCTTAATGACCACTTCAACTGCAGAACCGGAGCAGTAACATGTGAAATCCGCAATAAATCGATTCCACCAAAAATATTAGGAAGGAGAAAACAGATAAAATATTTAAGTGATCCACAGATAGAACAAGTCGTCAAGGACCAAAATTATCCGCATTAAAATTTTAGTAAATCACAACAGCCAATCATACGGAGAAATAGAGACACATTACAGAATCACGTCTCATCCCGAGAGCCGAAATCAACAATCCCCTCGAAAACGTACGTCAGTTGTCTGCACATAACAAAGGCCAGAGACGGCAAATGTCAAAATAACAGGGGCAACGCTCACACACATGTAAACACTGCTGTCATGGCAACGGGGTCACATGACGAAGGACCACAAAATGGCTACCCGCCAGAAAGGAAAAAACGCACAGCCGAATGGTGACAGGAAACAATTTCCAACTCTTAATGACTTCCCTGATGGGGATTTTCAGATTATAAGGAATTAACACGTTGAACAACATTACAATCAATTACACAAAGCCCCAAATAATTGATAATTAATTTACAATTAAAAGATCTAGATTACAGTCTTTCCTTGGTAACGGCAGAATACTTTTCTTGTGCACAAATATGATTTAGACAGTAAAATATTATCCTTTTAAGTACTTCATTAAGCCAAACGAATTTAACTTGGGTTTATCTGGTTGCCTTCTCACATCGTCAGATTTCCTGGTAACAAAAGTGGATGCTTACTTACAGATTGTACTAAGGTCGTAGAGAAAAAAATTAATAAAAGGAAATAGAACGGCGATAAGGACATCACCGCTTGGCAATGCGATCACCCAGGGTCAATTACAACCCACATCCTTTCTCCTTTCTTCACTTAAAACCGGTCAAAATCCAACAGTAATCACAGAAGCAGCTCCGTCGTGTCTTCACTTTTCAAAACAAAACCAGTCGCCTATTATCGCGCGTGCAAGGAGTAAAAGTGAGTCTAGTTCCGTGGTTGCTCCTAGGTGGCAGCACAGACTCCACAGCATGCCTACCGAAAGCCGGCGCAGCAGTGGCGGACAGCGTAACTATTATCTCAAGATATAAGACACTCCTAGATCAATTTCCATGAGTCGAAATAATTATTAAATTTAGCCTTGATCAAAAGGCAACTTGACAAGTCTCTAGGCACACCACAATACGCGTCCGAATTCCGTGACAGCCCCTTTCGGTATTTCTTGGAAGGGACTAGTGAGTCAGCCGGCCTGGAGGGCATGGCTGGCATTTCCGTGTATTGTTCTCGTCGGCTTTTTTACCTGTGGGCTCTTGGAGATTCTACGGGAATGTTCCGCCCCTAGCCAACTCGCGTATGTTCTGGTTCACATCACCCGAGCTATAAAAACGGAGGCTAGCAGCGGACAGTCAGCCAGTATTAGGCTCCGTGGTGGAGACAGTGTTAGTGCTGGACTCGGAGTCAGTGTTGGTCTCCGTGGTGGAGTCAGTGTGAGACTCAGTGTGTCGGGGTTCGGTAGCTGGGCTGACGGTGACAGAGGTGTTGGCTGTCACTAGTGTCCCACCCAGGTCTGAACGAGGATCTGTGGTTGTTGGTATTGGAGTATCCAGAGAGTGGCTGGACTGAAGATGTGCGGAACGGAAGACAGTGTACCACCTGGGAGTACTGTGGGTTTGTGTATTTCTGTGAACTGACGATCTCACCGTGAGCCGCTATCATGAGTGTGAGCTGTTGTGAGTATCGTCCTGTTGTCGAATACTGTTGAGCTGTTACTGTTTAGTTGTTCACTGCATGTGACTGTGCGAATTACTGACTGTTCTGGAGTAGAACCAAGGAATAGTCATCCAATGTTGTGTAGCACGTAACCCTGTGTTCAAATCCAGTGGTCCACACACAGCTGCTGCATGAGGGGACTGGACGTGGGGAAGTGAAAGTAAGTATTAGCCGTCCCAAGGTAATAGGATCGGGCCAGACCGCCTGCTGTGCCGTGACAAAGAGAGGCATGTAAACAGAAACAACGAGTAAGTGAGGCCATTCAAGGCTGATTATTAGAATATATATACTTCAGATAAAAATTTTAGCATTTTATGGGGAAAATGTCAATCGGCATTGCGTTGATAATATATATATCGGTATGTGCATTTATAGGGTCATCCTGAAATAAACCAGAGCAATAAAATTGATAACGGTTTATTCGTAACACTGTACATAGTCATGCTGATCAGAGTTTCTAATTAACGAACACTAACATATTGAACCCATAATTCTACGTAAGTACAAGGGTTCATTATCACATTTCTTTCCTGTTAATGCTACAGAAGTATTTCCTTGCAAAATTAAACCTGATGTTATTCTGGGTATTAAATAACTTCAGTATAATAACAGGTGATTTTTAATTCCGCAATACTTTCCATTCATAAGTTGAATGCAAATATTTGAGCATCCTCATTAATTGTTCTTATAGATTCCTATTGCGAACTTCACCGATATTGATGTATCGGAGTCCTACAAATTCACTTCAGAATGGGAATTCCATGCCATGGATAAGATGCATCCTGTTGACACTATGACTATCTTCAACTACTTGCTTTCCAAAGTAACCGACTTTCAGCTTGGTTCTCCTCAAATCCAGGCCCTTATTAAGTAAGTATTAAGAATAAATAAATCTTACCTATAAGTTATAATATTTATATGTAAACTATCTAGCCTACCACCTTCTAGCTAATTGTTATGAAACCAGCAAATTTGTTGATTAATTTGCTATTTGAAACAACGACTTAATAGATTTGACCGCCCCAAATCGTTAGAAATGTAGTGTTCTACTCATTAAGAATGCATTATCTTATTTCTCTTTTCCTTACTTTTCTGGTGTCAACACTTCACAGAAAGCTGGAGATTATTATGGAGTAATTATAGGGTAAGGCTAGGTAATTTCGTTTATTACCTTTTGAAATTCCCTCTCGAAGTAATCCGTCCCAGAAGTACAAATGTTCGCTCACAGGTAGTGCTGTAGCCTACGTCTTTTTTCTGGAAACATCTCGTCAGTATTTCTAGTTTCACCCAGCGTGGGTCACAAAGAATTATTGCCTTTTAGGGAAAGTATGTTGTTGCATTTTGTACCATGCAATTCTTGCATTACTTTCATAACAGATGTCTACAAAAAGAAGAAAGGTAAGAAGTTATAATTTAACATACGTGTACATCAAAATTTCCACATTTTTGAACATATTGTAATAGTATTGTGAATGTAGGTTTGTATTTAATATCCGCAGCTTTCCAGATTTCGTGGGGAAAACGTTAACCGGCATGGCGTTGATAACATGTGCTTCAATTTCTTGCATTTTTAACACCATACTTTTGCCATGTTTTACTTTTACATAAATAATGGTGTTAATATAGCATGATGTTAACCTATTATCTTTTAAAATTAAAATATCACGAATTAACCTATTAATCACGAATTTATCATACCCTTATATTCCTCTTTCATGTTAGATGCCTCCGAAGTACCGCCAATACAAAAACGAAAAGTTGCTTAATTCAGTAAAACTCGTAAAGGATAAACTACCCTTTTTTAAGGCTTTGAAAGAGTGTGAGGTGCCATGGTCCACTCTAAAATAGTTTTTTTAAACGGACTGAAGATGAAGACGATGTCAGGCACTGCACCATTAAACTGGGAAAACCGTTTGCTTTGTCCATGGAGACGGAACGTAGAATATATAAATACATTCTCGATATGCAGTAAGTAGGTTTCGGTTTGACAGTTTTGCAAATACGAAAGTTTTCTATTTTGTATTTTAATGAACACAAGAACACTGTGATATCATGATGTTTGTGACGGGCAATTGTTTTATAGTCGTTAATTTCCTTGCGCTCCCTTCCAAAAATTGTAATTTCTGTTCACGTTTCTTAATGGTTTATTGATAAAATAAGGGATATTTTAATTTAATTGATTGATAACGGTGTTAATAGTGTTTTAATAGACTTTTTAAGCACTACGAACTTACCATGGCACTATCACGGAATTGCCAATGGCATCACGAAATAACAAATTGTAGTCAATTGTGACAAAATGCGTAGGCTACCGGTAAGTTGCATAGAACAGGGAAATTAAATTGTTAGTTCATCCACAAATATTAACCACCGAAATGTCAGTCTAATAAAATACAACTTGCAAATTTTTAAATATTCGCACGATTATCAGATTACAGATTATCACCAAGGTTTATCCTACCTACTTCGAACTTGCATGTCAGGGTTTGCGTATCGTAAATATCGAACTACTCTCGGAAGTTTGACGGCAGAATAATCTTCTCCGTGCATATCCATGTTCCCCTTCCATCCTCCCTTCTACGAATTATTATTTGGGTCGTCAATCCATAGACTGTTTTGATGCAGCATTTCCATCCCACCCTATCCTGTGCTAACCGTTTCATTACTACGTAACCTTAGTCCTGCACACCTCCTTGGGTGGGGTATGCAGACGAAGAATACACCAACGGTGCCTTGTTTATCGTAAGAGGTGACTACCAGGGGTGACCGAGGGATGATGAAATTCGAACCATGAGACTACTTGTGGTTAGTGCCAGTACGTGAGGAACACCATGGGTCGACGTTACTTGTGATTAGTAACACCATGTGAAGATCACCATGGAACTACGTTACCTAGGAGTTACCCTTATGTGAGGTAAACCACTGGTCTTGGCGTTGCCTGCGGTTAGTACCATCGTGTGTAATCCACCGTGGCGAGGCGAGAGTGGGGGCGGGAGCGCATTCGGCCACTCAGACAAATGTCATGCGAGAAAAGGTGCCGTACACTGCCCTGGAATGTATCGGTTCTCCTGTGTTGAGAATGGGTCTGCGTCACCTATGAGTAGTGACACTATGAGAAGAACACCACTGTGTGAGGAACATCACGGGTTGGCTGTTGCCCGTGATTAGTAACACTATGTGAGAAACACCATGGGTCTGCCTTGCCTGAGAGTGGTACCATTATGTGAGGGTCACCATAGGCCTGCGTTGCCTGTAGGTGGTACCATACGTGTGATACGCCGTGGGTTTGCATTGCCTATGTTTAGTACCACCAGGCGAACGGCACAAGGAGTACACGTGGCCTTTGATGAACTTTGCCCTGCACCTTCAGAAGAAAATCTCGACTGGGTAGTAAAATAAAATAGAAATTAATGAAATAAAATAAAATACACCGAAATACACCAGGATAGAAGAGAACAGACCTGAAGGATGGAAAGAAAGTATGTGGCGAAGACCAGAGGATGATAATGATGTGAGACGGTGTGAGATGGGCGAGGGAGGGGGGGGGGATGGGGCATAACCGTTGTACACACGTTATGAAAGCATGACATTAACACATAATACACAGCCTGGAATTAACCAGCTGGTGATGACTGGTTCGTGATGATTGGTGATAACTGCTCCGGGATGACTGGTGATTACTGGTTCTTCAACTGGTCTTAGATTAATGCATGTCTTAGTTTAATAAATTTTGTTCATACCTCTTACATCGAATACACTGACTGACAGTGACAATGCAACACCAAGGAGGAGTGGTTCGAAAGGGATGAAAGTTGGGGAAAAAACAGAGTCGGCACGGACGAATAATTGATGTTTATTTCAAACCGATATGCAGGTTACACAATGCGCACGGCATCGACTCAGTAGGATGTAGGACCACCGCGAGCGGCGATGCACGCAGAAACACGTCGAGGTATAGAGTCAATAAGAGTGCGGATGGTGTCCTGAGGGATGGTTCTCCATTCTCTGTCAACCATTTGCCACAGTTGGTCGTCCGTACGAGGCTGGGGCAGAGTTTGCAAACGGCGTCCAATGAGATCCCACACGCGTTCGATTGGTGAGAGATCCGGAGAGTACGCTGGCCACGGAAGCATCTGTACACCTCGTAGAGCCTGTTGGGAGATGCGAGCAGTGTGTGGGCGGGCATTATCCTGCTGAAACAAAGCATTGGGCAGCCCCTGAAGGTACGCGAGTGCCACCGGCCGCAGCACATGCTGCACGTAGCGGTGGGCATTTAACGTGCCTTGAATACGCACTAGAGGTGACGTGGAATCATACGCAATAGCGCCCCAAACCATGATGCCGCGTTGTCTAGCGGTAGGGCGCTCCACAGTTACTGCCGGATTTGACCTTTCTCCACGCCGACGCCACACTCGTCTGCGGTGACTATCACTGACAGAACAGAAGCGTGGCTCATCGGAGAACACGACGTTCCGCCATTCCCTCATCCAAGTCGCTCTAGCCCGGCACCATGCCAGGCGTGCACGTCTATGCTGTGGAGTCTATGGTAGTCTTCTGAGCGGACGCCGGGAGTGCAGGCCTCCTTCAACCAATCGACGGGAAATTGTTCTGGTCGATATTGGAACAGCCAGGGTGTCTTGCACATGCTGAAAAATGGCGGTTGACGTGGCGTGCGGGGCTGCCACCGCTTGGCGGCGGATGCGCCGATCCTCGCGTGCTGACGTCACTCGGGCTGCGCCTGGACCCCTCGCACGTGCCACATGTCCCTGCGCCAACCATCTTCGCCACAGGCGCTGCACCGTGGACACATCCCTATGGGTATCGGCTGCGATTTGATGAAGCGACCAACCTGCCCTTCTCAGCCCGATCACCATTCCCCTCGTAAAGTCGTCTGTCTGCTGGAAATGCCTCCGTTGACGGCGGCCTGGCATTTTTAGGTATACACGTGTCCTGTGGCACACGACAACACGTTCTACAATGACTGTCGGCTGAGAAATCACGGTACGAAGTGGGCCATTCGCCAACGCCGTGTCCCATTTATCGTTCGCTACGTGCGCAGCACAGCGGCGCATTTCACATCATGAGCATACCTCAGTGACGTCAGTCTACCCTGCAATTGGCATAAAGTTCTGACCACTCCTTCTTGGTGTTGCATTTGCTCTGTCAGTCAGTGTATTTTTTCAATGTTATGTTCTCAGATCCCTGTCCTTTATATATAACACTAGCAAGTTACCCGTGCTACGGTTTTAAATTGCAAATTATTTTTAATAATTTTACATTTTGGAGAGTCTATCTCGACTGAGCCTGTAAAATACACCGTCAGCTCGTACGTCAAACGGTTTTGGGGGAATGATTGTTAATTTTCTTACCTAATACGCCGAACAGAAGAATTCGAATTTTTTAACCCCTATATTATCAACATCTAGGATGTAAAATTGGTCAACCTGTGAAATTTGGGTGGTGTACGTCGAACAGTAGCGAGGTATAATTGTTTCTTAGGCGGCGAAAGTTTTAACATTATTTCCTAACATCTAGGACATAGAACACCGTCCTTCATGTAAAAATTTATGATCATGAAACGGTTTCAGAAAAATGGATATTTTTCTTGAGAGTCAAACTCCATCTAAACTACTGAGAGGAGAAATATTTTGAAGTATATGCTATCTTACATCTAGGGCACAAACGAAGAACCTTCTCGTAAAATCACAAAGTTGTACGTTGAACGGTTTTGGAGACAGGAATAATTTCGTTTGCGGAGGAAACTCCATTCAACAGCTTAGGGGCGGGATGTTAAAATTTTTTCCTAATTCATTCCTATGATATAAAATATATACCGCTATTTGAATTTTTGTCTTCGTACGTTAAACCGTTTCAGAGGAAGGAATGAATGTATCTGCTTTCGGATCTTAACGCCCATTTAACGCTCTGAGGGGTTAAAATTGTTTCAAACGTTGTGTTATTCGTATTTAACACCTAGGATACGGTTTGTAAGTTTAACTTCGTAATTCAAACGTTTTCATAGAGTTAATATACTTTTATCATGGAGCATCCCCCAGTCAAAATCCCTTAGGTGTATATTATATGAAGGCCACTTCTTATTTAAAATCTAAGACATAGAACTCAGTGTGTACAGAGGGCACCGCCGATCTTTGATAAAATCGAGATGAAACCTTCTTTAATATTTAGGCCTTTTTTATGCATTACGATTGTGGAAGGTGATTAGTAATTTGAGAGGTTTAAACCTTTAAATATTATACTTTCAACGTCTGCGAGAATTTGTAGATACCATTAATAGTATACAGTCTCAAAAATGTTCGTCCAGTTGTGTATCAAATTCAAGATTATTTCAGTTTCAGAAAAACAGTTTCAGAGAAATGAATATTATGTCATCAGAACTCACCCCCAGTCAAAACTCCTCAAGAGTGCGTTTGTTTAAGACCACTTCTTAGTTAAAATGTGATGCGCACGGGAGAAATGATGAAGTTTCCACCTCGTATATCAAACAGTTTCAGAGAAATAAATATATTCCACATCGGACATCACCCCCAATCAAGACCAATTAAGGGAGCATTGTTTTATGAGCGATTTTCATTCAAAATCTAAGATACTGGGGAGTAATCACCATGTGAATTTCCATCCTCGTACATCAAGCGATTTCAGAGAAATTGATATTTTTGTAATCAGGCCCCAGCCCTACAACTCCTCTGTCAAAACCCCTTAAGGGCGCATTGTTTCAAGACCACTTTTTATTTTAAAATCTATTACATACAGAAGCAACCATCATGTGAAATTACAACCTCGTATGTATGTCACACAGTTTCATTGATACAAATACTTATTTTTCAGGATTTCTCTCTCGGCAAAAAATACCTTAGGGGCGTATTATTTTAAGACCACTTTTACTTAAAATCTAAGACATACAGGACAACCATCATGTGAAACTTCAAGCCCGTGTATCAAACGGTAGGAGAGAAATTAATATTTTTGTTGCCAGCCCCCCACTCCCACCACCACAGAAAGAAACTAGTATAGGTGTGTTATTTTAACATCAGGTTTTAATCGAAAATTTAAGACATACAGGAGGAACCAACATGTTAAATTTCGAACTTGTACGTCAAACGCTTTCAGAGAAAGAAACATCTTTGATTTAGGGTATTAACCCCCATATTACCCTTAAGGGCTGATTTGTTTCTAAACTTGTCTTGCTTACCACCTAGTGCATAAAGAAAGAATCATTGAGTGCTATTTCAACTATGTCTGGTCAACGGTATCGGAGGAATGAATGTTTTAGTGTTTAGGGGTTCACCCCTGTTTCATCCCCTTAGGGGTGGGATTTTTTTGAAACCTATCACATTTTATACATATAGATGTATACCAATGTTCACGTCTGCAACGTCTTCAGTTTTAGATATATAAATATTCTCCTAAAAATAATTCAACTCCTCCTTCATTCCTTTTCAACCCCCCCCCCCAGTTGGATTTTCATAGAATTTAAAAACACGCGTTTCTTTATCATTTAATGAGATTCCAAATACAAATTTTCATATCTGTAACATCTCCAGCTTTTTAGATATAAGTACCCTCACAAAAAGAATTCAACTCCTTCTTCAGTCCTTTTCACCCCACACTTAAGAGTATTTTCCGAAAAAAAGTGTTTCCATGTTTTTAAAGGAGATGGAAAATACCAATTTTCACGCCTGTAACATCCTCAGTTTTTGAGATATAAGTATCCTCATAAAAATTTTCAGTTTTTGTACTGTAGATTTACTCATTTTAAAAATTCACCCCATTTTTGATCTCTTTTCGCCCTCCTTAAGTGGATTTTCCGAACTCAAAATTATCTCTTTATTATTAAAGGAGATTCCAAATACCAATTTTCATGTCTGTAATATCTTATCTTGTTTTTGTATATGTAAGTACCCTCAAAAGAAAAGGAATTGTGCCCGATTTCTCCTCGTTTTACCCTCACGTAAGAGAATTTTCAGAAAATTACGAATACTTCAAATGCCAATTTTTACGTCTCTAAACTAGAAAGTTTTTGAGAATTGATATACTCATTTAAATAATTCACCCCCTTTTCACCCCCTTAACGACAGCATATAAAAAATCCCCCTCTTAGTTAGCACCTACACTTTAATGTAAATGTATCCCCAAAATTTAAATTCTTTCTGTCCAGTAGGCTTGGCTTGGCGATGATGAGTCAGTCAGTCAGTCAGTCAGTCAGTCAGTCAGTCAGTCAGTCAGTCAGTCAGTCAGTCAGTCAGTCAGTCAGTCAGTCAGTCAGTCAGACAGGGCATGTTATTTTACACATAAGATTTAGACTGCTAGTTTTGGGAGACACACCCGGACGCTCCACGAACTCTACCGATGAGTTTAGGCAGGCGCACTTTAGGACAGGTGGTCGGGTACAGTATAGAGTGTAAAACATGTAATGTAGGTATACATGTATGTACGTCCGTCAATACGCACTCACAATCAGATTGCTGAATGGTGGTAAAGTATAACATTTAAAAGAGAAATTTAATTAAAAGTGAAAATTCCGATATTTTCTACGTTAGATAAAATATAATTGTACCAATTTAATAATATTCGAAATTATATTTTCAGGAATAAAGATACAAGATTCGATCTAGTGATTATTGAAAGGTTGATGAGCCAAGCGTACTTCGGCCTGATTCACCAAGTGGGATCCCCACCAGTGGTTGGAGTACTGTCTCTAGGAGGTATGGCAATATCTTACAACAACATGGGGAATCCATTCAATCCTTCGTACCTACCAGATTTATTGACTTCATATTCCGACCACATGTCATTCTGGGAACGCTTATACAATGCCTACGTCTGTATGAAGATGATGTACGTATGGAGATCGGAGGTACTACCTGGACAGGAAGCCTTACTGAGGAAGTACTTCGGCTCTGCACCACCGTCAGTGTACGAGACTGAATTTAACGACAGCCTGTTACTCCTCAACAACCACTGGAGTCTGTCCTACCCACGACCGCTGCTTCCAAATGTAGTGGAACTTACTGGGCTGCACGTCCAGACTACAACTAAACCTCTCCCTCAGGTAAGAACATTACTAAACATTAGAATTCAGTGCATTTGCACATGTTATATAAGGCTGTACTTATTCATCTTTGTTATTCACTATCAAATGTACCCGTGCTTCGCTACGTTATTCTACATTGTATACGGATATCGAAGTAAATTTCTACATGCAGTGAATATGATTTTTTAAATTGCATGTCTCTTAGTGTTATCCGAGAAACAGCATTGGGAGGTCCCCATGCGTTGTTTTCAATATAATGTGCGAGGTACGGATTTTTGATGATAATGGCAGGCTCACTGGCATTAGCGGTGGGCTCTCAGGAGCACATGACCACGTGAACACCCAGTTTTAATACATATTTACGCATTCGTGGGTAATTTAAAACTTTCCTTTCTTTCGACCTGATTTCGACAATCGCGCGAAAGCATTCGACTTATATCGAAGCTCCGTTACACCAACAGTTGTTCGTTTTGACTGATAGTGCAGCGAGGTCACTGGATAATGCGCTATTGTTCTGAAGACTATACGCATGAGCAAAGCAGATGATGTCATGGTTTGTGCACAGATATTCCTGTTAGCGAGGAGCACGGTAAGGTACGTGCACCGACCACAGAATAACATAGGGTAGGCGATGTGCCGTCTGAGTTGAAGTCAGTGGACACAAGCGGCCGCCATGTCGCTTGTACCAAAACACTTGAGACCAGTTAGACCCTATTCACAGTGCAAACGTAGCCTACAGACTGTGTATATTTTTATTGTGTATGATACTGTGCGTGGATGTGTTCTGTATATGGTATCTATATAAATATCCATGGTCCATAACCTGTCTTATTCTTTCTCTAAAGTAGGTCTTTATGAAAATGTTCCATTATTTTTAGCTGCGCCTTACAAATCAGCAATTCGTTTGAGCTAAATACAAACTGATATAATAACAGGCTATTTGAGCTCATATTTCCGAATTTTAAACTACCGGTACTGCGATTAAAACAGTTTCTGGACTGTCCCGTGCTTATCATTATGACTAAGGCACTTTTCTACTGCGTTAAATACGTTAACCAATGAAATTATGTTACAGAAATCTTTTAAAATGACAACCTCTGATATGAATTAACGTGACTCGGATAGGAATTAACTAGCACTGCTGGTAATGCCAACATGGCGATGCGCGCAAAACTCGGTTTCAGCGAGCCAATGCATGGCAGTAGGCATTGCCATCTCTATGTTATTCTGTGCTCGATGGGTACGTGCCTTGCCGTCTAGAGCCAGTGGCAGCATTGCAGTTGACCACAGAAGTCCGCTACCTCCCCTACTACGGTTAGCCAAAGCCTCCCAGGAGCTACTATTGCATTACATTACCAGCAGACTTCGCTAGTAATTCTGTATAGGCATTTCCTAGCTCTATGTGAACAGGTGTGCGTAATCGCGGGAAGACGTTTGCTTTACCTTGTGATTGGAAAATCTTTTCAGGTGAAACTAAGTGTTGTGTTTTACTTCTGGGTTTGTTTGCTTTGTAACCATGGCATTCTTTGTTAAAGGGGAAATGAATTCAGTTCAGGTATTTTAACCAGCGAAATATTAGCCTATCAGGATAAGTTAGAAATTAAACGGCTTGGACCGGACAGAGCAGATTTGATTATCGGAAAGGTTAAAAAAATCTGGCAAACGCAAGTATAGGCGCAAGTTTAAGAGAGAAGTGTACGAAACACGCAAGTGGATGTAGATCTAGGAATGCGCTTTTTTGTTTGCCCTCTTTATTTTTTAGAAAAGAAAGAAGTGTATGGAATTCAGCTGGGTGCACAGAACTTGCTCATTTGAGTGGAAAAATAAATAAGCATGAAAGTTCTCATGCACACAAAAACGCGAGTATTGAATTCTCTGTGCTAGTGTTGTGTATAATTTCCAAGATGAGAATGATTAACATGTGATACAGTAGAACCCTGATTAACCGAGATAATGTGGGGACTATTGGGGTCAATTCGGAAACAATTTTTTTTTTTTAAACATGTGATACAGTAGAACCCTGATTAACCGAGATAATGTGGGGACTATTGGGGTCAATTCGGAAACAATTATTTTTAAAAAATCGACCGGTAAATGCGGTATACATTACTTCTATGCTTCTCGTCATTCCCAGGTGAACTTCATGCTATTTGAAAACCAAGAATAGTGCTCGCATACTTCAATGTTCGTAGAGCAGTAAAGTTATTATGAATTTTACTTTTGTTCTGCGTTAACACAGCCGCCTCCGTGGTGTAGGAGTAGCTCGCCTGCCTCTTACCCGGATGCCCCGGGTTCGATTCCCGGCAAGGTCAGGAATCTTTACCTGGATTTGAGGGCTGGTTCGAGGTTTACTCGGCCTACGTGATTATAATTGAGGAGCTATCTGACGGTGAGATGGCGGCCCCGGTCTAGATAGCCAAGAATAATGGCCGAGAGGATTCGTCGTGCTGACCACACGACACCTCGTAATCTGCAGGCCACCGGGCTGACCAGCGGTCGTTTGGTAGGCCATGAGGTTTGGTTTTGTTCTACACTAACACCCAGGTGAACTTCAAGCTATTTAAAAATCAAGAATAGTTCTCGCATCCTTCAATATTCACAGTGTAGTAAAGTTACTGTATTGTGAATTTTACTTTTGTTCTACACTAAGAAATTAGTCTAGTACAGTGGCAGCCGTAGGGTGTAAGTTTGGTGCATGGGCGGGTGCAGTAAACATGTACATTTTGAATAAGTATGTAGGATAATCTAACTAGGAGGAAATCAGGTATCGGAGTGATGCTTTGGGAAGATAATGGCTTTCAAATCGTCCACTGTATTATTTTCAAGCACTTACTTTAACAAGCACAATACAACTACATAAAAATTAACTAAAAAGGCAAATATTAGGCTTACTCACATTCGGAAGCGTCTATTGCTTAAATATATTCTTCGGTCCTTCGGTGCAGCGAACTTGGCAAAGATATCATCGTAAAACGGCATTCTATCCATCAAGTCGTTCAGCAGTGACTTCGCCAGGGATATGGTTGCCAGCGCCGTCCGCCTCTCCTGGGATGTTGAATTCCTTAAGTAGGTTTATAATATCCGCTTAAGGCACGAAAAACTAAGGAGCTGGTAGACGGTATAGTATATCATTTATATGCTTCTTTGAACACGTCCTTGAGTTCATTCTTACTGAGCGACAGAATTATTTCTTCTAAACTAGTATTTTTGTAGGTAGAATCAGAATACATACATTGAAGTTCGTTTTTTATCACGTGTGTGTCATATATCGCGGGATAAGAGATTTTTAAGTTCTGTAGAACATCAAGATGGAGGATCTTAGAAAATTCTACAAACTTAGAGCTATCTCCTTAGCAAAGAAATTTGAGCTTCTGCATATCCTGAAATCTGGTATCAATTTCTACGGAGATTAAATCCAATATCCCAAAATAAAGTACTCGATACTTAAGAACATTTCATTTTCGGTTTTTAAACCAGAATGTATTTTTAGGTCAATTTTGATTTTCTTCTCAGCCGTATGAAAATAGGTTTTAAATATATCTTCATTCCTTTATTTGCAGTTCACTCACAGTTAATCCGCTGCACGGCCATGATTCGCATGATAACAACGGAGATTTATTTTTACTTTAAAACAATACTCCGTACACCACAACTTCAAATTTATAGCAAGCTTCTTCTTACAGCTGTTGGAACAGTAGCCACAACTCTCGCGACAAAATATGCTAGTAAATTTGTCTTTATTTGATTGTGTTTTAGCGCGAGATTGAGATACTAAAAATGTCAGCAATGTTGGCATGCGTTCACCCTAAGCAGTGGCCCAGGTTACATATTCGGGTATGTTCGGATAATATCGTCCCAGCTCGTGCCATGCAGCGCCTCAATGGGCTGCACCAAGCAAAATACAGCCGTATAAGTACTGTTGGCGGTCTACCGCGTTGTCATGGTAACGGTTGTGTTACACGTCACAAGTCAGCCCGCATTGAGAGGGCTGCACTCAGACTGCCAGGAAGCGAACAGCGGTGCTTGCTTAATTAATCACGAGCGCTACGCCTGTTGAGTAATCACTCTTCGTTTGTTTCTTTAAACGAATAGGATTTAAAGAGAAATTGTAGGGATGCAGAAAATGATAGACAATTATTTTGAGAAATGTTAGTGCAGCTGGGCTGTACCTGATGCACTTGAAAAGCCGCTACTGGTCTATTACAAAATACATCCCCGGTTACAGGGGTTCCGCCATTGTGAAAAGGAACCGCACAAGGAACCTTTAGTGAAATAATGTATGCACCTATGTTACTTTTTTAAATTTGAGACATGAACAAAAATTGTTGCTGAGAAACCCCTAAAAATGTTGTCACGAGCCGCCACTGCTCACTTGCCTACTAACATTCACAATCGAGTTGGGAAGTTTTCGATATAATGGCAGGTCCCCTTGCCTACTGCCAGTCAGAAACGATTTGGGGAGATTTCGCTACAATGGCAGGCCCCATTTCCTACTTCCAGACACATTTCAGTTGAGGAGTTTTCATCATAATGGCAGGTACCTTTCCTAATGCCAGTCAAAACTGAGCTGTGCTCTTATCATCATAATGAAAGGCCCCTTTTCCTAATATCAGTCAGCTTATTGCCAGTCACACTCGAATTGGTGAGTTTCGATTACAAAAGCAGGCCACTTTGCCTGATGCCATTCACAATTTAGTTGGGTAAATTTGTTGATAACCGTGTGCACACTGCCTACTGCAAGACACAATCGGGTAAGGGAGTCTTGAACAAAATTGCAGACTACCTTTCCTTCTGCCAGTCAAATCTATTAGGGAATTATTCATAACAACAATAGGTATTCCATAACTATGCCTGACATACAGATGTTGGAGAAGGTCCCCATTCCTACTGCCAGTCAAAGTCGATGTAGGGAGAATGACGTTCACGATCGATTTGTAAAGGATTATTTATAATGGCAGACATCCCGTTTCTAGATCGCTGCAAATCGACTTCAGTGAATATAAATATATAGGTCGATATATGAAACTGCACGTACGTTTATAATATTGCAGAACTTCATTTATAGACTGAACGCTACCTCATATCGACAAACGGATAGTAACGTAAGACACTGCTTTTATTGAACTACATCGTTAATCCTATGACATTTTCTCGTATCGCATCCATATATGGGTTAGATTGAGTTAGAAGCGTTGAACAGGGCGTAATTTGGGTACAATTTTCACAAACAACATTACTTTTCGGATACATATGTAACAGCTAGAAACAGAGAATTTGGTACACATATTGATCCAGGGCGGTCCACTGTGTGCCGTATTTGATAATTCTATCTTTACTATCAGTGTGTCAAACTATGAAATATATGTGTGTGAAAATAACAAAATTTACGTACAGTCATTAAACACAGACAAATCTAACCTATAAGGAAGAGAGATACGACAATAAGTTGTAGGACCAAAGCTGTAGATCACTCCAAATCGAATCAAGATTGTGCCATCCGTTTTATGATACGACTTACCGTTTAACCACCAAATACTTCGAAAGGAAGGTCTGAATCGCCATTAAAATTGCCTCCATATTCCGACATTTTTCGGGGGTAACAAATGAAAAATTTCAACTTCTTGGAATTTTTCCGTTTAAGGCTAAAAGCTATAATTTCGTCAAATTTCAATATTCTAGCTCACCTGGTAGATTGTACCGCCATCTTAATTTGGGAGGAGGGGGGTAAAAATGACGAATTTCTTGAAAATTGTTAAGCCCATGAAACCTATCGCTTTAGATAAATATATACGACTGCGTTCTTAAGCTGAGCCCAAGATTTATAGCCCCCAGCGTGCCCCCCCCCCCTCAGGAAATTTTGAGAATTTTCAATTTTTCTATGGATCATGAGGTCATTAGCTTGTATGGTTACAAGTTGTAAGATTCTGGAATGTCCGGAAGCGCCTCATTAATTCACGACTATTTTCATTTTTATACCTTCATATATGTATATATATTGATCGCTCCAGACCGACTTGGTTTTATATATATAGACTAGCTGATGCACCCGTGGTTCGCTACGAAGTTCTACATTGTATACAGAATTCTAGGTTAGGTAGTGAGACTGCAGAAGATCTCGAGAAGTTATGGATGAAGTCTTGGGTAAGGAGTACCAGATGAAAATAAATAAGTCCAAGACAAAAGTAATGCAGTGCAGTCGAACGAAGTCAGGTGATGTAGGAAATATTAGATTAGGAAATGAAGTCTTAAAGAAAGTAGATGAATATTGTTACTTGGATAGTAAAATAACTAACGATGGCAGAAGTAAGAAGGATATAAAATGCAGACTAGCACAAGCAAGGAAGAGCTTTCTTAAGAAAAGAAATTTGCTCACTTCAAACATTGATATCGGAATCAGAAAGATGTTTTTGAAGACTTTCGTGTGGAGCGTGGCATTGTATGGAAGTGAAACATGGACGATAACTAGCTCAGAAAGAAAGAGAATAGAAGCTTTTGAAATTTGGTGTTACAGAAGAATGTTGAAGGTGAGATGGATAGATCGAATCACGAATGAAGAGATACTGAATCGAATTGGTGAGAGGAGATCGATTTGGCTAAATTTGACGAGAAGAAGAGATAGAATGATAGGACACATCTTAAGACACCCAGGACTTGTTCAGTTGGTTTTTGAAGGAAGTGTAGGTGGTAAGAACGGTAGGGGTAGACCAAGGTATGAATATGACAAGCAGATTAGAGCTGATGTAGGATGCAATAGTTACGTAGACATGAAAAGGTTAGCATAGGATAGGGTGGCATGGAAAGCTCCATCAAACCAGTATATTGACTGATGACTCAAACACAGGCCTTCACATTTAGTTTTCTTCCGACTCCGAAATACCACCCTTATCATAACCGGTACGCTAAAATTTTTAAGACCGGGCAAGTTGGCCGTGTGGTCAGGGCCACGCAGCTGTGAGCTTACATCCGGGAGATAGTGGGTTCGAATCCCGCTGTCGGCAGCCCTGAAGATGGTTTTCCGTGGTTTCCCATTTTTACACCAGGCAAATGCTGGGGCTGTACCTTCATTAAAACAACGGCCCCTTCCTTCCAACTCCTAGGCCTTTCCTGTCCCATCGTCGCGAAAAGTCCTATCTGTGTCGGTGCGACGTGTCAACTAGCAGAATAAAAATTAAGACATAAAGATCGGCAATTTAATGATATATATAGTCACGTAGTATTTATCGATAGGGCCACTAAAAGCTAAATATTTGAGAATTAAATTTTAGGACCTCCCCTGAACTATCATTTCACTCAGCGTGAATGAAATGGTTTATAGCCCAGATTGTAGTGGCATTCTCCGAATTTACATACCAATTTTCATTAAATTCTCTTCAGTCGTTTTCTCGTGATGCCTGTACAGACAGACAGACAGACAGACAGACAGACAGACAGACAGACAGACAGACAGACAGACAGACAGACAGACAGACAGACAGACAGACAGACAGACAGACAGACAGACAGACAGACAGACAGACAGACAGACAGACAGACAGACAGACAGACAGAAATTACGTAAAAGTAAAAAGTGCATTTTCTTGTTACTGTAGACACGACCGATACAGAAATAACATTCTTTTTAAATTCATAGCAATGTACAGACAAAACTGTTTATATATATATATATATATATATAATATATATGGATCCTTGGATGAACGGTATAAAATGGCTACAAATGTAGCAAGTACGATGTGATCAGTGGTGAAGAGTAAATTGTGTTAATGACAGTGTGAGTTTAGTCCGAAGACCGGTTGTCAGATCCAAATTTTTAGTATGGTTTAGGCAATTGAAATGCTACGGGAGGAATAGTCACTTTATGTTTATGTTCCGTAGATCTAGAGAAGGCAAATGACAGAGAGCGAAGATAAAAGATGTTGGCCTGACGAAGGGATTACAGGTATCAAAGATATTTATATTGAGGTTCGGGCCGTAGTAAGGACTGCAAAATTATTTATCAGTTCCAGACATTAAACGAGGTTGTAATATTGCACTATTGTTGTTTACAAGGATCTTTCACTGACAGGTATAAAACGGCTGGGAAGAATTAAGTTAGGTCTAAATGTCCGGTAGAGAGTTCAAAACTGGACCGGATGGATCAATCCAAGTACTTAGGAGGTGCATTCTCCTAAGGTGATAGAATAGTTACCGAAATCGAATGGATGTGTAACGAAGTTTATGCCTTGAATTTTCAGTGGCATCCGTAGTATTCTGTAAAACAACTCTTTCCAACAAGAAAATAAAGTAGGTGTAAACGAAGAACATCTTTTGATTTCTAAGAACTCTTGCCTGGGTAAGCAGCGGTTTTCTTGGAACCATTCACCTCCCCTCGTGTTAACAAGTGTCGACTGTGGAGGAATATCTAGAGTTACTTAATAACACATGGAGTGTAGAAAGTACACAGCGCAATCGTCTACAGTGGACACGACATTCACTGAGACTGTGTATAAGTGGGAATATTCAATCGATCTTCAGTTCTCATTTTACCACCTAGCCCTTGAAGTAACTCATCTGCGCGGCCACCTCCACATATGCCTTAGACGTAGGTCCTCTTGTAAAAAGACTAGGTCTCTTTTGTGTGGCTGTCAAAATTCATGATAGCCGAAGAGTTGGAGTAGATATTCTTTGGTCCTTCTCGTCTAGAAATCTTCAGTGAGGTGTTGGCTGAGACAGAATTTCTTCCGTTAACTGCGTCGAACATGCGCTCCCACACATCTTCCCAACGAAGCCGCCCCTGCAGTATGTTATCGCATGTAATCAACACTCTGCGTATTATAAAGCAACCCCAGATATTCCTTAACAAGTATGTCAGTAGTATGTTGTAGTATTGTTTTGTCCTTCATCTTTGCCAGTTGTTACTGTACTGCCCACCTTCTGATATACCGCCGTTAAGCTATAACGCGTGGCGAAGCGCAGGTTGGGCAAAAAAAAAACAGGCCTGGAAAATATTTACATTAGAACTGACGTGGGATTGGCCATTGTTGATGAACATGACAGAAGTTGCTGGAAATCGTCACCTTTCACGGTCGATGCAGCACTGTGCTCGCTATATCAAACTGTAGAACATGCGTAACAGCTCTGCCCGAGGGAGAGCAGAAATAGCGTTTTCAATTTTCTACTGTAGCTCTTGTAGTTTGTGAGGATTACTGGAGTACACCTGACCCTTCAATTTGCCACACAGGTAAAAATCACAGGGAGAGAGATCAGGCGATCGAGGTGGCCAGTTGATTACACAACCTCTGCTGATTGCCCTCTCCTCACCAAACACCTCATTCACTCGTGACAAGATTATCAAGGCGGTGTGTGCTGTTGTTCCGTCTTGCTCAAAATATCCATTCATCTTCTGTGTGTTGATCCATGTATGGATTAAACAGCATTGACAGTTTGGTGAATGAATCGTGTAACAATGCGGACACTAGATATTGCGCACCACACACCAATCTTAAAATTATGCAACGTGTTCCCGACGTTTTAATGGGGATTTTCTGATGTATAATGGCGCGTGTTCTGTGAGTTTAAATACCCTGAAAGGCTGAACCAGGTCTCATCAGAAGAAACAAACAACTGCTGATCCGAAAGCCCTGACTGCACTTCACTCAAAAGCCACCCGCAGATATCAATGGGCGAACGTTCGTTTGGACGCTTTAAAGAATGCACAACAGTAAATTTGTAAGGATACAGATGAAAGTAGTTTTGCTGGTAAAGTTTCGACACGATGACCTCTTAATTCCCACTTGTACAGATAAATGGCGTTGAGATTTCGTCCTACTTAGTTCGGAGAGTTACGGTTTTTATTCGTTACAGAGCCCGTTTCACGCCATTTTGCATTGCTGACTTTGCTGAGGATTCGCCAAAACACTTACAGTCCTAAACTCTTGCCCAAACAAGCATCATGCTTCCCATAACACTCGACAATGAACACACGCGGTTTTATCGTAAGCAACATTTTGTGTTACATTCAACTGGTCACTGAACACGTCTGCTCTTCTCACTCACATGTAATGACACAGCGACGTAATCGGGACAGAGCATGCGATGATGCGCACGCGTAGAAATGTGATAGCAACCAATTGGTGCATCGACACCACGATTTCCAGCATTTCCTGTGATGGGCAGTTCTCCTATTCATTAACAAGTGTCAATTCCGCGTTAGTCTTATAAATATTTACCGGACAACTTTTATTTTGCCCACCTGGTATGCCCCCAACAACTGCGTTATATCGGGCTGCTACTGTTATTGGAATCCCGAATCATGGGACATGACCTGAAATCACATACCTCCATTTGTGACTGATTAATTTAATTTTTTAATCTATACTTTCTGTTCATACTTATTTGTAAAGCAATCTTCCTCGGTTCCATATTTATTAAATCCATCTTTGATTACGGATGTAAAGTTGCAGATTTCTTTCTTTCAGGACATCAAAACTTTTCTCGATGGTGCAGAGCATGGAGTCATCTACTTCAGCTTGGGTTCGAACGTGAAGAGCGTAAATCTACCGCAAGAGAAATTGAAACATATTCTCGATGCTTTCTCTGAGGTACCACAGCGTGTCCTTTGGAAGTGGGAGTCTGATTCGTTACCAGGAAAGCCAAGCAACGTCATGGTACGCAAGTGGCTGCCTCAGCAGGATGTACTGGGTAAGTACAGTTTCTTAATCCAGACGATAACCTTGCGGTGCTGAAGTTACCCTGGACGCATAAAATATTAAGGGTTATAAAAGGAAAAATGGTAGATTACTTTACAGCAAATTATAAAACATACAGGAAGAGTTTGCCACGCAGCTGCGAGCTTGCATTTGGGAGATAGTAGGTTCGAACCCCAAAGTCGACAACCCTGAAGATGGTTTTCTTTCGTTTCTCCACTTTCACACCAGGCAAATGCTGGGCCTGTACCATAATTAAAACCACGGCCTCTACCTTCCCACTCGTCATCATCAGTGTCCAAAGACAAACCCTTATCCATGCAACCATTCTTTTCTGTCCTCACTTTACTTCACTACCTCACTACCTTTACTCAACTGGCACCATTTTTCAAATTCAGATTCTCGTAATTTGCTTCTGAGTTTCTTGGTGTCATACTCAGCGTGTCTGTTCTTCATATACTCAGTTTTACCATTTACATTTTAATCTGTTAAACATCTGTTAATTTCTTCATCTAGGTTTCTGGTGGCGTCAATATATCGGTTCTCCTCCCGTTTCAGAATGTTCAGCTGTTTATATTCTGAATTAAGGCTTCCCAGCTTGCTCTAAAAACACCTAACCCTTTGTACCGTTTATCTGAGTAAATCATAGAATCCGCAGTGTCAGTAGGAAGGAATAAGATCTCCTTTAGTGTACTCTTAACAAGTTTATGGGCATCTTCCAGAAATCGCCGTGGTATTTTACATGCAGGAACGCAGAGGAACTGGTAGACTGTAGAATTTAGAATTGCAAATTTCTGATCCGAATGAAGCCAAGGACAGGATGGTAACGAGCTGAGTTTCTGCTGAAGGAGTGTCATTGATTTCTTGCGATCAAATAATATGGTATCTGCATACTTTATCCCTAAATATTTGACACATTCGTTCCTCGAAATACATTTGATATCCATACCTTCTTCAACTGTAATGAGCCCTTCATTTATTTCTCCCCTACTGATATTAATAACTTTAGATTTTTCAGGGTTTATTGTTAGACCAAGTTCACGAAACATTTGTAGAGCTAGTTTCGTCAGTTCTATTGTAGAGTCTCGTTTTTATCCTACAATAACCATATAACCGTATGATCTGCGAAGCCTAGTATTGTTGAAGTTTGCAGTCCGTTGGCAAGAGAATAACCTTGCATGACACATAGTCCTTTTTCGCCAATTTCTCGAAAAATGTGATCTGTTGTGAGATTGTATATAACTGGCGACAATGGGGATCCTTGCATTACGCCACGGCGTAATTTAATGGGATTCGTTTTCTTGAAATTGGCCTGGATCTGAGTTGTATTATTCTCCTGAAACTTACAAATTATATTGCTCAGCTTGCTTGGCGCAGTTGACGAAGTTAACGTTTTCCTTATGTGTAAATGGCCCACGTTGTCAAAAGCCTTGCTTATGTCTAGGAAGACCAGAGTAACGTCTTGTTTGTTCTGTTTTGCTGAGTTTAACACAGATCTGAGTAAAGCAGTGTTTATGATGGTACCAGGTGTTTTGGTGAATCCTCTTTGGTTTTCGCTAAATTGGATGTACTGTAAATCCTTAATCTTGCGTCGAAGACCTTCTCGATGAGACGACGAAGGACTGAACATATAGTGATTGGCCTCCAGTCTGACAGTTCTGTTGGATCTCCATTTTTAGGTAACAAAATGATGCACGCCTTTGTGAACAGTAATGGAAAACCCAAAAACCCAAAGCAACTTATGCCAATGACACACTCTTCAAGTTGAATACTAAATCAACAAAATGAAGTGGTATATAGTGAAAGCGAATCCATAAGAGATACAATGCGGAAAAGGAGAATTGCCTTTTTTTGTCATGTATTCAAACTGCCAGAAACCCGACTAGTGAAGCAGTTATTTAGTTACTTGTAGAAAAAATAGACAAAGAACACCTGGGTCACAGTGATCATGAATGATTTAGAAGAATTAAATTTGTCAACGCTACAAATTGAAGGAAGAGAAGAGGATTCTAAGGAAAAAATCACTTACGATTCAAACTCATAACATTTCGACGAACGAAGTACACCACTACTGACAACCAAAGGGCAGGCAGGTCCGACAGGATGAGGAAGTTTTGGGAACGGAAGAAGAAGCTGAAGAGCTGACTCTATTTAATACTATTAGACTTTAATGATTAGACCGATTAAAGTGACCCGTAAAAAAAATTCTTTCTTTCTTTCTTTATTTCTTTCTTTCTTTCTTTCTTTCTTTCTTTCTTTCTTTCTTTGTGTTGTGAAGACTGTGGTGGTTTGGCGTGATTTGATTTCGGTGGGTTTACTCTACATAACGTGTGAGTGGTGTAGGTGAAAGATTTTATAATAAAATATTGGGGACAATGCCGACGAAGCTAAAACGCCACCAACAGAGAAAATAAGGTACGGTGTTGATATCCTTCGAAACAGGAAGGTGTATATTCATGGATTGGATCAACACAGTCTAATGCTTATAAAGCAAACTGTTCCATCAGCAAAAGTGAGTTAAGCATCGCACATGACGGCAAGAACGATCGTGTAGAGCACATAATCATTGCAGATAATACATTAGTATAAATTATGTCCGACTCGTTGGCTGAATGGTCAGCGTACTGACCTACGGTTCAGAGGGTCCCGGGTTCGATTCCCGGCCTGGTCGGGGATTTTAACCTTGATTGGTTAATTCCAATGGCGCGGGGCTGGGTGTTTGTGCTGTCCCCAACATCCTTGCAACTCATATACCACATATAACACTATCTTCCACCACAATTACACGCAGTTACCCACACAAGGCAGATGCCGTCCACCCTCATCGGAGTGTCTGCCTTACAAGGGCTGCACTCGGCTAGAAATAGACACACGAATTTATTATTATTATGATAGTATACATTATTTTAAAATAATTGTTCATAAGTTCGTCAGTTATTCCAGTTAAGGTGTAAATGTAACTTAAAAGCTTTCCAGGGTGTTAAACACATAAGATCACAATAAATGTTGTACTATAATATATCTATAAAAATCACACTATTGAACAAGGAATAAAAATACACACCATTAAGAAAGAATGATATGTTTCGTTCTTAAAAGGAATTCTATCAAGTCACACTCAATATTTGAAAATATTTTTGTTTATTTCTATCCATACACGTAATAAATTGAAATTAGTAAGTTATCTTAATAATAGAATCTGATGATGTTCTTTTTTTCAAGGACGAAACATGTCATTCTTTGTTTAATAATGTGTATTTTAAACTTCCTCTGTGGATCAGTTGGTAGTGTGTCGGCCTACGGATCCCAAGATAGCGGGTTCAAACCCGGCAGAGGTAGTCGGATTTTTGAAGGGCGGAAAAAAGTCCATTCGACACTCCATGTCGTACGAAGTCGGCATCTAAAAGATCTCTGATGACACATTTGGTGTTTACCCGACAAAATTCATTCAATCTCAGCCATAGACGCCCAAGAGAGTTTCGGTTTACACGGTCTGCCATCTAGTGGGCCTAGAGTCAAACGGCGTCAAATTGAAATGTCTGCACACGGTAGCTGAGGCCATACGATTATTATTACTATTATTATTATTAGTGTGTATTTTATTCCTTGTTTATAGTGTGTGTCTTACAGGTGTGTTATAGTGCAGTATTTACATTGAACTTGTGTGTTCCACAGACTGAGAAGATTTGAGTTGCATTTAACTGAGTCGACATTGGAAAGTGTGGCTTCCTTTTTAACAAATAATTTGTTCGTTTCCTGAGTCAACTTCCTCCGATTGTTTGCAGGTTACAAAAACAAAGCAAAAATGTAAATACTTCATCTATGATTAAGACTTTCTCCACTTCTCCCCACCTCCAACAAGGAATAATTACATGATGACTAACTTCGTCAATAAAGGGGTTATCAAGGGTTTTCTAGTGTATATATTACACGGTAGTTTCCGTAGCGGAAACAGAGTAGGGCGTGATATTATCGTGAAGAAGGAGGATGCTAATGATACACATTTAGGAATGTTGGGACGATTAAACTGTCTAACCTTGCTCAAGGGTTCACAGAAGTAGGAATAGGTTGCCATGGAGAATAATGGACATGCCCATTGATGGACAGAGAAGTAGAAGACTAAGTTGACTCTTTAGAGGCCTGGAACTAACTGAAGAC
Organism: Anabrus simplex; assembly: GCF_040414725.1. Lineage (NCBI taxonomy): Eukaryota > Metazoa > Arthropoda > Insecta > Orthoptera > Tettigoniidae > Anabrus > Anabrus simplex. The sequence continues at coordinate 90,787,792 of NC_090267.1, forward strand.
ACAGTAGCTAGCTACAGATAGAGACTTGTGGAGGCGTTTCTATAATAAGATACCATTTGTGCATGTCTGTATGTATAGCCCACGTAGAGTGAACCTTTCAAAATTTGAGGGTCATTTAGGAGCTTACACCGGTGCTTCTATCAACTGCTGCTTGTAGTTCGTCGTGTCCACTAAGAGTTCTGGTTAATGAGCGTTATCATACAACCGTATAAGGAAAAGTGGCTAAACCGTATTTAACTGAACTCGGTAGGTGAAGCGGACGTGAATTGCTTGATATGTAGCTCCTTAACAAAGAGTGTGCGCGAGTAAAACATAACATATGGTTTTACATTTTTGAAAAATGGATACCTAACTAATTAATTTGGAAATATGTTTCGTGTTGACCAACTTCAAAGTGCAAGGTAATTATTTAACTCAAAGCAGACAAGTATGAACATGATGTCTTCTAATAAAACAATATTTTCAATTCTTGTTACAGCCCATCCGAATATACGTGTGTTCATCACTCAAGGAGGACTCCAGAGTTTCCAAGAAGCGGCGTACCACGGTGTACCATTGATTGGCATCCCATTCATAGGTGATCAGTTTTATGACGTTGCCAAGTTCGAAGCTGCTAAAATTGGAGTGAAGCTGAAGTTCAAAGATTTGACTAAGGAAACATTTTTGGAAGTCATTGGGAAGTTAATTAATGACTCAAGGTAAGGAAGATGTAAGGACAAGAAAAGTAATCTGGACGTCAATATGATTCCAGTCCATTTCAGTCATCATCATATTCGTCCAGATGGCAGATTCCTTACCTAATCATTTTTAAAATAATTTCAAAGATGTTGGAAATGTATCGAACAACTCCTCCTCTTCCTATAACCGAATATTTGCAGCAATTTCAATTTGCCCTGTGGAATTCTAAGTGTATCAGCATATTGTGGTCTTTCCTACTTTTAACAGCACTACTCAAATTTACCCGTCTACTTATGTCATTCGCCGCCATCTCTCCACTAACATACCGCTTAGTCGAGTAGCTCGTCTCCTTATTCGTAAATCTTCCCAAACCAAACCCTATAACATGATCGTAACACCCCTCTTTTGTTGGAAATCACCCATAACAAATCGTGTTGCTTTTTCTTGGACATTTTCTAGTTCTCTAATCCTGGTGAGGATCCACCAGTAACTTACATGCCCTCTCCTTTATGTACTTACTAGAAATCCTAAATACACCCACAGCCATATGAAAAGGTTTGTATACTTGGGGACAAAACATGACGACCTCGCGTCACACCACTACTCACCGGCGCCAGCCTGGTGTCTATTAGCGGCTTATATGATTTACTACGTCCACTCTAGTCGGAGCTGACAAACTGTCTGCTGCACTCGACCTAAGAAATGCCGAAACCTGAAAAGAGCATGGATGAAAGTGGTTTTGCAACCTCTCCGCACTAAACAAGGATCACTTAGAACTCGTCCACTCAACAGGGTGCAGGATGTGCTTCCAGCTAGATTCCAGGAACTCAGGTCGTCATGTTTCGTCCTAAGTATACCCTCCATTTACAATCACATTTATGTCATTACCCGTACGAAGATTTGTCCTCATATATTATCAACCAGGTATTTACAGTGATCTTCATGGGGTAATAACACCCCATAAACACAGTAATTAAAACTGAGAAGACTTTCCCTCTTGGTGAAATTCACAAAGTGACTCTTCACCCTATTTACCATTATTGTTGTTATTATTATTATTAATATTATTGATTATCCAAGTAAAGCAGCCTGTTTTATACACGGTTTATTACGGCTACATATATCAAAACTAGATTAATAGATACATAAAAAAACAAATAAAACTTAAAACTGGAAAGACTTGTAAATAAAATAGAAAAATTAGGGAATGACTTATTGAACCCTTGAACTTACCATTCCATCGTTGGTCGGCCACAGCTGCTGCAGTAGAGCAATATCGAACTCTTAAATCTTGGGGTCGTAGCGGGAATATTTCGGTCACGATCTTAACCAAACGATGGGGTACAGAAGAGAGCCTAACTACTTGAAATGGGGAGGAAATATGTGCTTACTAACTTTTATTGAATCAATAAAATGCAAAAATTTTATTATATAAAATCTTTGATCAAGAAAGAAATTAATTATTTAATGTTTCAAACGCAGTCACATTGCATGGTGTTAGTTTTATTTTTTACAGTATCGAAGAATTTTCTTCGGAGAAAAGTAGAAATATCACAGATTAGTGGACAGCGAAAAGTAGAAAAATGAAAAGTAACCTGAAAATCGGGTACCTATTGATCCAAAGGATAACTGAGAATTAATCCACACGATCCGTGGAAAATCTGACCTTCAACAAATAGAGTTCCAGATTTATTCTCAATTAAGTTTATCCACCAGTCAAGCACCCTGTCGGATTTGGGAACACCCGCAGAATGGACCCTTAATCGAACCAAATTGACTATCAGTTGCTTTGGATAGGTTGCGAAATACTGCTGGAAAGCATGGTGTTCGCTACAAGTTAACAGCAACATTCATATTTGAAAATAAAATTCCACCATGCATTGTCATCCCGTGACACCCTTAAGTTATAGACTAATCCCGATGCTGAAACGTGCATCACCCAAACAGCTGTTCAGAAGGAACCAACAACAACTCGATCCGAGAGGATCTTACGTTACGTCATTATGAAGGAACAAAACTGCGAAATGCAGGAAATACTTATTCAACAGGCATTTAGAAAAAATGCCAAACACTGAAGTTAAATAAAAAGTGGTAAATTACTTGAAAAAATATTCTTATAAAACCAACCTTCAGGTTATAAACGGTTACGTTAAGCTTAATAAAATTACAAGTCCACATGGTAAAATGAAATCAAAAATTTAGAAATTCTTTCCTTTACAACATTACAGATCCATCTACTAATTTTTTGTCCCAACAAACTAACTACAAAGTAATTGATCGACTACAATCAACTACGTATTATAAAAATGAAAGAACGACAAAAATTCAAAAATAAAATATATTCCCGGCTAACGAATCGAACCCGCATTCGTAACTCAAGTCTCAGATAAATAAGCTAAATGTCAACACGCACACTAGCAAAGCACTCGGACCTCAGAAAGACAAAACAATTAAGTCCGTAAATAAAATAAAATAAAATACTAAAGTTCAATGAACTCAAACACGCGTGGCACACTGCAATAAATATTCAATCACCGGTAGCTCAGTACCCAATATTGGACAACCCTCACGTTCATGCCACTAGTGGTTCCATAATCTGAGGTAAACACCTTCCAGCTAGTAAGCGCTGTGCCAAAACATGGCCTCAATATTACTTAGCTAACACTCTTCGCATTGCACACACTACTGCAGACACTACCATCGCTCAAGTCACTTCGCAAAATCACCTAATCTAAGGCTTGAGTATATACAGCCAACACCCTAAACCTATTGTCGGACCTACATATTATTTGCACACCCTAACACTGACCTCGATGTACATACAGACACCTTCCTAAAACTATCGTTGAGCGTAAACTAGGACGTCTCATCATTAGTATACTCATTAGGATAACATGTGACATCCTAAATCTATAGTAGAGGGGAAATTATGTTGTCTACGCTTCCTGTAGAATGTCAGCCGAAATCGCATCTTCAACCACACCCTTAGATATTTTATCTGTAAACCTTGTCGAAGCTAATAGCACACAATGAAACAAATCTTGCCACAGAATGAACGCAAGTCGGGAAATGCAACTAAGTCCCCATCTTGTTAATAAAACGTGAAATTGAAAATAAATAACGCTTGGCAAGCAATCCACAACTCAAAAACGATCTCGACATACGCAATGAAGTTTGGCAAAATAATAATGACTTTCAGCACACGTCTAATAATACGTAAATATCGCCAAACAGTAATCATCACCATAAAAAGTCCACAATATAATTCTAGGGCGAGGCCCACAAATCGCCTACCATCTCGCTATTCCAGACAAACCGTATCCATAACTATCCAGTGAAGCGAAATTCAATGAATCTACACAGCCAAAATACCGGTTTAATATTATCCAATATTCCAATATAACACCAACCGTGTATTCAGAATACTCGTCTACCCTTGATGGTCGTATAATATAATATTCATTACGCTGACTTTACGTACATCGTCACTTGGACTTAACTGCCAAGAGCTACAATATTCTACAGAATTTTCTTTTTCACTGGGGGATTTTAACATGAAATCATACCGTGCGTCAGAGAGCACTCATTTCGAACCAACCTTCACCCGGTCAGCTGTTCCGGATTGTTAGCGGAATATCACTACAGCCTGCCTCAGAAATATCACATTTAATATACAGCCTGTCTCAAGAATTCATCCTCCTCGCCTCTCACGTTGGCATTACACATGAAATACAGGCTTCCTCTGCCTTGAACATCTATTCAACCATTATCCCAACATATCATTCCGGTACAATCCATTTCTTCCTGTTTCAAGACTTTACCTCACTCCTCCCATGACAAACAACTTATATAAGAATCCTATTAATTTTGTTTAAATTTTACTACAACTTTCGTACCTCAAGAATACGATAACACACCGTGATTTCCTATATCACCGACATACACGATGTCACAAAATTTAACTTCCCACGAATGACTTTATCAGACTTCACTGGATTTCGAAGCAAACGCAAAACTTATTGAAAATATCTGTTAAATACACTTTTAGCATAGAAAAATGTTATCCCGCATTAATTATTATTATTATTATTATTATTATTATTATTATTATTATTATTATTATTATTATTATTATTATTATTATTATTATTATTATTATTATTATAAAAATAATAATCGTATGGCCTCAGCTACCGTGTGCAGACATTTCAATTTGACGCCATCTGGCTGTCTATTATTATTATTATTATTATTATTATTATTCCGACAACATTTTCTGAAGTCATACGATATTCAAAATTAAGGCATTCACCACGACTACATGATCGTTGTCACCTTCCTAACTTTACTCAATTTGAACAATATCTCAACGCATTTTATAGTTTCTCGACGTGAATTTTACAGCCCTGAAGAGTTTCACACGACGACCAGAAATGTAACAAATTCGCCTGATCATTATTAAATATATATTCGACACACGCAATGAAAACTTATTGGGACAAACAAATTCTAACTACAACATTGATAAAAATATAGTCACACCCCTGTAAACATAGCCGTCTTGAATATTCTGGCCACAATTAGCCAGCTGGCCTCGTGCTTAGCCCTCAATGGCTATATTTGACATCATCTTCTTATATATACAACTTAAGCTACACAGATTTTTACACTAGGTGTTGATTAACACCGCAAATACCGCACTTTCTTCGCGTTTAACATGCGACGAGCACGCTTCTCAAATGGCGACTGCCACTATTTTCCCTGGACTCTGCTTTCGTTCACCCTACTGCTGGCCAGGTGTTCCAAACAGATAAGAAAATCAGACCTCACGGCTAACCTCCAGACTTCCCTTTGACAAATATCAAACACACACAATTGTAATACAGAAAGAAACACGTACTGTATTTTAACCAAATATCTAAACCTTCAAAGTTTTCACCGGCGGCAGTTCAGGAAAATTTCTATCACCTTACACTTAATATTCTGCACGAACCAATATAAAACGAATATAAAACAAGTTACTTTGAGAACAATACCCCGCACTCTCTTGCAGGCGAACGACAAGGGTTCCACCGTTCAGACCAACAGACAGAATGTGTAAAATAGGCGGAGGGGGATTTCTTTTATACCCTCTGCGAGGGACGCCACCCTCTCCAAGACGCTCGGTTACGCAATCTGCTAATTCCACATCTACTGGACCACTTTTCTTGAAATTTATTCCTTAACTTCGGAGAGACTAATAATTCATTATGGTGTTAATTTCATATTTTTCCCATAATTGCAACGGGCGAAATGAATTATTTCTGCCCTGGAGTTTCCCGGCTATTCTTCATGAAAATGACCTCGCCACGTGTCGCCGATCCGCGAGCAGGACGCAAACTTTCCTCCAGGCTTAACTGTATTTATATTTACCCTGGGGATTCTATCTTCACATACGGTTTATAAATAATTTCGATCATTTATTTCTGGATTTACCATGTCGCCAAAATCTCTCGTTATGGAGGATTTTTCGAAATTGGTAGATTATTCATTACTTGAGGTCCACCGAAGTGTCCCGGCATTTCACGAGCTCGCGGCTCGCTTGTCACGGAGAGCTCTGTTCCCACGAGAGAGCCAGACTCTTGAAATAAAAACATGGCTACCCTCAAAACGTTGTTTGTAGCTGAAGTAAATATTTGGAATTATTTTTCATCGCAGAATTATGGGTTCATTATAACAGCAAATTTGTGAAATAAAAAATTACCGAGCTTGACAGCTGCAGTCGCTTAAGTGCGGCCAGTATCCAGTATTCTGGAAATGGTGGATTCGAACCCCACTGTCGGCAGCCCTGAAGATGGTTTTCCGAGGTTTCCCAATTTCACACCAGGAAAATGTACCTTCATTAAGGGCATGGCCGTTTCCTTCCCACTCCTAACCATTTCCTGTCCCATCGTCGCCATAAGACCTATCGGTGTCGGTGCGACGTAAAACAAGTTGTAAACAAAATTAAAAGGTGCTTTATATCACACATATTTAAGTGAATTACTAGTTCACATCTACTTCTTGCAGAAAAAGGTCAGTCAAATGAAAGATTATACACATTTTGTGGCATTTCACAGGCTTATGTACATTGATTCTGTATATTAATTCTAAACCTCTCAATATATGATCCACATTTCCTGTGCCATGTCATAAACTGTGTTTAAATATGGTAATATGTTAATTCACTTTACAGTCTATCGTGAATCTTCGGAAAGAACAAATTTCTTTAATCTTTTCAGTTACTTAATTATAGGTTATTCCACATATTCTCCGTATATGTTTTCATAAATTAACAGAGAGTCAGTGTGGTTGCAGCTTCTTTCTCAAGTTAATCAGCCCTCTCGTTCCCTTCTGTAACGTTATGTCCTAGTACCCGTTTCATGCAGATATGCTTGTTGTAGTATTACATGTGATCTTATACAGTAATCGGATGTAAATTGAATTTGTCTTCAATTGCAATCAAAGCAGCCTGAGAATCGACCAGTATACGTGCGTTAAAAATGTGACCCTTAAACCATTTACGATTGCCTGCTGTCCATTGTCGAGGTATTGCTACAGTAACTCACAATCCTGTGACTTATTTATTTATACAGAATAACATCATCCGCAACCTGAGGTGTCTCTGATTCCAGTTCTTTACTCATATAATTTTAAAAATAAGAAAATATATAGGTCCCATTATACTGCCTTGAGGAACTCCTCTCTTTGCCATTAAGCGATCAAATAACGCTTTACCTTCTCTAATTCTCTGAGTTCTATTTTCTAGAAATTTAGACGCCCATTCAGTCACTCGTTTGTCTAGTCCAATTGCACTCATATTTTCATTGCTCTCCCATTATTTACCCTATCAAAAGCCTTAGACAGGTCAGTAGCGATACAGTCTATTTGACCTCCGGAATCTAAAATATCGACTTTACCTTGCTGGAATGCTACTTGTTGAGTCTCAGTAGAATAATATTTCCTAAACTTAAACTGGCTTCCGTCAAACCGGTTAATAAATAAACAAATATGTCTAATATAATGTGAAAGAACGCTTTACCACATCTTGAATGCAGTCCATGTCAATCTGACTGGTATGTAATTATTGGCTACTGAGGCAGCTCTCCTTTCATTTTGGTAAAGCTCCTTTATCCAAACAGTAATACAATAATTACTTCAGATATGGTACTATTTTCCAACCCATGGAATTTAGTATAGCAACAGAAATCTTAAAAATTCCGGCTGATTTTCTAGTTTTCAACTTTTGTATCTTATTGTAAATATTTTTGTTATCATAGGTAAATTTCAGTACTTCGTTAGGATTGGTCACCTTCTCCACCTCTATATTATCCTTATATCCAACAATTTTTTATACTGCAGAATGAATACATGTACCTCCTATAAATCCGTTCCTCACCCCACCTCTCCCCCCACACCACCACTACACAACATACACATTCTCCTGGTTCATTAGGGATTCCTGGAAGTCTTTCGTGAAATCGGTTTTTCTCATAATTTACCTATTCGCTTGTATTTTACACGAAAACACATATGAGTACCAGTTATGCTCCTCATCATGTTATTCTTAGTTGGCATCTTCACTAGATAAACTTAACCTTAATAGTATTTTATTTGACTCTGTATTGACTTGTCGAAATCTATTAAGGAAGCGATTTAAAATAGTTTATGTTAGGCCCATCTTGTCAATGCACTTTTAATGACTGAAAATTATTTATTTTATCATACATGTTTCAGGAAACATATGCATTCCCTTCATCAGAAAAGTCATTATAAGAGTATTGACAATGTGGACCCAACATAAACTATTTTAAATAGTTCCTTTAATAGATCTTCACTAAATTAAATTTCCGAATAGTTTTCATCAATTTCTCCTTACTTCCACAACCAATCCTAACTCTCCTTAAAGTGCACCTCGTTCGTAAGCCCTTTATTTCTCTGTTATCATATGCAACCGTTCATGCTTGGGCGTCAGAAAATGTAAGTGTAATTGGGGTTCGAAGAAATGTTGTAGAAATGCCTCGGCCTTTCTCAGCGGTGATCCATGAAATTCCAATCGCGGGTGTACAGGTTCAATCAGACTCCGGTTACAATTCATGGCAATCATTAGCACATTTTCATCATTATGGAAATCTGTGTCTTATAATTATCTGAGGCTAGTCTATCTCTTAAATCTATAAATGACAATACCGAAAATCAATTTTAATCGGAAGGATGTTTCGCTTTAATTAAATCAATTAATTGGCAAAATATAATTAACAATAAAAAAGAATGAAATCTTTCAACAGGTATGGATCAGTTAAATACTGAATATATTAATGAACGCTTTAAAATTATTTACATATCTTTGTCGGTTGTCATTTCTTGTTCGTAAGGCGCTACAATTTTATAAAATCAAATAAATATGTTGGCAAACAAATCTAACATTAACTTAACGAGGGCAAATGAATCATTATCGCCAACATGAAAATTGCTGAAGGCTTAACTTATGGTAAAATGAACAATATAATTATTTAAATTATTACTTTTTCCGTCGCAGAGAAATAAAGAAAATACTTATTCATTCATATCTATTCGTTAATATGACAACACATTGTCCTTTAATATTATATTAATGTAATCTTAAAATTCTCGCGTATATCAGCTAACACTAACTAGCAACTTGAGTGTTCACTACTCAGATGTGTGCAACTCCGTCGAATCTAAAATAAAACAATCATGGGCATTCGAAATGATATCCGCAGCTAACCTCAGATAAATAATCATGAGAACTGTGAAATGAAGAACAATGTAATACTGGTGTCCTCATATCGCTGCAGCTAAAATAAAGTAGACATTCAAAACTACATAATACCGTCATAAGCAATCATGATCTGATATTACTGAGAAATCACAGCATCTGGATCCGTCCATGGGTTTTCCTCCAAAGATCTGAAATTCTACTGATATCTACAAGACATGAGCACTACAACAACTACTACTATACAGGAAATACTAAGTTGTACGTTACATAATATGACCTTAACTTCATTTCCAATCGTTTTAAAACTTGTACGTCTCATTGGTATCATATTGTGTCGAAGATCTTCCTGTCACATTATTCTGTTCTTTCATATAACATTCGTTCCATTTATATCTAGCTTACAGGCTTAAGGGTGTGGAGGAATTTCAGGACGCACTATTCTACGGCAAAATGACTTTAAAAAAAATAAATTTTAATGTCCTTGGCAATATAAAATAATATTTTAATATAATATATACAAGTCTTTGGGACCATACCTCCGAGTACGTGTATCTCTGAATACATAAATTAACAAAAATAATGATAATTTTTGCGGACGAGATAATTGTTGGACAATATTACTCAGATAGATGGATCTCCAATTTAGTATCTAATAAATGACTGTAATTACGAATGAGTCAGCGAAACCTACATGACATTCCCTTCGACACAGGGAACCAAGTTACAACTAAACAAGAAAACACTTGAAACTGGTTGAGTGGTTAATGCCCCCTCTTTACTATTAATAAACAAACAAGAAAAATGAAATGAAATTGCATACACAATCGAGTGGTCCACTACTCGCGACAGGGAAATACGAATCCAACACCATTACGTGAGTAAAGTCAGAATTTACTCAGAACACACTATCAAATCGCTTGTATAAGCGTCCCATCGTCGCCATAAGACTTATCTGTGTCGGTGCGGTAAAACAATTAGCAAAAAACTTGTATAAGCAGCCAAGATACACGAAGAAAAACAATTAAAAATACACATTCAATCACTGGCTGTATGAATATATCCGTCCAGATCAAAGGAACCCGAGAGATTCCATGTTGGATGTGCCGGAATTCGAATCATGGGTCGTCTGGTATCGTAGTGGGTTGCTGAAAGAAAAATGCTATCTATTTTATTTGCAAAGGGTTCCTATCGGCTAAATTCATTACGGGCGAACAATTTCTTTGTATACGACACAAACATAATGCATTTACAACACCTTGTGACAGAGAATACGATTTTTGTCAAGGGTCTGTCTTTTCTGTAATACAGTTTCCCCTCAGCAATACATTTCAGAGTGACAGACGAAACAAATGGGAAACCACGCCCACCAGTCTTCCTTCGCTCACAACTTCCCTTTCAAAATCTCAACTCTGCATGACCCCACATAATATTCTAAACTTCTCATTCTATTGGAAACAAATCACATGCTTTTAAAATTTCTCATATATATTTGACCGTAGCACTACCCTTTGGTAAGACAGCAAATCACAACTTTAATTAATTAGATCATTAACAGGGATCTTCTTAGTATTTAATTCACACCGACACAGACACAAAAAGTACAGGCCCGGGTTCGTGACCTGACCACGCCGAAGAATAACAAAGACAGTGCTTTAAACTCGATAATTAGTCATATAAGAACTTTATACTTCTTTAAAATGCGGAGGAATATAAGAATTAACATAAAATGCTTCCTTACGGAAACCCCTATCTAAATGGAGGTTGTAGATTCCAATCCCAGCGTTGTTCATCATACATCATACCGCATATCTGTATCCAAATACCTAATGCTACAAATCTACTACTAATTTGACATTTAAAGAACAATGTATTGAGTGCATACCTACATCTAGAGAAAAATACATGCACTAATTATACTCTATTTACATGCAGTGACTATAGGCCTACTATATATATTCCATCACCTTAATCTTTAACCTAATCCACTCACAAAGTAAATTATAAAGTGTCTATTCTAAAAATAATAATAAAAACTGTACATCTAACCTGCTCCCAAAATGAATTACGTGATCACTGTAGCCCATTGGTTACAATGGATTATTTACACCGATTTCACCATGATTTCTAGCAAATCAATGACATTAACTCACTCAACAAGCTTCCTAAGCTAAGTCCTTAAATATAATTTTCTGTTTTTAAATACATCCTAATATACTATTGACTTATTTACAAGATACGCATTCATAATTACTAAAAACGGAATGATGCACTTAGCTGAATACTTCCATGATGCCTTCCATCCGAGCTTCAGGTGGGCCCATACTGGGAGACTTTAGACCTCCATATCAGCGACGATCATCATTGGTATACCGAGGATTCAGAGCTGGGTAGCTGTTTCTTGGGACATGGTTGATCTCTCGTACTCCACTGAAGACACTGTTACACCATCTCAGTATATTAACCACTCAAGAACTTAATGTTACAATCAACCTCGATAGTGTTCTCTGGGCTACTGTCAAGTACAGAAGTTATGCCCAATCCATTTTAAATGTTATAGAACTTATTCCATATTTGATCGCTCTCAAACACATACATTTTTGTATTGTTTTCCGAATACGAGCTTATATCTCTCAAATCATCCCCGCACCAAGGAGCTGATTCTGGAGACGAGTGACGTGAAGCAAGCTCCGAAACTATTTCCCGACTGACCTGGGGTGCGCCAGTGAATAGTCTATTTATTAAGACTGACACAAGATGGCTGACCCTAGACTCCTCCCAGGGATGATATCAATCTATTCCATTGATTTCGCGAATATCAGTGAAGCAGTGCGCTCTTGATTGTATGCGGAAGCTAATCCACTCGTGAACTTTCTTGTAATATCATAGCAGCATCCCTGACTCTTAAGCAATTGCGGGACTCCCCGCGACAGGCCACGTGTTCAGTGTATCGCGTGGGGACGCTTTCTTTATGTGATAGAGTCACTACTGCGTAATTTAAATTCTACGGGTGATTCAGTATACCCCTTCCGGACAATCTCTCTACATAATTCCAAAGATGCATGCGGTGTCATTTGTTCTCCTAATCATAGTATAATTTCAGATGATAATTTAATCTCTTCTCACCTTTTCGTCCCGTTAAGATGGCTTCCCACATAAAATGTCTGTGCGGAATATTGGCTATCCGCGATTTTCGCCCACACGGTATCATCACGTGGTACGCGATCGAGGCCTGCCCTCTTCTGTTCCCGTCACACAGTTATCTCTATCGCACTCGCTCCTTGGGTGGAACTTCCCCTGGCTTTCAATGCTCACGCGTTTCCCCTCTCGGAAAAGCGCGCGCCAAATACAGAACATGTGGCTGGATCACTAACTGAAGGCTCTGATACGGCACAATATCTTTAGAGATCATCCTTACATCTAGAATTTAATGTTTCTCATCCTTAACTCTTTCGTTGCTTACGAATTCTTCCTTCCCCAGTTTGAATACTCCCCATCCTACCGTTCCCACACACCAAGTTCAATAAGAAAATTTCCTCATCCATAATCTCTGTTAAATTAATTCGATTCCTTTCTTTACAATACTTCTAAAGTTTAACACTAACAACTTAAATACTTCTAAAGTTTAACACTAACAACTTAATATCATCATTACTTGACCTCCAGCTCCCTGTACTCTTGTCACTGCTCCCTAGTCCACCCCGTTTCCCTGAATGTAATTCTCTATAGCTCTTCTAAACCGTCCTTACAAACCCCTGCAAATGATTTCTCTCGTTTCTTGCAGTTACCGTGAGAATATGAAGACCTTTTCGGCAGTGTATCGGGAAGAAGTGGGACCATCTCTGGATCGTGCGATTTGGTGGATAGAATATGTACTGAGACATAATGGTGCTCGGCACTTGAGATCGGCAGCACTGGATCTCTCATGGTACCAGTACCTACTGCTGGATGTCATCGCTTTCTTACTTCTAGTTTCAACTATAGCTCTTATTGTGATCTATATAGTGTTAAGACGATTACTGATATTCGTCAGGTGTTTTATACCCTCATCTAAACTAAAAAGTTCTTAGGTAAATTTATTTATTTATTTATTTATTGTTGATGCGTTATTATACTGTGTATTACTTTAAAATTTGTTTTCCTTCGGTATATTCATAACATAATTTATGCAAACGTGAATATAAACTTACTATAACGATAAACAATCTTCCTATGTATGTTGTATCATGTTGTTATATAGTTTTGTTGCACAAATAAAATGTCTACCTCAAAACCGACTTGTGAACAATATGGTGATCACCAAAACTGAATAATATGATTGAGATTAACAGATGAAGAAGATTAAGCTTTCATGAATAGGGAATATCTTCTGTTGTTTTCAGGCTGAACGTTGATTAATTGATTGATTGATTGATTGATTTGATTGATTGATTATTTATTTATTTATTTATTTATTTATTTATTTATTTATTTATTTATTTATTTATTTATTTATTTATTTATTTATTTATCCTGACAAGGCCAGTTGGTCTTCTCTTCCATCTTCGTAGGTCAACGAATTAAGCGGTCGCCTACTGTATTCATTGTAGTAGAATCTCATCTAATCTCTAAGCAGTTAGCATCTAAGAACGTTTAAGGAGAGTCATGACTGAAATATTTCACTTTTTCACAAAAAGAATTCAAATTTAAAATTTCTGAACCTCTAAAATCACATTGAAAATGGAAACAATTTTGGGGAGAATTTGCCTTTCAAAGATGACTTTCACAATAACCGTGAGGATATATTCAGTTTTTCCATCTTTCGATGATAGTCTATTGAGACGTTAGACTTTAACAACTGGCTTTGGAGATTGTAGATAGGTTAAGATATCTGAGTCCGAAAGGGTCGTTTCTAACTACCTCTACTCTATGAATATTCGAGGAGGGGGTTTCAAGTGTTTTTCTACAAGGGTATGATGATTAAGAAAAACGTTTCAGCCTTACTAGACTGAAAGGTAATCTGAATCCTATTTCTACCCTTCCTAGGTATTTCCTTTACTTCACCAATTTGTCTTTCATAGAACAACCTGTCCAGAGTCATAGGATGAAGATATCCTATTTTTTGTTAGTATCATTCGATTCCACGTGTACGATGTATGGTCCAAGATGAGTTACCGGGTATTTAAGTAATGGAACTTGCTGAATTTGATCCTTGTTACGTACGATGTCTTGAGAAATCTCTCTTTGAGAATAATTAATATGATCGTCCATTAGAAAGTCCCCATTATTCGAATCATTTCCAGTATCAGGAAGTCAAGTACCTTCTCCACTGTCTAAAGAAATTATTCACTATCGGATAGTCGAAACAAATACAAAGAACGAACTATAAAATTACACACACAAAACAAAACACTCTACTATCTACAGGCGAAAAACCAAATGCCGCTGCACCAGTGACTAGGTAAATACGTGTGCACTCCACAACGACCGAACACCGAATGTCATCCTCCATTTCGACTGGGGATGAACTATGACTTCCCAGATTATCATAGTTCAACTCATCGGCCACGAAAACTATGGATTCGACATTGATATCGGTTGTTTTCGATTACTTTTGTATTTCAACTTCACTCCCTAGGAGTGCTAGGGGTGTTTTACTCCCGCAGTAACTTTTCTAGATAGTAAGTCACATATGTACTATGTTTGGTTGAGAGCTATACTGGAACATTCATCCGTTATCTCAGTAATTTTGAGAATTTTTTTCATCCATTCTCACCCCCCTGTCGGCTGAGGCTAAACATTGACTTCATCCAGAGTGTCACTATTCATCTCAGCGACCCCGATAACTGTGGATTCTACGTTAATATTGGTCGTTTCTTATTATATTTATTTCATCGCTTTCCATCCCCCGCTCTTAGAGGTGCCTTACTCCCACAGCAATTTTTCCAGAGAGTAAGTCATATATACCAAGTTTGGTTGAGATCTATGCTGGGACTTACACCCATATTGTACATGCATAATCTCGGTCATTTTTGGACATTTTCTTCTCACCGCCCATGCCAACGGAGGCTGAACTTTGACTAAAAAGGCATCCAGAAAGTCACTGTTTTCATCTCTAGTTGTTTTTTTACGTCGCACCGACACAGATAGGTCTTACGGCGCCGATGGGACAGGAAAGGGCTAGGAGTGGGAAGGAAGCGGCCGTGGCCTTAATTAAGGTACAGCCCCAGCATTTGCCTGGTGTGAAAATGGGAAACCACGGAAAACCATTTTCAGGGCTGCCGACAGTGGGGTTCGAACCTACTATCTCCCGAATACTGGATACTGGCCGCACTTAAGCGACTGTTTTCATCTCAGCGACCGCTAAAGGTTTCGACCATATTCTCAATTACTTTAAATGCCACTCCTTTGCCATTCCCTCCCCTAGGGGTGATAGAGGTGGCTTACCCTCACAGTGTTTGTCTCCAGATAGTAAGTCATAATAATAATAATAATAATAATAATAATAATAATAATAATAATAATAATAATAATAATAATAATAATAATAATATTTGCTTTATGTCCCACTAACTACTTTTACGGTTTTCAAAGACGGCGCGGTGCCGGAATTTTGTCTCGCAGGAGTTCTTTTTCGTGCCAGTAAATCTACCGACACGAGGGTGACGTATTTTGAGCACCTTCAAATACCACCGGACTGAGACAGGATCGAGCCTGCCAAGTTGGTGTCAGAAGGCCAGCGCCTCAACCGTCTGAGCCACCCAGTCCGTCTAAATCATAAGTGTAACAAATTCGGTTGAAATTTCTCCAGTGGTTTAGGAGGAGATGTGGAAAGGTACTTCATAAAACATGGCGGTGTGTTCCTATCCTTCTATATACAGCCACAGCCATGAACCTCCTAGCAAGAAAGGTACTTCATAAAACATGGTGGTGTGTTCCCATCCTCCTATCATACATTCTTACCGGACTATCACGATAAAGAGTAAGTCGCTATCGCCTAGCGGCAATCTGTGCATCAAGGTCGATCCAATCGCCGTGCGGCTTTGTAATTATAATAATAAAGAAAATTACTCATCATAAAAAACTACCTTTCGGATCTCGTTCAAACCAGTTTCCGAACCTTCTCAGGAGTAAAAAGAACAAACTGTGAGAATTGTTTAGCGAAATCGGTGCAGTAGTTTTTGAGTCCATTCGAGACAGAGTGACAAAGGAACAGCCACGTGCAACTGGCGACCTTGTGGTTCGATGATTGAAGTCCTGTGCAAAAATGCGACATACAAAAGTAGGGAATGCTGAGTGGTTCTTCTCAATACAAAACATAATTGTTTGTAAGTGGTCATGAGCACGACTCATAACCAAAGCGTAGGCTAGTGAGTAGAGTGGAATCAACTGTCGAATGTTAACTAAGTCATAATAAAAGAACAACCTATAATCACAGGAATAGAACCAGCTTTTGGGTGGTTAGGCCGTGTGCATTATGCAGAGTCCTGCTAAGCAGAGTCGTGGAGAGGCGTGCCATTCCAGCTGATGAGTCCAAATGGCACGTTTGGACGAAACTCTGCATAATGCACACGGCCTAACCACCCAAAAGCTGGTTCTATTCCTGTGATTATAAGATCTGCGGCCGTGAAAGCCTTTTTTGATAAAAGAACAACCTATTTACTGTCTACTTTGGAAAATTATGATATTATTAATTTTATCCATCTATTATTTAAACCTTCCTGTTAGTGGCAATGCAAGTGAGTGTGTAATTTTCAAATAAGGTGAGAGCGAAAGTCCGCTATGATGCCACAAGTGTACGAGTCTTTCAGAGAGCCATGGCTCTTAATGTCTCGCCTGCAGCGGAAGTTCATCTCTCTGCCAATGTCATAAACCATGTGTGCGCTGAATCGCACAGATCCGCGAGTGAGCCACTCAGCAGTGTCTGCTCCGAATCAGGTGACTCGTGTACCGTTAGCTCGCCGTTGCTGTGATTCGATTCACTCAAACAGTTGAATGAATCGATACACTGCTTCGAAGCATTCACTCACCGTCTGTAGGCAGCACTACAGGCTGAAGGGATCTTTCTTTTTCACGTTCTTCGTGGCCGTCCTCTTTCATTTGCTCCATTCTTCGAAGGATCGAACCATTTCCTTTTTTTCCCCTTCTGATTAGTGTTGAAAAGGGGTGACCTCCAAGCTGGACTAGTTGGACTGGCCGAGAGGGTAAATGCGTGCCATCAGGAAATCGAAAAATTTAAGAAATGAGATTTCCACTTCCGGAGGTGCATATGATCCTGAGGTTCACACAGGCTACACCAAAAATGAGTACCAGCTTAATTCCTGGGGGAAAAGGCGGGCGAGCTTAGAGCTAACCATTCTACCCCATCAAGTGCCGGGGTTACGTATAGTGGAACCCTTTACCTTCCACCTCTCACAGAGCCTTCATGGCTTATACGGAGATGGCTTTGCCTTTACTAGTTGTATTGATTCTTAAGATAATACTCACTTCCACCTCCACTATTACTTTCTGAGATTATGAAATGGCTTCGTAGGAAAGATACTGAAATAGGCTGAGCTCCTGGAAGTTGTGAAGCAAGTCAAACCTCATTTGTTGAGATGCCGCAAAAGCATGGGCAGAGTGTATTACGGCCGCCACCATACCACCGCTATTTCAAACCTTCTGAGCTCATTTGGGCTCAGGTCGAAGGTTTCGTTGCCCACAACAATAAAAATTACAGTTTAAGTGAACATGTTGCAGCTGAGAGGTGAGCACGTGCAGAGTAAGGAAGGAATTCTGGACGACGTAATGCAGAGGTTGATCCTCTCTGTGAACAGTGGAAGCTCATCAGATGGCTCGGTAGGTGACGCAGAGATACTAGAATTAGGTACGTTACATTACACATATAGTAAACTTCATGATAATTCCTTACTGACTTCTAAAACAGAATCGTTATAATATTCCACCTATTCAGTACACTTTTAAACTACTTTACACTATTATACGATGGAAATGCATTTATTTTACATTTTACCAGGATATGATCTGATTCATTGGAACCATCTTCAGCGGGTTTAAACGCCTACTTTCATGTTCACTTTTAACAACATTTCTTCTTTTTCTTTCTAGGCTCCCGAATAACCCAAAATAATGAAAATAGTTCCTCATTTGTCGCTCTAAGCTCCATTCAATGTCAAACCACGGCGATATGATAGAGGAGTTCCTACAATTTTACATCGGTACAACTTTCAACGTCCGACTCTGTTGTGTAGTGGTTAGTGTAATTAGCTGTCACCCCAGGAGACCCGGGTTCGATTTCCTTCTCTGCCACGAAATTTGAAAAGTGGTACGAAGACTGGAACGGGGTCCACTCAGCCTTGGGAGGTCAACTGAGTAGAGGGGGATCGATTCCCACCCCAGCCATCCTCCAAGAGCCTTTCCGTTGTTTCCCATTTCTTTTCGAGGCAAATGCCGGGATGGTACCTAACTTAAGGCACGATCACTTCCTTCCCTCTTCCTTGCCTACCCGTTTCAACCTTTACGTTCCCCACAAGGTCTCTGTTCAGAACAGCAGGTGAGGCCACTTGGGCGAAGTTCTGGTCCTCCTCGCCATTTGTATCCGCTGACTAAAAGCTTCACGCTCCAAGACACTGCCCTTGAGGCGGGAGAGGTGTGATCTGTCGCTGATTCCGAGGGAGAAACCAACCCTGGACGATGAACTGACTAAGATAGAAAGAAAGAAAGAACAAGCTGGAGCTATATCTTAATTAAGGTCTTTCCTATCTCATCGTCGCCATAAGACCTACCTGTATCGGTGTGACGTAAAGCAACTTGTAAAAACTGAAAATAAAAAAT
The DNA here is from genome assembly GCF_040414725.1 of Anabrus simplex. NCBI lineage: Eukaryota > Metazoa > Arthropoda > Insecta > Orthoptera > Tettigoniidae > Anabrus > Anabrus simplex. The sequence goes on from NC_090267.1 coordinate 90,807,041, forward strand.
GTAATTAACAGCCTCGATATCGTCATAGCAGGTGCATTATCGCACGTTGTTATTATGTTCACTGACATCGGTTGTCAGACTAACCTTGGGTTGTCAGTGCGTAGTATCCTCCATATTATGTGTATATGCGTGTTACTTTTCTTACGTTGATTTTCTGTAATGGCGTGTGGCCTCCGATGATGCCTGGCGCAGGTCTTTTGATTTGACGCCGTATAGGTGATAGTGTCGTGCAAAACACGTTCTATGCTCGGTTCATATTTGCCGAGTATGGCTATGACCGAATTTGCTTCTCAGAGGCGAGGCCAGTTATGTTCGCTCGAGCATGCCGCTTGATATTCGCTCCTTCCCGTGCTATCTGACTCACAGGAAGAAATGCTCGCCTCCCTCCGTCCTTGCTTAGCCGTACTCTGCTCTTTGTCTCGCGAACCTTTATCACTCGAAACATTACGCTTTTGCGTCAATCGTGGACTCATGACTGGGCAGGAGCATGTCAATAATTAAACTCGTATTTTTATACTATGTTTCTACACAATACTGGGAGAAATGGTTAATGGATTTCACGCGCTGCTACGTGTATTTCTTCTGGCTAGCAAACTTTACCGCTCTATATACGGGAACTAAATACACATCATTAATGCATAAACCATATATTTCGCCACTAGCCATACCAAAGACATTGTGTATAAACTGTGCAAATTAATTGCATTATAACACATAAAGTTAAATGTAAACCTCATAATTAATGGAAAAAATCCTCTTTGCTCAAAATTTGGAATGAATTGGAAGATAATTATTTATTGTTACGATTATTATTAATTATTAACAAGTCTGGGTCTAGCTGATACCTTCGACTCGTAAAAAGCACTCCAGCTTACTAAAGTTTCTTTCGCTGCTTGCTGGAATGCACAACGTACGTCTAGCAATTACTGACAGAATGGGCAGACTGATTTCATGCTCCTACCACCAGCGCAGTAGGTCGTCGTCATCTTCACTAGCATTCATATCGCAGTACATCTCTACTCCGTCACCAGTAGCTCAGACGTCGCTTATTCACAAAATGAATTGTTCTTTTTTCGGAGGCTCTTGTAGACTGGTCGATGCATGCACAGTGCAACATGAAGGATCTACAGAGAGACAAAACATCTTGTTTAGTTACCGGTACTTCTCATTTTAACTAAACAAGGTGTTTGGTGGATTTTGGGATACAATTACTTAAGTAACTACACATAGCAAATTATATTTTCTTTCTTAATCCGTTTACCCTATGCTGACTATGTTGAACAGGAACCTTGAGGGGGATAAGACGTTTGGAAGGGATAGGCAAGGAAGAGGGAAGGAAACGGCCGTGGCCTTAAGTTAGCTACCATTCGGCCATTTGCCTGGAGGGGGAGTGGGAAACAACGGATAACCACTTCGAGGATGGCTGAGGTGTGAATCGAATCCTCGCTACTCAGTTGAACTCTCGAGGCTGAATGGAATCCGTTCCATCCTTCGTACCACTTTTCAAATTTCGTAGCCTCTGGGGTGGCATCTAATCACACTAATCACTACACCACAGAGACGGACGCAACTTATATTACGAATCTGGTACACAGATCTGTTACACAGATGCGTCCATTACGGCCTTCCTGTCATCTTCTTCTAACATTTTTAGGTGGCAAAGCGGAGGCCTAGTAATGTGACTATTTTTAGTAGAGTTGAGATATGTACCTTTTCACTTAAGAGATGTCCGGCTCCATGGCTAAATATATAGTGTGCTTACCTTTGGTGACAGGGGTCCAGGGTTCGATTACCGGCAGGGTCAGGAATGTTAACCATAATTGGTTAATTACCCTGTCATGGTGTCTGGGTGTATGTGTTGTCTTCATCATCAGTTCATCCTTATCGCGAAGCGTAGGTCACCTACGGGTGTCAAATCGAAGGACCTGCACCTGGCGAGCCGAAGTCCTCGGACACCTCACGGCACTAAAAGCCATACGACATTTCCTTTTCTATTTTACTTAAGAGCTTGTATCTTACGGATTTCCTGGATGTAATATCAAAGGTTCAACATAATATTGATGCAAAGACTATATGCATATTACTTCAGTAACAAACTGCAGAAGTCAACCATTAATAAATACCTCATAGTCTGATTCACTGACTGAGCAGTGCTGCCGCAATTTATGGAACCACAAGAGTATTGAGTAAACTGTTGGTGCTGTTTCATGTCCCAGGTCATTTGTGATTGGTTTAAGGAAAGCTAGCATTTGTTCTGAAATCTCATAACTGAGGCCATCTAACTTATGGAAGACCTTATGATTTCGCAACATACTGCTTAAAAACATACTGCTGATCAAACATAATGAAAGCTTTTGAAAATCATAGACGACTGCCTTGTGCTGTTCACTCCATAAAATCATACTGTTTAAAAACAGACTGTAACATCGTATAGAGACTATTCCACCTCGTAATTACTTCTCGGTGTATCGTATTTTGAAGCTGGGCAGCATGACCGAATTTTTTGTTCAGATACCTCACATAACCTTTTCGGCGTTTATTGTGTTTGCACATACTGGAGCATCTTCGATAAGGAATCTCATCTCATCAAATACGTGCCCATGTACTTTATTTATGCAGTGAACAGCATAAGGCAGACGTCTGTGATTTTCAAAAGCTTTCTTTATGTTTTATGTCTTTATAATTAGGCTACACTTTGGAATATTTAACTCGTAAACTTCCTCAATTATACTTTCACTTGTTTTCTTTGTATCTGGAAATTTTGTAGTAAAAAGCACATTACTGAACAGCTTCCACTCCCTGTCTATACGCTGCATAATCAGAGTCAGATAATGGATACGGTCAGTACACATATCAAAAGTAGCCAAGCCATCATTTGTCGTGCATGGCAGAAATAATCAGAGGCATTACTTCACTTCGCATTTCATGTGCCTTTGCCTGAACGTTTCTACTAATGGTGGAAGGATGGCGAAACATATCAACAATATCTACTTTTGCCAAATTTCGCACCGATATTAATTAATATTAATAATGTTATTTGCTTTACGTCCCACTAACTACTTTCACGGTTTTCAGGAGTGGCGTATACAGAGGGCCACCATGGCTATCGGTGAAGCCCAAACCTCAATTATTGAGAACGATGGAAGTCCAAGGCAGATTATAATGTGAGCATCTGACACATTGTTCCATTTTCAAAACTTGAAAGCAGTGAGAAAAAACGTCGCACGTATTTCTGAAAGCTAAGCATCGGAGACTGATATCGCAGCCGAGACTCTCGTCCCTCTCCCCTCTCATCCCTTAGCGACTTGCTGCTGTATATCGGATAGGAACTAGGACCGAGAGGGGGATAGGTGTGCTAGGCTTCGGTCCGTCAGATCGCCACTGCTATCAACCATGTGTTACTCATCGTATATACTTCCTCATCTCATACTGCTGACTGAATCATATAGATAACAGAGTACTGATATTTCACTCCTGTTTCCTTCTACATCCTTGTAGGAGACACTGCAGGGCAGCTGTTATAGGAGCGATATAGTTTTATTTTTATAGGTTGAAACTTTCCTAACTTTCTGACTAACTTTTGAAACATATTAATCTGAATTTATATTGATAATCTGAATATCTTCATTTAAAATGGAAAATCTGAAAATTAACATTCATTAAATAAATTACACACTTGTCGAACCTTGTACTCACACTTACTTGTTACCTGCTTACTTACACATACGTTCTTTGAAGGGCGCCAGCTGCCACTCAGTACAGCAATAATAGAATGAGACTCTTGACTATCTCTAGGGTGTGGGGTAATAAGCTTACTTTTGACAACATACCATATAAGTTCTGGGAAAAGGAGATTGACGTTCGGTTTCCCCATTAATTGTGAGGTTAAGATATTTTACTGTCAATGAAATGAAACTATGAATTCGTTTGATAGAACAATATATATTCTTTAAAATATATATCAAAAATAGTGAGTCTTGTTGCGATAAAACAGATGAGAATATGAAATTATGACATTGCAACTGAAAGAAACTAGGCATGAATTTGAATTCTTCTTGACCGGACATTTAACAATTTATACGAAATATTTCCCTCACTGATTCACTTGACTGTACCTTCAACACTTTGAGTGTAATTACGACGTAATCCATTGCTCTGGTGTTTACTGTAGATGTGTCACGCCTAACGTGGTGATACATCCTTGCGACTGCTTCTTCTCCATATCATCTGACTTCTTTGTAAGTCAATATGGTATGACCTCTTGGCAGGTCCAGGGTTGCCCTCTCTGACTCCTTGGTAAGCCTTGCGTCCGCGTCTTCCACTAAGTGACGGACCAACCATTTGGTCTCACTCTCTCAATGACCAATAATGGCTCACTGAGTCTTCACCATCTCTCGTTCACACTGGTTGACTGACCACCTAAGGCCTCTTGATCTAGTAGACTACTTCACTGTACTGCATCCGTATAAGTAATGACTGACGCTACAATATGCATCCCCCTTATATAGACGTTGGTTGACACAACTACGTAATCTCCATAAATAACAATGACATACTCCCACCTACGCGACAGATATTACATCCAGTGGTGAAATAGTCCCACGGCGACTGAGTCCGTGCGCGCATATCTAAATAAATACGATGACATAGCCATGGAGTGGCGACGACTTGGTAGAATCGCCAACAATATTGCACAATGCACCAACGTCACACCCAATCTCTGATATATACAACAATTCTCACTGTACAGGTATTGAGTGTTATACTACACATACGTATATATGCATACATCTAAGTACAATCTTGCAAGCAACAGGCAATTGCAAAATCGAATTGAATAAAACGGATAATTACAATAATAGTAACAATATCACAGATAACATAATAATACGGAAATAATAATAATAGTAATAATAATAATAATAATAATAATAATAATAAAATACAGATAAAATAATAAAATAATAAAAATACAGATATCATCTTGTAACGGGATTTGAACCGTTACAATTCGCCTCCCTCATAAATAAATCGAAGAACAAAGAATCGATTGATTTATGAACAAAATTATATATAACACTGACACATATAAACACTTTAAATGAGTATACAACAATAATTTTCTTTTTCAACATCCATACATTTTATAATACATCACATATGAGAATTTTTCTCGCACATTGCCATCGTAGATAACTGTTCAGTGTCCCATTCTCATACAATTCACAAGAGCATAGCACTCAATTTGACACATACAAATAATTTTAAATGATTACACTACATTCTTCTTTTTTTTTAACATATCAAAACTTTTTGTGAAATATCACTTATATGAGAACTGTTCTCGCATATTGTTATCGCAGTTAACTGTCCAATGTCCTGTTCTCCGTTTTTTTTGTCACACAGTACATGACAATGTAGCACTTATTCTTCCAATACACCAATACGACACTTGGTTCACACGCAAATCGCAGATGTTAGTTTTATTTTGCCAGTTTCTTACAAAAATTTAATCATCTTATTATTACCTCAACAAATCTCACGTGAAGTACTTCTTTACATTGATTATACTATAAATACCGACAATCTTCCCTTCCTGATCTTTATAAGAATATGCACACTCCCCGATACGGTTCACAATAGTGAAATACCCCTGATACAAAAGAAAGAATTTAGACATATTTCCTGCCTCTGCAGATGATGGGAATGGAACTCTGAGTAGCACTCTGTCACTCAAACTGAATCAATTTTGCCCTTATTAACTTACATATCTCAATAAATCACATCCTTCTGGCAACAATAATTCAAGGATCAATACTATGGCTACAAGATGGTTCAAATATTCCGTAATCCAGCATAATGTTTATTTGTTCTTAGTCTTCACTAGCATTTTTAAGTTGAATGGGGTACTTACCTCCCACAAATGATGAATGGTCATGTACAACAAATTTGTGTTCATATACGTGTTCTTCCTCACTTACCACTAAATACATCTCGATGCTTACCTAACATCGAACACAATTACTCCTGTAATTCACTCAAATTACCTCACGTCACTGCCTCATACCGACTATCCCTCGGATACTGGTCGTACAGGCACGTAACACACCCAACACATTTCCTCTCACTAGGAACACCTTCATCTTACCTCTCATATATCGTTAAAGAACACACGTTACCAAACACTTACCTCAGACCATCATAATTAACACGTCCTTCTTTCCTAGTTTCCTCATAGAACAAACACACACTACCTAAATTAAAGTCTACTCTACTTCCGTGATTTGCAACCAAGTCAGCTCCTAAAACAACTGAATACACAAGTTTTGGTACAACGCATAGATGAAACTTACATATATCTTCAATTATGATTGGTACTGCTATCATTTTATTTACTCACAGTGACTTACCCAACGGCTGTTAAAATATTTAATAGTACCTTCACTTACTTTCTTCATATCACAATTTCCGTCATCGGAGTTACTATCTCACTACTTACATCATATTCTCAGTATTATAAGTACTTACATCACTTACCAGAACACTTCTTACGTCTAACTTACTGCTACCATTAATTACTGCATGATCTACGACTACGGCACTACTTAAATATCTCACTTAACATTCCTTAGGTCACAATCACACTACTCTTAAATCTACTTTCACTACATAACTACTTATACGAAATACCAGTTCATCTTCTACCTTTGGACTGTTCACTTAATTTACCCGATTCCCTGTGAATCTGAAGTACTCTGGCTCGATAACGACACCTTGATAACCTTCATATTCGGCTTATCATAATCCCTCTGATAACTCAAATCCGTACGCCTCCCATCTTCAGATTCTCTCTGATTACTCCTCTGATCACTATCACCATCAGCACAACTATTAATCCTCTGCGGATCATAATCACCCCCTCTCCTCTGATACACGGCTAACATTTTCCCCCTTCTCTCTACAATACCACTTTCCCCAGACATCATGCGCTCTCTCTCTCGCGCGCGCCCTTGCACATATTCCTTCCAAAGCCTGTCAATGAAATTTTCTCTAAATTCTCCCCAATTAGACATATTATCCCAGTACACTCGAAAACATATTTTACTTTCACCAATGAAAACATTAGACAAAATCTCCAACACATATTCCCATTCAATAGCATTATTCCTCAACTTACGTGCAAATCTTTTCTCAACTACTTTTACAAATTCTATCGAATTAAACTGTTTTCCAGAAAACTTGTTTAAATCACAATCCCTACTGAACAAACCACTCGCTATTACCACTTCTCTCGCAGTCTCACTTGTACCTTTCTGCCGTATCTCTCCCTGGCAGTTCACAACTTCTTCTTCTTCTTCCGCTGCTCTCTCAGCATTCTCTTCCACTATTCTCACGTCTTCCTGCAATTCTTCCTCTCTCTTTCTCACCTGCTGTGATAGCGTTTCCTGTTCGTTCCGCAGTTCACTGACTTCCACAAGTTTGCTTTCAATTTGTTCATTTCTACTAATCTGTTCCCTCGTATCTTCCCCAACTGCATTGCAAATCTTGTCCAATCTCTTCTCAACTACCTCATGAATTTCTTCCCGATTACTCGAACTTTTATCACTTAATTCTTTGATATTCTCTGTACAAGTTCCTTTGACATGCTCAATTTGAGTATGAAGATCGCTCCGACTCGACTCCATTTCACCTTCAATTTCAACACACTCTTCATTTAGCTTATTTTCTAACTTAGATTCTAATTTAGATGTTTGATTATTTATCTCTAATATCTTAGTATCTATATTACTAATGATCGCATTACAATTTTGGTTATTGCTGCTAATTAATTGATCCATTTTGCTACTCACAGAGTTAATATGTTTATTAAAATTTTCATTATTAGTACTAATTAATTCTTTCATCTCTTTAATATTTTCCTCCATACATTTCTGACTATTTTCACTGAGCTTCTTATTTTCATTACTGAACTCGGTAAATCTGGCCATCAGCAAATTTAAAATATCTTGGTTCAGTCCCCCCGCGATTTCTTTTTGAGTTTCAGTATGCTTCTCAATTTCTGCACTTTCCTGAATTATCTCAGAAAATTCCATCGTGCTCACCTGCTCCGTCTTTTCAATCTCACCTTGGATGTCCGCAGAAGCAATGACCTCGTCGTCACATGACTTGTTATTGTCTTCCTTGTCCATCTTTGGTTCACTAGTGATAGTACGCGATCTCAAATTAATTTCCCTCTTCAAATCCCTTGACATATCCCCAAAATACAAATATATATCACAAAGTTACACTCCTAACATTTACCGGTAATAATTCCGTTGGCTTAAATTTGCATACTCCTCCCAAAATGAACCTATGATATGCTGTCATTCAGAACAAATTCTGAATTTCTTCGTGCCCCACGTTGGGCGCCAAATTGAAACTTTCCTAACTTGCTGACTAACTTTTGAAACATATTAATCTGAATTTATATTGATAATCTGAATATCTTCATTTAAAATGGAAAATCTGAAAATTAACATTCATTAAATAAATTACACACTTGTTGAACCTTGTACTCACACTTACTTGTTACCTGCTTACTTACACATACGTTCTTTGAAGGGCGCCAGCTGCTACTCAGTACAGCAATAATAGAATGAGACTCTTGACTATCTCTAGGGTGTGGGGTAATAAGCTTACTTTTGACAACATACCATATAAGTTCTGGGAAATGGAGATTGGCGTTCGGTTTCCCCATTAATTGTGAGGTTAAGATATTTTACTGTCAATGAAATGAAACTATGAATTCGTTTGATAGAACAATATATATTCTTTAAAATATATATCAAAAATAGTGAGTCTTGTTGCGATAAAACAGATGAGAATATGAAATTATGACATTGCAACTGAAAGAAACTAGGCATGAATTTGAATTCTTCTTGACCGGACATTTAACAATTTATACGAAATATTTCCCTCACTGATTCACTTGACTGTACCTTCAACACTTTGAGTGTAATTACGACGTAATCCATTGCTCTGGTGTTTACTGTAGATGTGTCACGCCTAACGTGGTGATACATCCTTGCGACTGCTTCTTCTCCATATCATCTGACTTCTTTGTAAGTCAATATGGTATGACCTCTTGGCAGGTCCAGGGTTGCCCTCTCTGACTCCTTGGTAAGCCTTGCGTCCGCGTCTTCCACTAAGTGACGGACCAACCATTTGGTCTCACTCTCTCAATGACCAATAATGGCTCACTGAGTCTTCACCATCTCTCGTTCACACTGGTTGACTGACCACCTAAGGCCTCTTGATCTAGTAGACTACTTCACTGTACTGCATCCGTATAAGTAATGACTGACGCTACAATATGCATCCCCCTTATATAGACGTTGGTTGACACAACTACGTAATCTCCAGAAATAACAATGACATACTCCCACCTACGCGACAGATATTACATCCAGTGGTGAAATAGCCCCGCGGCGACTGAGTCCGTGCGCGCATATCTAAATAAATACGATGACATAGCCATGGAGTGGCGATGACTTGGCAGAATCGCCAACAATATTGCACAATGCACCAACGTCACACCCAATCTCTGATATATACAACAATTCTCACTGTACAGGTATTGAGTGTTATACTACACATACGTATATATGCATACATCTAAGTACAATCTTGCAAGCAACAGGCAATTGCAAAATCGAATTGAATAAAACGGATAATTACAATAATAGTAACAATATCACAGATAACATAATAATACGGAAATAATAATAATAATAATAATAATAAAATACAGATAAAATAATAAAATAATAAAAATACAGATATCATCTTGTAAAGGGATTTGAACCGTTACAAGGTACAACTGCTAAAATGAAATGCAGTCTTTCAGGTTCGCTTTTGTTGGTTGAAATCGAACCCGTGATCATAGGTCAAACGCCATCACTGATCTCCCGAGGAAGCTATTAAACCAGTGAACGATGGGTACAACCGCTATAAAATTCAGCATTTGTATTTAATAATAATAATAATAATAATAATAATAATAATAATAATAATAATAATAATAATAATAATAATTGTTACGGAGTTATCCGTGGAAGTCAGAGGTGAAAGAAGGTGCGGGCTGGAATGGGTCTAACTACAAGTTGGAAAGATGAATTAAAATTTCAACAAAGGTTATATTTTCAAAACTTAACAATGGTGACATAGAATTTTGAGCGTGATCCTGAAACTCAACAAAAAATCTTAGAAAAACAATAACATCACTGGTGGAATTGACAGAGAACTTCGAAATACCTCTGAGCAACATTGCTAAAGGTTGGGGCAAACTGCTGAAGCCAGGTGACATAGTAGGTAGAGGCCTAAGTGGCGGAGAAGCTGTTCCAGAAGGTGCATTATTCAACGAGGTACGACGTTTGGATTCATTGTCTAATGGGGCAGAGGTTTGTTGAGATCCTGCAGATTTCCTATTTTCTCCTCCTTTAGAAGTGTCTTCCTCGCTAACTACGTTTACCAGAGTGGGTTGGTCGGTTTTGGGGGTTACAGCTCCAGTTAACAATAGGGTAACCTTACTGGACAATTTAGAAAGGTTTTCGAGAAGAGCACCAGCCTCCTTCCCTTGAATGTCATTCAGCTTTAGAGACAACAGATCGTTAACTCTATTAGAAAAATGGTACAATCTGGCCTGTACTCTTTTGAGTTGATTTGGGGATGGATCCCCTCCTTCAAAACAACTAACTACGGATGCTAGCTCAGTAGTATTGTCAGTGATCGTGGGGAGAGAGTCATCAATCTCTTTCTCTCCCAAAGTTGGGGTGGTAATCGGCAAATCAAGAGAATCTTTAAGCTTAGTGATATCGGCCGCAACCGTGCCTCCAGACTGAACATTTCTAATTGTTAATTCATAGATTAATTCCTCCTTGCGCAAATAGCCGCAATGGAGGACATCGCGAGGGCCGGGCATGATGACAGACACTTTACAAATTTAGAAAAATCGAAAAATTCCAGCGACGGAGAAAATTGTTAGAGTTCGAATCAAAGAAATGTTTAGCCGTCAATAGGGGCTAAATTGAGACCCATTCAACCACGCTCTGCTACCACTTGTTACGCAGTTATCCGTGGAAGTCAGAGGTGAAAGAAGGTGCGGGCTTGAATGGGTCTAACTACAAGTTCGAAAGATGAATTAAAATTTCATCAAAGGTTATATTTTCAAAACTTAACAATGGTGACATAGAATTTTGAGCGTACAACAAATAACAACCAGTTAAATAAGGTACACGATCAAGAAGTCCAAAATTAGAGAAAAATTTGACCAGTTTCCACTAGGGGAAATAACAAAGAAAATCAGGTACAATGCAGCTTGACAAAGAAGGCACAAGTTAAGGGGTCTTTACAAATTCTGGGCTACGAGCCCAAATTCGTCAATCCTTGAGCTCTCAGCTCACAACCACAAAATACCAAAGGGCAGAAAACCCTTAATTACATGGAACTCTTGCTCCCGCTTAGTAATGTCAAGCCTCCTAGAGGCACCTTCCAAAATACCAGAAAGAGCTGACCTGCTCTCAATTTTACAAGGCCACAACAAACTTACTTCTAACTGCCCTCAAGGCACACAGGGGTATCTTGTACCCAACCTACAGGGCCTTCGCATGAAGAAAAAGAAAGAAAAAAACAACAGGTTAAGTTACTGGCCCAAAGTACAGAAAGGACTGGAGGCGTGAACTTGCACTCCTAAATATACATTTTAAAACCTAAGTGGCTCTAGGCCGATACAGAGGGGCTAATCCCAAGCTAGGGAGGTGACTCGTATGAGAAAACTTTAATACATTAAGGAAGAGAAGAAACGGTTATGAAAACGTAGTCACCTCGATTTCAAATGAAGGGGAGCTCGAGAGGGTAAAACACTCTCTACCCCGAATTACAGTTCAAGTTATGTGAAGTTTTTTTTTACAAGGATTGAAAAGGCTTACATTTTTAAAGATATAGGTTACGTATTAAAGGTTTCGAACCTTCCCCGGGAGTTAAATTGCTGAGCTAGCAAGGAATAAAGATGTTAAGAGGCCATTACCTTGATGAAGAGCTGCTGCCTGAAGAACGGGGCGCTTCCCGCCCCCTGCTACATATCCACACACTAAGCTAGATGTTACAGAAGTGGCCCGGAGACAAGAAAACCAGCAGTTTTTATACCCTCGTGGAAAATTCAAGACCTTTCAGGAATGAGTAGACACACCCACTCAATTTTTATTGGTTGACAGCAAAAACTTATACACAAGGCAATGAAGAAACACCTTATTGGTGGGAAATTAATTACAGAAATTTAGGATTGGTTAAATTCAAAACAGGCGGAAAGAAAACTTAATATTGCCAACCCACAAAAGACGGAACCAAATTTAGTAAATACAGAACTTATGAATACAACATTTCTCCAAGAAGCTTCATTCCTTTACACCAGAGTGCGTTATCATAGCTTTTGGTAGAGACATCTGTTAGAGAATGTCCACACTTCTTGATCACCGAAAAACAAAAGCAAATCAAAAACACACAGTGACATCTTTTGATAACCAGTATAGTTAGTTCAGTTGTTAAAGTTCCGGGTTTCTCCAGTAGAGAAGTTTCAATTGGCGCAAGATTTGAACTTTCGTCGTAGAGGTGTACCGCCCGGTACAATAATAATAATAACAATAATAATAATAATAATAATAATAATAATAATAATAATAATAATAATAATTGTACCGGGTGGTACACCTCCACGCCGCTAATTCAAACTTTGCGCCAGTTAAAACACCTCTACTGGAGGAAGCCTGAACTTTAACTTCCATATTAATTCAACGATTTCTCAGAAGATGTCATTACTATAAATTTTGAAGTGTTCTGAACTATGTCAGTTTCGATTCGTTTTTGTTTTATCTGTAGCAAGAAGTGTGGACATTCTCTTCTAGATGGCACTACTGAAGGCCTACAATTATGCACCCTAGTGCGAAGTGAAAGAACTGTGTTTTTGGAGAAATTTTGGGATCATAAGTTTGTTCTTTGTTAAATTTCTTTCAGTCATTGTTTAAGTTGGCAATATTAACCCTTTCTTTCCGCCAGTTTTGAATTTGACCAATAAGGAATTTCTGTAATTAATTTTCCACCAATAAGGTGTTTCTTTTTCGTCTAGTGTAGTAGTTTTTGCCATTATCCAATAAAATGCTTATGGGCGGGTGTTCTCATTCCTGAAACGCCTCGAACTTTCCACGAGGGTATATAAACTGCTGATTTTCGGGTCTCCGGGCCACTTCAGTAACATCTATCAGTGTGTAAAGTACGTAGCAGGGGGCGGGAAGCGCCTCTTTCTTCGGGCAGCAGTTCAACCACCAGGTAATGGCCTTTTAATAACTTCTTTTCTTGCTAGCTCAGCAGTTTAACTCTCGTTGCAGGTCGGAAGCCTTTTACCATGAAACTTTCCCCTAAAATGTAAAGACACTTGGTATCAATTCTATCCTTTTAAACTACATATTGGGATAGAGAGTGCTTAACCCTCTCGAGCTCCCACTCATATTGCGTTGAGGTGAACTTATTTTCTCAACCGTTTCTTCCTTAACGTAATGTAAATTGTCTCCTTCTATAAGTCACCTCTTTAGTATGGGATTAGCCCTTGCATTCGAGGCCTAGCGCCAAGTAGGTTTTAATAAGGCGTATTTGGAGTGCAGTTTCGCCTCCTCTCAAGTTGGTATTGTGGAGGCCATGTCATATTTCTGTTTCTTCACTGAATAGGCCTCAGTAGGTTGAGTATTTTTACCCCTGTGTATATTGAACCCGAGTGACTTAGGCCCAAAGTCAATCATGATTTGATTTATGAAGGGTATTTATTGAAATACAGAATTGTAGTTGAAAATATTTCATCTGTGTAGTGTTGAAATATGAGCGAAGGAACACGACAGACTGGAGCCTGACGGATTAGCTCGACACAACAACATTTAGCTACTTCACAGCAGGGGACCCCATTAGTTGGCGACCAGGAAAAATACAAGTCCACAAATAAGTCTTGGTCAGAAAGAGAAGGGGGTAGTTTGACACAAAGGGATCTTGCAACATGAGTAGTGCGCTGGGATATTTTTGGCGGACGGAAATTTCCGTGACGTCATGGAAAAGTACAGTGGTTGCGAGGACATTCGCTAGCCTAGGTTATCGCATGTGGAAACTTAAATCACGTGACCACTTATAGGCCAATCACGAAAATTTAGATGGAGACTCAGGGATACCATCTTAAGAGATGATGGATGAGATATTCTCGTAACTTCAAAAGTAATCAGTAATAAATTATTGTGAGTACACGGAGCAATGTAATGAATTTATTAGATGTCACGCATGGAAAAATAATCAATAATTATTGGCAAATTAAATAAATTGAAGGCTGGATTTCTTGGAAACCAGACAGCTTGCATGTCATTGGCTGGACGAAGACCACGTTGTAAGGGACGCTTTCAACGGCGCGAAATGTGAGGAGCTAAATCCACCCGTATCTCCTAAATCTATGATCGCCAGGAGTTCATATTTAATCCAGCAAATAAGCTAGAGGAGTGGATTAATTTGATATAAATTTTAACGTCCAATTCGGAGTGCAAGTGCCGATATTAAAAATCCACCCCCTCCCTCATGGGTATGACGTCAATGAATCCGCGAGGGAAAGCTTCATCCATATATATGGGACAAGGGATACTCTCCACCAAACTTGAAATGAATCTCTGGAGCTGAACCGTCGTTCGCAGCTGACTTCAAATCCGTCGGGCGTACAGTAACTCAACATTTAATGGCGCGAGCATCCGCCAGTACTTATAAAATGTGATCGCGCTCAAGCAACATGAACTGAAAGTAGTTAACTTAAGACAGTGTTTGCCAGTTATAAATTTCATAGTGAAGTCAATTAATTGCATTGTAAGAGTGAGTAATATAAATTGCACCGCAATAAGTACGTAAATAACATACTGTGTGACGAACAGTACTTTGAGAGAATAATAGCCTGTACTTAGGAGGATCGAACCGTTATCATGAACACTTCAAGAGGGCCGTATGAAACAGGCGTATCGCGTCGGACGACATAAATCGCGACGGGCGTAAAATTCGACACACCGTCGTACGTGTCCATGTCCATTGTGCGGTAATTGGACGAAGCTTAAAACAGTGTAAAATATTAAATTTTTGGGTCTAGGGTATTAATTTGTTTATAAAAGTCAAGTTTTCAGTGTTAACATTGTCAATGGTGAAGTATTGTGATAATTAAGGTATTAGTATAAAAATGGTAGTGTGCCAGGAAATCATTTGTGGAACTACGCCATCAAGAATGGAGGAGTAATACGGCGGAGAGGGGCCGAAAGGAGCCTCTCATCTGCCAAGCTGCAATGGATTACCGATAACTAAGATGAATACTAAAATGTAGATAATATTTGGGAAATGTTAGCGTGATTGGAAAAATGGGAATAATTTGGTTAGACTTGGTTACCTTCTGTAACAAGATGAGTCGCTTAACGACCCCATCCTAAATTTGTAGCACGGACAGTATTAAATAATAACAATGTAAATAATCGGGTCTTTTTATGTATTCAGTTTGTTGTGGGTTTACATTTTGTAGATATAGGGTAGTACGTTAAGTCATGCATGCATTCATATTTTCTTTGTAGTCAAGAATATTTTTTTATTTACATTTGATTTTGTTATCATAGTCAAATAGACCCGATATGTGCTTTTGTGTTTGTCAGTTTGACGAGTAATGTAATGACATTGAAGGAAAGTCCAGCCTTGTCATGCCAAAGTAAAGTTGTTAAATTTGTGAGAAGCGATAATAATAATAATAATAATAATAATAATAATAATAATAATAATAATAATAATTCATGAGATATTGGAATTTTAGTGAGCAGTGCGTAATAATAAAATTTAAGTGATCGGGTGTTGAGTTTGTCGAAAATCATTTAATGACGGGAGGTCGTTTTTAATTCGGAATTAAAGTGTGTGGTAATTTAACTTGATAAATTAATAATATTGAAATGTAGATCGGTGCTAATAATCCGTACATGTTAATGAACGTGTGGTTTAAATTACGGTCCAATATTTTTCTTTACGAATAAACGTCGTGTCTTAAATTTGCAATTCAGTAGCCGGAACACGTAGGACTAATGTTACGAAACCATGATTGTCAAATATGGGTAAATATAATTTCAAAATGTTACAATTATTTGTGGAGAATGAATTAAGGCGTAGATCAAAATGAGATAAAAATGTTAAAGAATCTACAGTCAGATAATAAAAGGTCGTACGATGTCAGAAGAGAATAAATAAGTCAGTTGATAATTCTGTGGGAAATAAATGAATCAAGGAATATTGAGATAGAAAGGGATATAAATTCCGTACGAGAGACACCTAGGATATTGAAATGAGTGTAAAATGTTCGGGCAGTGTCACGGAGAGATACTGAGTTACGCAGCGGGTAGAATTCGAACCCGTGACAGCATGTACGAAATAAATAGACTGCACCGCTATTCGTTGAGATACTACGGATCTAAGGATAATGAGAGTTCAGATTCCACATAAATGATCGTATATTGTAATCATTGTAATGACGAGTGATGACAATCATGATGCCGTGATAATAATAATAATAATAAATATTGCAGATAAAGAATTGGACCGCCTTGATTAAATGAGCGTTGATAAAGATGTTAAACGGGAATCTAAATGAGAACATGCAACCGATAATAATAGTAACAATGTTAGGACGATGTCAAATCGTCGCGGTCAGATTAATAATAATTGTCATAATAATAACAGTAATGATGTCGTTGGTTGATCAGTGAAATAATTGTAATCGCGAACGATATCCTAATGCATTTTTGGCGGAAGTGACCGGTTCATTAATAATAATAATACTCTTGAGTGACATTAATAATAATAATAAGATCTTGAGTGACGTTAATAATAATAATTAAAAAATCTGGAGTCACCTATTCATTAATAATAATAATAACCATCAGAGGGATATACTAATAATAATAACAGTAATAACCATTTGTGCTTGCGTCCCGCATAATAATGACGATATTAATCAAACGTGGCAGTGCCAGGAACCGTTGAGAATAATAATAATAATAATAATAATAATAATAATAATAATAATAATAATAATAATAATAAAAATAATAATAATAATAATAATTTCAAGGATGATAATTTCGTGGAAAAACGAATATTCTGACGATAGTGGATTAAATAAGTGGTGACAACATCCCTCTATTCGAGTAGTTTGAATAATAAGAATAATAAATATTATAGTCATTTGTTACCTCGTTATTGTACGGTTTCCGCACGGGACGAGTTACAGTAATACTTGGTGTGTTTGTTTACTTCGCTCGCGATGCGAGTGGAGGTCATCGGCACGGTATTTCCCACCGCTTCTCGTTATCTCATCTGTGGCAGTAGTCTACTGAGGCTACTTTGTAACATTTCAGATCATGTGTAAATAAAATATAAATGCTAATTCAGTGGTATGGCATCAGCTGGACATCGTAAGATAGGAACTGTCCGTGTAATCCATTTTTCGTAATTCACGAGAAACTTTACCCAGTCCGAGTACCGGTCTCAGAAAAATCTATATAGCCGGGGTACGTCATCTTAGTTAAATCGAGAAGCCGACCGTAACATGGGTTATGCTCGGGCTCCCGATAGAAGGAAGCTATATCCTTGAACAACGGTTCGATTCAAATGGAATCGATCCATAAGTTATACTCCACTTGTAATTTCTTTCAGAAGCAACCCAGCAACATATTGATACCACTTGCGGTATAGCAAGTGATTTATTTATGTAACATGTGTGGAAATTTAAATATCATTGCCAAATGTATCAAAGTTTCGTACGTCGGATGGCGTAATAAACTGCTCCTTCTGGCAATTATTTCAAAGGAAACCATTCTCATAATCTTTTTATTGTAGTTAGATGAGACCCTTTTTAAAGTTAACAGTCACTTCCTAATCCTATCATGGAGTCCTTAAATTCAAGTGGACAATCGAGCTTTCCCGATTTTAATTTTAATTGCTCCGTTCATTACCGTGTTCACTGATGCCTCTATATTTATACTTGATGACTTAAATAATGAACCGACACCCCTGAGATAATGCTAGTCTGGGACTCGGGAGGTGGACGGGTGCCATATGTCCTTGGAGGACAGCTTGAACGTGGAGTTTGGTGTGGCCTTTGATAGGCTTTAACTTAAGAGCGGGTCGCTCTTTCTTGAAATTTGTTTCTGCGTGCCTCGAGGAGGCTTTACTGTATAATTGGGAGCAAAAGCTCCTGAGCATGATTGGGGTCTTCTGCCCCTTTGTTGAATCTTGTATATCATAAGGTTGGGCTTATAGCTCAAGAATTGTGTGAACACTGTAATTGTACTCTCTCGAATTCTTGCTAGGCTACTGAGTACCTGTTTTTATTGTTATTTATTGATCTTGAAAAGAAAATATAACCTTGTTAAATTTTATCTTAATTTTAATTTCGTATTTTTTTGAGACCTGTTCGCCCCAGCACCTTCTTTCACCTCTGCACATCCACAATACTCCGTAACAATAATAATAATAATAATAATAATAATAATAATAATAATAATAATAATAATAATAATAATAATAATAGTGCATGGCATCTGTGTAGGGCTGGTGGTCTCCTAATTTGGATAAAATGAATGGGGAAGACGTCATAAATACCCAGTCCCCAAGCCAGAGGAATTAACAGTATGAGGTGGTTGATTCTGAAAATTGATCCGGTGCAATCGGACAAAAGTAAGGTTCTATCCATTTAGCCACAAAGCCGGACTTTAATTTGCTAAACCTTAGGCTACCATATCCACTGACCAGGGGTTGAGAACTGGCACCAGCAGAGGCCAGGTCAGAAGCTCGTGAAGCATATTTCACAACACAACTGGCTTCTCCGTTCGCTATTGGCTGCAGCTCAAAACGCTGAAGGCTTGACGTTCACTAAACCAACCATCGAAAAGGGGTAGCCTAAGTCTAGAGGTAGCCCACATCTTGAGCCCAGCATATGCCACTGATCAATCAATCAATCAATCAATCAATCAATCAATCAATCAATCAATCAATCAATCAATCAATCAATCAATCAATCAATCAATCAATCAATCAATCAATCAATCAATCAATCAATCAATCAATCACCACTGATCTGCATGTTATGCTAGCCTTTTCTAAAAAATTACAAAGAATTTGGAAATTTATTGAACATTTCGGTTGGTAAATTATTCCAATGCCTAACTCCTCCTCCTATAAACGAATATTTGCCTTTAATTTCCTCTTGAATTCCAACTTCATCTTCATACTTCTTTCCTACTTTTAAAAACACCACTGAAGCTTATTCGTCCACTAAAATCATTCCACACGAATTCTCCACTGATAGCTCGAAATATACAACACAGTCGAGCATCTCGTCTCCTTACTCCCAAATCTCCACAGCTCAAAGTTTGTAACATTTTCGTAACACTACACCTTTGTTCGAAAACACCCACAACAAATCGTGCTGCTTTCCTTTGAATTATTTCCAATTCTTGTATCAATTTTGTACCGTACCCAGGGGTATTTACCCTCTAGGACGATGCCTCCATTCCTGTATAAACATCCGACTAACTCAGGGTTGGGCAGAGAGTGGGTTGGTTGTCGATGGGCCAGGCTAAAAGTCGAAGTTTCTCACTTAAATATAAGTAAATGACAGGAAAATGGAGGTATAACTTGAATGAGAAACAATAATATGGGGTAGGATGAATTTATTCACAAAATATCCCCGAATCATAATAATATAAGGCAAGAAAACCAAAAATAAAGATGACATTAACATTATCTCAAAATCTGAAGAAAGACTGGACATTAAAACGTTCATTAATAAAAAAAAATGAAATGCGAAATGAAATCCCAAACACAACATTGAATACTTGTAAAGTTTTAGAAATATTCTTCATCTGATTGTCCAGTGTTCATTTTATGTAATAGTATACGTACGCGTATACTGATTCGTAATCGATTCGCACGGAGCCACATAATTTAAAGTAACACATTGATACGGGTTTTTAAATTTCTAGAGTCGTCGCAAGATTAAAAGGAAAACTTAAGATACAAGAGAATTTTGATAAAAAGGAAAATTAAGACGCAATGGGATGCGATATGTGTTTGACCGAGATGAAACTGTTGTTTTGTTTCCGATCTAACCTTACCTCTGGTGGTCGCGTATGATAACCACATATAAAAAATAAAGTACACTTTCGGAGGACCACTTAACTGTTATTAAGAAAACACAGCATATAAAACATAAAGAGCACACAAGTCACTTATTTATTCAGATGTACGTGAACTAAAAAACACACTAGTACTGTAAGTACTTCTTGTACATATACAATTAAATATTTACACATGAGGTACATACGGACACAAATTAACACTAGAAATATTCTTTACACTTGAAGACGTAATTGTTTTTGTGCCAATGGTTTGGCTGCACTTGAAATGTTAGCACTGTTGTGCAATTATTTTATGAGACTGTTGTCTCCACTTGTTACTCGCGGCATGTCTGACGCGCTTCTCTTTGTCCCTGGTCGGTCACTCGCGCCCGAAAAAAGTCCCGGAAGCGAAGTGCTGCCCTCTATACACAATTTCAACAAATATAAATAAAATACTACAATATTGCTAAGTTAAAACACAAATTAGTTATAAAATGACTTAAATATAATTGTTAATGCGATATGTGCAGTAACCTACCGGCCCACTTAAAATGTGCTCACATGTTACAAATTAAATGCAATAACAATGAAATTAAATACCCTGAAAAATAAAAAAGTAATGCTTTGAGTTCTGTCTCAAAAAGCTGTCAAGGGAAAGATAAATACATATGCACAAATACACAAGAAAATATTTAAGACACACTACCCTGAGGTCATTAGTCAATTGGGAGTGGGCATAATTTGCACACAGGTCTCCTATAAACTCCTGTGGGTGTACGGACATCAACGACTCTCACCAACCCGTCCTTGCCTGGGAATGTTTGCTCAATGATGCCTAATCTCCAGTCCAATGGTGGAATGTTGTCCTCCTTAATTAGGACAACAGTTCCTGTAGATACACTGGGCTGTACTGACCTCCATCTCATGCGCTGCTACAAGCTGCCCAGATAGTCGGATGACCACCTGTTCCAAAAATGTCCCTTCATTTTTTGAAGATGATTCCACCTGGAAAGCCTTGAAGTATTTGATAAGGTTAGGTCTGGTTCAGGTATGGCCATCATGGGTTCTCGTATCAGGAAATGTCCAGGTGAAAGATAGGAGGTGTCATTTGGGTCATTGTTCAGGAGAGTGATTGGACGTGAATTTAAAATGGATTTAATCTGACAGAGAAGAGTAGTCATTTCTTCGAAAGTCAAGTGAGCGTGCTTGGTAATTCTAGTAAGATGAAATTTCATAGATTTCACCCCAGCTTTCCAAAGACCTCCGAAATTTGGTGCTCGTGGAGGAATGAATTTTCAGGTAAATCCTTCTTGGATTCCAACATTATCAATCTCACGTTGGTGTTGCTCTGATTGGAATAATTTGTGAAGTTCTCGAAGTTGATTTCTGGCTCCGATGAATGATGAACCATTGTCACTGTGAAGTTGAAGTACCTTTCCTCTCCGGGCTATCATTCTCCTTAAGGCAGCAATGAAGGCTTCGGTGGTTAAATTGCTTACAAGTTCCAAGTAAATGGCCTTGGTGGCTAAGCAGACCAAAAGTGCAACGTAACATTTTACTCTCCTGTTACTACGTGGAGAACCTTGTTTAATGAAGAAGGGTCCTGCAAAGTCTACACCGCTGTATAGGAAAGGACGAGTGGGCTTAACTCTTTCAGCAGGCAGCTGGCCCATCAATTGCGATGAGCTCTCGGCCTTGAACCTGTAACATGCCACACGTTTGCGAATGACACCTTTGACAGTTGTCCTGGCGTGAGGAATCCAATACTTCATTCTAAAGGCCTTGGCACACAGAATGCGGGCTGCGACCACGGGCAGGACGTCGTAAAACCCAGTGCGGTCTGCGATCCGGAGATGTCACACACAATGCGGCCTACTAAAGCATGCGGACAGCTAGAAAGGCTACTTGCGTTTTGTCAGAAGAGAAACATATTCAAATATGTGGTCTTCTTAAAGAAGAGGAAATATTAGCATTATTTGTCCTTATGAGAAAGAATAAGAAGCGGAAATGGATTCACGAAGTAAATTTTCAACGAGAGCAATTAGGCGAATATCACAGATTATGTCAAGAATTAGAGAGTTTTGAAGATAGATTTTTTACTTACTTTAGAATGTCTCGTGAGTGTTTCGAAATGTTATACTATCTACTGGAACGACTATAAAGAAATTCACAACAAACTGGAGGAGGCCTATTCCTGCAAGAGAAAGGCTGGCAATTTGTTTAAGGTAAGTTATTTAAAATGATTAGAATATACCTTATGAACAAAATTTATTATGAATTGTTAATGATAAAAATTACAAATATTTTGTCTCATGTCATAAAATGGAATGTTTAAATTGGCAAGCTAACAAAGCTGACGTCAAGTAAGAGGGTTTGCAGTTTATTGCTGAGCAAAACAATTAGCTCCACCTTCGTATATGTCTCTTGTATTTAGATTTCCGATCATTGTTGATGTAGGAGGATCAGTTTCCTGCGGTTAAAATTGTTCCGTACAAACAGGTTGTTCTGTAGCCGCAGAAGTGCTCTGACCATTGGAGCACCTACCAATCGTTGAACTGGTATCTCTGCTGCTGCTGCTGCTGTAATCACGATAGAATCTTTCATCTGGGCCGAGTGAACTCCAACATGAAGTACTTGAAGAATATGAATAATGTTCATCGATTTCTTCCAGTTCAGCCTTACCAAATAGCTCAGCTAACTGTGTTTTCAGTTTAACCTGCCTCCTCGGCGAAAAACGTTTAAATGTTGCAGCGTAGCTCATGAAAAGATTATCTATTTCATCAGGTTGACGTTTTGAGGAGTTTTTCGTATCAAAATAATTTATTAGTTGTTTGACGTCATCACTGTGCTCTTTAGAATTTTTCTTCCTGTTTGGGGATTGCGACGTTTGTGTGGACAGTGATTGCTGTTCCTCAGTCACAGGAACATTACTCCCTGAAGAGGCTGCACTATTCGTTTGGGGAACTTCCATAGCCCCGATTTCTGATGTTGGGTTTTGGGATGGAACATTCGATTTTGCTGAAGGCCTTACTAATGAATCATCCAGGAACTGCAGGTGGCTGCTCCATGACCATTTTTTATATTTAGGATATGCAGCAGAACCAGTACTTCCTTTATCCAGCTTTTTATATTTGATGTAGCAGTCTCTCAGATTTCTCCACTTGTTTTTTACGGAATCTCCTGAAACAATGGAAAAGTGGATAACATTGCAATAGGCTAATTCATTTTTCGTCACATTTGTAAAGTTGTATTTCCAAAATAAATAAACTATCTCAGTCGCAAGTTAGGGGACCCTCAAACCCGCATTGAAGTTCTTGGGTTTTTGTTTTATCAATTGATTGCATGTTTTGTTTTCATTTAATTTGGTGGAGAGCAGACAAGACCCTACTTAAAACTTTTACTATTTAATCATTGATTGACTTCCGTCGTTTCCTGACGATTTATCTTATATTTTGCCGCTTTTGATACAGAGCTTTTTGTTTCAGGTATTTGGCAACCGGCGATTCCTACCGTTTTCCTTTCGAATTGGGCGTTCAACTGTCTCAACAATTATAAAGGAAGTCTTCAAAGAAATTTGGAATGTATTTCAGCCCTTATACCTACCTACGCCAACCGCCGAAACGTGGAAACGAGCTGAGACCGGATTTCGAGAAATGTGGAACTTTCCGAATTGTGTAGGGAGCATCGACGGGAAACCATGTAAAAAGAAAATGTCCACCCAACAGAGGTTCAAATTACTTCTGCTATAAACAATATTTTTCCATAGTTCTTCTGGCTATAGTCGACCCCTTATACAAATTCCTAGTAGTGGATATTGGCACCTACGGGAGGCTGAGTGACCATGGTATTTTTGAAAACTCGTCCTTTTACAGTGATTTCCTTGTTGGAAAAACAATTCTGCTTGCAAAGCCTCTACCAGGGATGAACTTGCCAGTCCCTCACGTATTAGTTGGAGATGAAGGGTTTGCATTACACACATTCTTAATGCTCCCCTTTCCCAAGACTGCTGCTCACAACGACCCACATAAAAAACAATTCAACCGACGACTTTCTAGGGCTCGACGAGTTGTGGAAAACGGTTTTGGTATATTAGTTCAAAAATGGTGTATCTTTCACAGACCTACAGAAACTGACGTCGACACAGCGGTGCTCATTGTCCTAGGCTGTTGTCGTCTACATAATTACATTATTATAACTAAGACTTGGGACGTAACCGCTGAAGTAGAAAATCAAGAGGAAAACGGACAACCACATGCTTTACTTCTCAAACACCAAGTAGCCGTAGAGCAAACAACGCTGCCCTGGAAGTTCGTCAATACTTTATGAACTATTTCATCAATAATTGAAAGACACTTGAACTATTGTAAGCAATAATGAAAGGAACAATATTTTTTTAAATGATTTGACCAAAGGGTTCGCTTTTAGATAACCTGACAAAAGATTGCACCTCTATCCAGTCTAAATTAAGATGTACTGATAGTTAAAATAATTACATTATTAGTAGAACAATTTACATACTATGATAATTAAACAAGTTGTTGTGAAAATTTAAAGTTGAAAATATAATAAATTTTTCATTGCACTTACCGTCTGAGTTCAATGCACGTCCTATCTCCCTCCATTTTTCTGTCTTCTTGTACTCAACATGTCTCCGCTCATATAAAAATGGGTATTTTTTCACCTCTTCGATAAGTCCTTCCTTGTCCATTTCAAGAAAGAACGCAATACACTATGCGGGCAACAGACTCGAAACACAACAGATCGCAGCCCGTTACGTCCTGGATGAGATCGTTGTCGCAGACCGGAGTGTGTGTGACGGAGATGATACAATATTACGAAACTCTGTTTGGCGTCCAGCCCGCTGCGGGCAGAGTTCGCAGAACGTGGTCGCAGCCCGCATTCTGTGTGCCAAGGCCTTAAGTGATGCAACTAGTAGCTGTGTGCTAGCATGTAGTAATCTTAAGTGTTCGTCACGAATAATTAATTTCGTGACATGGTGATGCGCTGGTAATATAATCTGATGTTTCTGGTCATATGCTGCGTCTGCATTACGTAATCGCCCGCCCACTCTGAGACACTCGTCTTTATCAAGAAATGGAGCGAGAGATTTTAACTGACTTCTCTTTTCAACTTCCTTTTTCAGTTGAAGATATTGAATTTCCTTCTGAAATTCCTGGTGTTGAATACATCGTACACAGCAAAGTAGTGCATTGTTGCATTCTTACGTGCTTAGATTTCCTGTAATCTTCGCATGTGCGTGCTGTAGATTGTAGATGAATCTTTTACAGTATGCAAAGACACGTTTCATTCTTGATAACGAGGAAAACCTTGTAGTGATGTCTTCATTATCGCAGCTGTTGATTGCACATGTCGTGGGTTTGGCTTCAAGTGCTTCTGAGGTACATTCTGAAGTACTGATTGGCCATAATTCTTCAGGCTGGCACAACCAGGACGGTCCATGCCACCAGAGGTCGTGTAATTTTAATGCTTGAGGCTCGCTTCCTCGTGACAATATGTCAGCTGGATTCTGTTGTGTAGATACATGATGCCATGTGCAGTTTTCTGCCGTGTCCTGGATTTCAGAGACCCGGTTGGCGACGAATGTTTTCCACCTCGTCGACGGTGACGCAATCCATTGTAAGACAATTGTAGAGTCTGTCCACGCATGAATAGAACTAATATCCAGGTTGAGACTCGTGAACGTTCGCTTAAGTAATATTGCTAATAGGAGAGCGCCCCACAATTCTAAGCGTGGAATTGACAGTTGTTTCAGTGGAGCGACTCTTGATTTAGAGCATATCAAATTGCATGAAATAAACCCTTGTACATCTGTGGTACGAATGTATACGCACGCACTGTAAGCACGTTCAGAGGCGTCGCAGAAACAATGTAATTCACAATTTACAACTTTGGTCTTACTTAAAATGTACCTGTCAATTTTGATATCATTAAGTTCTGGTAATAGAGAGTAAATAGCATTCCAAGTGTTAAGAAGCTGACTCGGCAGGTCTTGGTCCCATTTTAATTGAAAAGTCCAGAGTTGTTGCATAAAGACCTTGTATGAGAGAATAACTGGACCCAATAAGCCCAGAGGGTCAAACATTACAGCAATAGTTGAGAGTACACTTCTCTTGGTTGCATGGGAAACCCTTTTAACAGTTATGTCAAATTGAAACTGGTCCGTAAAAGGGTGCCAGAGTATTCCCAATGTTCTTACTGTGTCTGCATTGTCCAGTTGAAGTGGTGATTTGGTTTCTCTATTTTCTTCTGGTATTTTTGACATGACCTTACTGCTGTTAGAACACCATTTCTTAAGTTCAAATCCTCCTCTTAACAGTAATGTCTCTAATTCTTGCTGTAAGCGAATTGCTTCTAATTCAGTACTGCTTCGGTTAGGAGGTCATCAACATAAAAATCCTTCCTAAGGACAGCTGCTGCTTGTGGAAATTCCTTCGACTCTTCATCAGCTAACTGTTTCAAACATCTCACAGCGAGAAAGGGAGCACTTGCCGTTCCGTAAGTAACTGTCGTGAGTTCATAACACTGGAGTGGTTCGGTGCTACCGTTTCTCCATAGTATTCGTTGTAGTTTCATGTCCTCGTTGTCAACTTGTATTTGTCGATACATTTTTGTGATATCTGCGACAAGAGCAATATTGTGTGATCTGAAACGTAGTACAATAGAATGCAGGTCCTCTTGTATGGTAGGACCTACGAGTAACTTGCCATTCAAAGATACGCCACTGTCAGTCTTAGCAGACGCATCAAAGACAACACGAGTTTCAGTGCTGGTACTTGTTGGTTTGAATATGGCATGATGTGGCATGAAGTATCCTCCATCTTCAGTGCACGTCGGTACCGGTTTCATGTGGCCAAGTTTCAGATACTCATTCATGAATGCTGAATATTCTTCTCTTAATTTGGGATCACGATTAAGTTTCTTCTCAATACTGTAAAATCTCACTACTGCCTGTGAGTATGAATTCCCTAACTGCGATGAAGTCTGTTTAAGCGGCAGTCGAACTCGGAACCTTCCTGTAGCATCTCGCGTTGTGTTCTTGGTGAAGTGTTCTTCGCAATCTCTTTCTTCTTTGGTGATTGGTGGCATATTCAGTTCTATTTCCCAGAATCTTTTAAGTTGTGTGTCTAATTGGTCTACCTGGATGAATAGTGATGTTGCATGTTCCCGTTGGTGTTGTTGTATGGGTGCCTGGCCAGCTACTACCCAACCCAGTTTCGTATTCTGCAATGTTGGATACCCATCACGAGTTTTCTTGCCCTCCAATATAACCTTAAAGAATATGTCTGCACAGAGTAGCAAATCGATCTTGATTGGAATGTGGAAATTTCTGTCGGTATATTTTATATTGGTGGGTAGATTCCATCTTGAAATGTTGATGTTTCTACTTGGCAGATTGTTTGTAATCTTTGGTAGCACAAAGCATGTGGCATCTGTATAGAAAGCGCTGACCGCAGATTGCAAATGAACTGTAATGCAGTGTGAGTTTTGAACTCCTGTACCGTTAATTCCAGTTACTGGTGTAACATGTTTTTGTTTTCTTAGACGTAATAATTGAGCTAGTTCTTCGCTCACGAAATTTGTCTGAGAACCTGAATCCAAAAAGACATCTAGCCTCATGCATATTGCCGTGAATGTCCTTAACCTTGACTATCGCTGTAGATATCAAGACTGTAGACAGATCGGATTCCTTGACAGCGCAGTGAGTAACATCTGTTGAACGGGTTTTGTGATTAGCTACTACCTGGCGCGAGCTGTGTTCTCGCTCCGTTTCCCGTGAGCTAAGCATTGGCCTGCTGCGGTCACGTCTGGTGTCATCATGCAATAGTGAATTATGATATTTTCCGCACATCTTGCACGAACCTGATTGGCACTGATTGACATTATTGCCCAAGCAGTTAAAGCATTATTTATAATCTCTCACAACATTATGTCCCTCATGGACATTGAGCCTTTTGAAGGACTCACACTTATATAGGTAGTGTGAGCCCTTACAGAGTACACATTGGTAATTAACACTAGCGTGCACATTGCTTACTTGATGTTTGGGTGTAGTTCTAATTGACTGTTTAATTTGCTGAACTGGAGTACCTGGCTTGATTGCCTCAAGTGCTAAACATCTCTTTTCTAAAAATGTCCACAACGCCTCCAGAGATTCTAACTCAGAACCTGAAGTGTGTATTTCCCATGCCTTCCTAGTCGCTGGGTCTAGTTTGTTGATTAACAATTGTGACAATAATAAATCTTCTATTGAAACATCTAAGTCAAGGGCCTGTAATGCCTTCACATTGGCCTGACTTGTGTTTGTAGCCTCTCTGAGAGAATTGGCATTCTCTTTCTGGATTGAGTCTTGCTCTAATATCCGTTTAATGTGGATTGACGAAATTAATATGTTGTTTTGAAACCTGTCTATTAACCTTTGCCAAACTATGCTGTAGTTTTCAGCAGATAGAGGGAGACTTTGTGCAATTGAAAGAGGTTCGTTTCTTAAACTCCTAATTAGGTAGTGAAATTTCTGTATATCGTGCAAATCTTGATTGTTATGGATTATAGATACAAAAGAATCGTGAAATCCTCTCCAGTCTTCGTACTCGCCTCCAAATGGTTTTAGTGTAATAGTAGGTAATTTGATGTGCGCCCCATTGTAATTATTGCTTACTGAGATATTCCCTTGACTGGAGTGTCTGGAAAGACCTGTTATTTCATGCTGGGTGATTATTCTGTCTATGTCGACCTTTATCTGATGATATGTGTCTTCAAATATTTCTCTATCTGCTTCGTATGTTTCTCTCTCCTCACTGATTTCTAGCTGGGATTGAATGTCCTCATACTTTTGTTTCAATTCCTCTAAACTTTCTATACGAGAGATAATAGCCACAATTCCCTGCTCACTGTTAAACCCATCTACGAAGTTTTTAATTCGTGTTACGCTGCCCTTTATTACACCTCGTTTGCGTATTAGAATTTTAATACTCCCCTCTGCCATCATGAAAGGATAGGAATAAAGATATGAATTGGATCTGACCATGTAAGGTGTGGGAAGTAATAGTTGTCATCAAGGAGCCATCTTGATATGGCTCAGGGTTGCTACTGCCAACAGTCCACAGGTTGTATTCCACAGCGCGGAAGATTTGACCGGCGCGTTTGGTAGCTCTGATTTAGCGGCGTGAGTTCGCGCGTAAATCAGCCATGTGGCGAATTGCGTCATAAATTGCACCACGATACATCACACAATGTTATCGGCATAATCCAGTCACTGTAAATGCACTCTGTATGCTGTCACATAAAAGGAAAGCTCGAAGATCCGGCCCGGAGGACCAAAATGTTTGACCGAGATGAAACTGTTGTTTTGTTTCCGATCTAACCTTACCTCTGGTGGTCGCGTATGATAACCACATATAAAAAATAAAGTACACTTTCGGAGGACCACTTAACTGTTATTAAGAAAATACAGTATGTAAAACATAAAAAGCACACAAGTCACTTATTTATTCAGATGTACGTGAACTAAAAAACACACTAGTACTGTAAGTACTTCTTGTACATATACAATTATATATTTACACATGAGGTACGTACTGACACAAATTAACACTAGAAATATTCTTTACACTTGAAGACGTAATTGTTTTTGTGCCAATGGTTTGGCTGCACTTGAAATGTTAGCACTGTTGTGCAATTATTTTATGAGACTGTTGTCTCCACATGTTACTCGCGGCATGTCTGACGCGCTTCTCTTCGTACCTAGTCAGTCACTCGCGCCCGAACAAAGTCCCGGAAGCGAAGTGCTGCCCTCTATACACAATTTCAACAAATATAAATAAAATACTACAATATTGCTAAGTTTAAACACAAATTAGTTATAAAATTACTTAAATATAATTGTTAATGCGATATGTGCAGTAACAATATGAATTATGAAAAATACTAGTGGCATTTCCCTACGCTGTATTTACAATAAACACAAAATAATCAAAGTATCTCACATATCTACAACGGATAAAGAAAAGAGGACTTACATACTACACTGATTCGACGTGAAACGCGGTTCACAAAAGGATCTAGTGAGAACTAGATTGACTATCAATATTACTCAGCACTCGGGCTGTTCCCCATTAAACCAACAGACAACGTTTCCAAACAACATAAAACATCACAAAACACCATCCTGTAAGAGAAACATACTATTTTCCATCATTAATAATGTTGAAAGCAATGGGCAAGAGTGCGTTCATCCGATACATATTTCCTGCTGTGCTGTGGGCTGAAAGGAAATGTCATAATTCAATAATGTACCAAGGCTTGGATTCTGTTCGCCAAGATGGTATCACGGAAATACCATCTCATTCACGCTAACAAGTAAGCTTGTGAGGCAATATCATCTTTCTTCGGCTACACGGAAACTCGCGTACAATCGTACATCTTACTGACATGCTTCGATTATTTATTACACACATCAGACTCCTTGGTCTGGAATCAATTTCCGTCAATTCTGATAATTAATACACTCTCAGAAGACAATAGCAGGGACACATTCACTGCACATCATTATCATTTCATCAGGCATGCAATCGGCCTGCGTAATCTACTTCAAAAATTAGCATGCATTATAACCTCTTATATTTCTTACAATTCTCATCAGCCTTTTCCATTATGAATCTAGGTTCGATTCCCGTACAAATCATTGGGCAAAACAGTTTCCAACCTACATTTGAAGATCCTATTCCTTCAACGTTGTTATGCAGCTTCAAACGTGTCAGCTTCCGAAATACCATGCGTCATGCAATCTAACCGTTACTATCATTCTAAATGACCAAAATTAAATTGAATTTACTCTCAACATAGCAAGGGTTTACTTTGAAATTAGGTGATCTTGTCAATCTAATCCTCCTATCAATAATATACAATGAAAAATCGGAATAACAATAAACTAATTTCATGCATAATATAACAACAAAATAATTCTAACAACTCTCTCTTTATCCCATCTAACTAATCGTAAATTAAGATAAAAAATATAGAGATCGTGTATTCCTCTCTTATCCGTATCTTCAACGTTACAAAGGTGAAATAAACACATGCCGTCAGGCTTAATTTACGTTAAAGAAAATCCCCACACTAAAATGCACTAGTATTTTAACATAACCCATATAACATTCCATAATTAAAACGTGCGTCTTATCTTGGACGACTCTCAGGATACTGGAAACGGCTCACATCCCTGCTGCGTTATGTGGTTATTCCATGTTAATCACTGCTTTAACACGTAGAAACAATCTTCCTTCTTCCATGGGCGGTGCCACCTTCTTGCTGAAAGTTACTGAACACTGCAACACAGAAGGCTCTGAATGAATATCTCATCACCGTTCAATTCTGCACGTGCCGAACAAACCCTTGTTAGCTATAAACTCAGCCAACACACAAATACACTTGAAATTTAACAAATTGGGTGTTTCTATATACAGTTATTGAGAGCGGTTCGCGGTACGGATCGAGAGTTCCTCTCGAAACGCGACCGACACTAAAATATGAAACAACTGAGCGTCTCTTCTTCACTTTCCAGTCTACGGCTAATTATCACCCTCTATTTATCTCTAGTGAACTTTGCGCCATCATATAATCTGCAATTTAACACTGCACCAGTTAATTTATTCAACTGCATGGCTGAAAACACTGTTTATCGGTCTTAAAAACCATACACTGTTATTGATATATTCACGTGCCAACTTTCACGTACAAGTCTCGGAGCAATACCGAACCACGTTCACATCACGTCGGCTTCCGCGATCAGAGTGACGCTCTCCAGAGTTTGTGACGCTGAGGAAGCGTGGCTAACGTCGTTGTAACTATGGGATTCCCGCATGTTTAGACAAACCACCAATCAGCGTGCTTGCCATTCATCATGACTTAATATTAATTAGAACATTCCATAAAACACATTTCAAATATCATCAAATTTCTTCAGATTATTTCTACCGCGTATTCCTGATTATATTTCACTTGTAGATCTGTGGAAATTCGTCACTGATATGCCCTCTCCTTACATCCTTACTACAACCACTAAATACTCTCATAACCATGTGGAGAAATTTGTAACCTTTCTTGACAACCTCCTTAATATGATTTCCGCAATATACCTTGCCCTGTACTATTCGTTAGTTTCTAGTCAATCAGCAGTAACAACGTTAGTATTACGGGAATTACCTCCATAAGACCAGAGATGAATGCTAGTCCAGATGTGATGCTTGCCATGTGAGATATTTCTCTTCTACCAGATTTAAACATTGTGAGAGCTTTAATATACTTTAACTTGCCTTGTGGGTGGGAGCAGTAGAATAACTCCCACGATATCTCCTGCCTGTCTTAAGAGGCGACTAATTGGGGCTCCAAGGACTCTTAACTTGGGAGCGTGGATTAGCGAACACGGGGTCTTTAGCTGAGCCCTGGCATTGCTTGTGCCAGGCTCCTCACTTTCGTCTGTTATATCCGACCTCAGATGATCAACTCCTGTTCATTTCAGACCCCGATGGTACTACGTAACGAGGCCTACGGAGTCTTTCATTTTCATGCCCGTAGCGGACTTTGTCTTTCTTTGGCGGATACCTTCAATTTTCTAATTGTCGGATCCCGTCTAAACCCCGTCCCCTGATTAGTGTTATCGGATGATGATTGCCCAGTTGTACGTCCTCTTAAAACATTATTCACCACCACCGCCGGTGTGACAACAATGGTGCGTCACCACATTCTCTATGCGGTCCGTCCTTATGCGAAATAGCTCCTTTGGGAAGAGCTTCCGCATCTCCCTCCATCCGCATGGTCGTTTGCAAGACTACTTCTTATTTATTTATTCTCTCTCGGCCGCGCGTCAAAATTTCTTTTTTATTTTATAACCTTCTCCATTTTCCACCTTGAAAGCCTTGCAGGCGGCCGTGTGCCGGGGGTGACAGTGGCTCTTGAGCGGCAGTGGTCTAGCGTCGGGGATGTCTTGGTATGAGCGCGACAGAGTAACCAGTGCCGAAAGGAGATATGGGATTGCCTGGTGGGTTTAGGGAGGTTTCTCATAACTTCTCCTTTACGGAGGGGTGGAAGTAGCTGGCAGAAGACTAGCCTTTGCACCTCAAGTTATTCTGTACTCTTGTACTAGGCTATGTTCCTGCGTTAGTACACGCTTGTCGGTCATTTGTCCAAACAGGTAGGTCACCACGGGCTGTGAGGCGGGGCGGAGCCTCACGGCACCCCCCCCCCTACCACCACCACCAAAAGACACACACTAACACAGCTCTAGTCTCTTTATCTCACCTAGAAAAAGGCAAACTTTGTCGAGCTGGGCTGAGCGATGACCGACCGACCAGGCCTAGATTTCTGTCTTGCCAACATCGATGTCTTGATGTAGAGGAACGAGAGCTTGGATAAGAATAGTAAGTATGTTAAATAGCAATGTGTACTACCATGTATTATTTAATTTTCTTGTAAAATAAAGTTTCTCCGTGCAAGATCTTGTTTCCTTATTTTGTTAAAGGTACATTGTACTTATAACATGGTGCCCGTCATCGTTGAAGGGTCTACCTTACAAAGGCTGCACCACTCTTCGTAATAAGCCATACAAAAATACACCCTGGGGTGTACAAAATTCCCTGTACTTGCGACAAGGTATACATAGGCCAAACATTCCGGTTCCATTGGCACTCGTATCAAGGAACAACAACGTTAATATCCGTGTCAACCAGCCAGACAAATCAGCAATAGCTGAGCGCACCCTATCAATGGGTCATGACGTCGAGTTCCGAGATGTTCGACTACTGCTAACCTGTTTTCATTCCTTCCTTGAAGAAGGAGGTGAGTCTTTTAGATGATCACGCCGTCTCTCAGACCAGGAGATGCTTGGAGAAAGTGAGGGGGTAGGCGTTCGTTGCCTATACTAGGAACTGTCTCGGCATTCACCTTAGTGCAGGAGAATTGAAAACCATGGAAAACAATTTTCAAGACAGCCGAAGGTGGGAACCAGCCTCCCTCCGTCTCTCGAATTCATAGGCGTAGAGACGTGGCCATTCCTCCTCTGCTCAGTTGGCCGGTCAAAGTGCAGAGCTGTCAGACCACGAACCAGCCGTGGCCACTTGTGGGCCCAGACTCACCCTGCAGTCGCCGACCAGATGTTCGAGCTCTAACCCACACTAAACACTACAGGTCAGGGATTATACGGGAAGCTGTGGAAATACGTATTTAAACA
This sequence comes from Anabrus simplex, assembly GCF_040414725.1. Lineage (NCBI taxonomy): Eukaryota > Metazoa > Arthropoda > Insecta > Orthoptera > Tettigoniidae > Anabrus > Anabrus simplex. The sequence goes on from NC_090267.1 coordinate 90,841,532, forward strand.
GGGGCACTCTGTCACTTAAGTAATACGTGTTTGCCAGCCATTGAGGATTTATACAGGTAGTTCTCTTCCCTGTCCTTTCACTATTATTAATTCTTTCCGATTTTTTCCAAATTCGTATCCTCATCACGAAAGCATTCTTAAGTTCAAGTGATTCAAACCTTCATTCATTTTTAGAGACGTCTTGCTCGTGAACAGACGAGATTATCATTTGAAGACGCAGAGCACCTGTGAAAAATAGCCCAAAAGCTTATTATCGTATCTAAATACAAACTATTATTATCTATGTAATGTCATCATCATTCATTGTGCAAAATATGAATCAACACTATACTGTATTTCAAGGAAAGTGTGTCGGTAGATGCAGAGTGGGTCTCGACCCTCAGGTGGCCACGGCTGGTCCGTGGACTAATAGCTCTGCAGTCTGACCGGCCAACCGAGCAGAGGAGGGGTGGCCACGGCTCTCCGTGGCTCTACGCCTCTGCATTCGGGAGGCGGAGCAGGGCTGGATCTCACGGTTGGCCGCAAACTTCGGCTGTCCCTACGGTGGTTTCCGTGGTTTTCCATTCTCTTGCACTAAGGCGAATACCGGGAGAGTTCCTATTGTAGGCCACGGCAGCCACCTCCCTCACCTTCTCCGAGCATCTCCTTCACCGTCACAAATCTCCTGGGCTGAGAGACGGCGTCACCGTCTAAGGGGTTCGCCTCCCCCTTCTGGGGAGGAATGAAAGCATTTTAATAGTAGTAGTAGTGGATAGTGTGTGTCTGGTGATAACTTACGCTAATGTCTGTATTTCATGTACATCAACCTTTAATTGGTCAATTTCATTTGTAAAAAGTCTAAAGGAATGCAGTTTATAAAGTTTCTATTGACTGAAGAAGCGTAACTGGGCAACCATCCTAAGCGAAATATGAAAAATTCCAACAATGCTTAGAATGCATGTATTGTCCACAGAAATACAAGCACTATAAAGGGCTTGAAAATGTAACTTGTAAACTCCCAGAGAATTTCATATTCTACAGTTAGATGCCTCTAACATCGATTTGCTAATTCACTCTCACGCACTGAAAACGAACCTGGAACTTCGGAAATTTCATTTTTGTTATTAGTAAACATTTTCTAAAAATTGTTGTTCTGGTTACTCCTCTACTCTAATCTAAGTATCAGATGATTGTAAATATGTTCTCTAGCCAATTAAAACCGGGGTTGTATACAGAAATCCAGCCTATCAGCAGAGAGTGGTTCAATTTAATCAGGAAGCTTCCCCTTACGGAACTACATAAGCAAGGCGAGCCGTCTTTTCTGAATTTCTCCAGTGCCTGGGAGTTGGATTTGACCGAGGCCTAGGGGGCAGGGGCGCGGCCTGCTTGAAGAATATCCAGCGATACAAGGTAATGGCAGAATTGTCCTAAACATGTGATAGCGCCTGCGGGTAGTTTGAGGGGAAGGTTTTAGCCGTTTTATTTTAATGTAATTTTGTAAACTGGTGGTTTAAATGTAGGATATTCGGTGAAGTCTGAGAACTCTGTTTCTATTCCCTACCGGGAAGTATGTAATGTAAGGGAAAGAAGGGCGGTGACCCTCTGCCGTCTCCCAATCAACCATCCAATTGGATGACTAAAGTTTTCAAACTCTAAATTTTGTAAATCTCGTCTCGGCATTAAAGGTTCCTCCTTCAGTCATCCTCTTGTAGTATGGGATTAACCTCTATATCTTTAGGCCGTAAGCCCACTTAGGTTTTTACTAATTTCTATAAGGAGTGTTGGAGTTTCGCCTCCTTGCCTTTTGTTTATGGCCGGTTATGTGCAACGTTTTCTCTTTTAGACTTAAGGCCATATAGTATTGGTAATTGTAATTATGCCCCTGTTTATCCTGTATTATCAATAAGGCAACTGTTCTTCGTTGCAGCTCAACACGCTCAAAAGGCTTGACATTCACTAAACCAACCATCGCAAAGGGGTAACATAAGTCTTTTTCTTTTCTTTTTTTTTTTTGCTATTGGCTTTACGTCGTACCGACACAGATAGGTATTATGGCGACGATGGGACAGGAAAGGGCTAGGACTGGGAAGGAAGCGGCCGTGGCCTTAATTAAGGTACAGCCCCAGCATTTGCTTGGTGTGAAAATGGGAAACCACGGAAAACCATCTTCAGGGCTGCCGACAGTGCAGTTCGAACCCACTATCTCCCGAATACTGGAAACTGGCCGCACTTAAGCGACTGCAGCTATCAGCTTGGTATCATAAGTCTAGTGGTAGCCCATGTCTTGGACTCACCATACGCCACGAGTTTAGAGACGTCGAGGTGAAGGAATTTAGTTCCACCGGAATTCTTTTACGTGCCAGTAAATCTACCGACACGAAGCTGACGTATTTGAGCACCTTCAAATACCACCGGACTGAGCCAGGATCGAACCTGCCAAGTTGGAGTCAGAAGGGCAGAGTCTCAACCCTCTGAGCAACTCAGCCCGGCCCGATATTAATTAGTTTTTGCCCTAATTCTTTAAAGCCTTCTGCGGAAACAGTGTTAAACGGTCGAAAATGTTTGACACACGTGAAAACATTCGCGATAGTTATGGTTTGCTTTGTATTGCCGTTCAATACTGTGCGAGAATAACAAGCATTAAATTTGCAGACGTGTTTTCTTTAATGAGTTGTACCGAATTTATATGTTAACAGTGCATTGCACGAGTCATAGGAAACATACCCTGTCTGCTGGTAGTCTGCAGTGACCACAAGCAGGAATTTCTTCCAAACATCAGAACTGAGCCAATATCTCTTAATTAGTTTATATTCACTGCTTTGAATTTTATCCAAAACGCTGTCCGTCAGTTCATGTGGCATGGTGAACTTCAGCTCAAAACTAATTGTTAATTCAACCATTCCGTCATCCATTTATGCCTCTGAATTCCTGGGCTTTGCTTTATGTAAACGAGGTCTTACTCATATCTGGATTAACTATATTGCTTACAACGTCAGTAAAGGAAACAAGGTCATCCCCGCCAGTCGGCAAACTTCGCTTCGAACATGCCCTCTCGAACGAATTGCAGCAAACTCGGGCATTTTAGCTTACACGCTCCACTCATTAGTGATGGCGGTTGCATATGCAGCAAGGCACATGTTGCTTCGTCTTGGTTATCAGTCTCAAGTTCGAACAATGCACGGCACTAATAGGTGACCTGCACCTCTGTGAACTTGGGGTCCTATATAGGATGATTTCTAATGCTTCAGGCAACAAACACACACTCAGCTTCCGGGCCATCGGAATTAGGGTTGGACACCTTGTCCCTGTTTCGGCACACTGTGCCGGTGCACAGTTGTGTTCCGCTGTACCGGAACACCTAGTGTCAATTGTTCCGAAACATTCTCGAGCGAGACCGAGATAGTGACTCGCTATCCCGTCAGCAGCGCCACTATGCACTGCCTATCGCCTATTAGCTGACTGTCGATACGGGCTATGGGCCGCCACTTGCTGAAGTGTTCCGTGTTCTGTCATATAATCTTTGTTCTGTGAGTTCCGTTGCACTTGCAACTGGCCTTCGGTACATGCAAATATCGTGATGTGTTCTTAGAAGTGAGCTTCCACGGTGTGAAGAATTATTTAATTTAATTTCCGGGTTGAACCGTGTTGTAGTTGTCTGCACATCACGTACAGTTTGCCGCCGTTTCGAATACATTGCCGTATTCTTTGTCAAGGCGACTGAAATACCCCTACTCGATCTGAGGTAATCAGTCTCCCAGGCAGATATTACACTACTAGAGTGGCCCTGACCTTGGCCTTTTATATCCTAGCCTTTCTGGCTGACGTAAGCCCTGGCTGTCTCGTGAGCATTCTGGAAGGTGTGTGTCACAGCCAGATAGTGGGGGCTTGCCCGCGCTGTTATGTAATGGGGTTTGCGGCCCGTGTATTTATGTTGTGGTCTGTATGTCTTAAACTATGAATGATAGTTCTGTTTTGTTCCAACTGTTTTGTAAGATTGTTTTCGTTGAAGCCTAGTAATATAACCGTACGAAAGATGGTAAACATTGCATAATGTCGCACCGGAGTCCAGTTTAGTACGTTTTTACTAGAATAATACCGAACAGAGTGAAATACAATTTATGTGCTTCTATTTTTGCCTGCAAAGGAATCTCAACCGGCATATTGACAAGCGCATTTCAAACTTAAACATCCCACAATTTTTATTTTCGTGTTCTGTTTGTATAGTTTTATTTTAATCTCCTGTTCCACTGGTATATTGTATTTAATTTTCATCTTCCTTTTTTGCTTGTATGGGTTAGGGCCTAAGTTTTATCTTCGTGGTCCGCTTGTATATACAGTACTGTACGTAAATAGAGTACTGACGAATGTTTCTTCAACTGAGCTAGTATATTTTTAATTAGCGAAAACAACATTGTGGCCAGGCGAGTTGGCCGTGTGGTTAGAGGCGCGCGGCTGTGAGCTTGCATCTGGGAAATAGTGGGTTCGAATCCCACTATCGGCAGCCCTGAAGACGGTTTTCATGGTTTCCCATTTTCACACCAGGCAAATGCTGGGGCTGTACATTAATTAAGGCCACGGCCGCTTCCTTCCAACTCCTAGGCCTTTCCTATCCCATCGTCGTCATAAGATCTATCTGTGTCGGTGCGACGTAAAGCCCCTAGCAAAAAACTAACATTGTGGCATTTGAAAAGGCAACTACTGCCAGTGCAATTTTGACAATTGTATTTGATAATGAATTGAAACATTCTTATCCTTAAAAACATTTAGACACGATTTTTTGGGTGCGTATTTCAGAGTTCCGAATGCTTCTTCACGTGCCGTGAAGTTTCATCCTGGTCCTAATTACTCACAATACAGGCCGATACATTCAAAAGGTGAAAATATCCTTGGATTAGTTACTTTTAAACACCGGTACTGCCATTGTAACCGTGTTATGTGTATTTCGTATTCACCGAAAGAAACTTAACCTAAAAGCAGCCTTTGAACGTGATTATTGGGTGCGAATTTCAGTGTTCCGACTGTTCCTTCACGTTCCGTGCAGCTTTACGCTGGCCGAAACTGCACACACCACGTCCGGTACAGCAGCACTTTCCCGCTTATGTGGAGCAGGTCATGTTGCCTGACGAAGTTCTCTACTGCGCAGTTAGTCCCGTGTGCCGTGTGCCGGCACACTGTACCGAAACACTCCACCTCAAGCTCCTAATGTTCCGGAACTACTGACTGTTCCGGTCTGCCCAACCCTAATCGGAATTAACCGATTAAGGTAAGAATCCACAAACCTGTCGGGAATCGATCCCGGGATCCGTTTGGACCAAAGGCCAGTTTGCTAACCATTTAGTCATGGATGATTCTATTATTTTCCTCGCTGCTGTTTGACTTCGTGTTTCATTGTTTCATAAGTATAGACATATCCACAAAGCAATGTAAGTGCTTACGTGTGATCATTTAATGCTCTGTTTGAGATCTTGTATTTTCCGAGTAGACTTTATATTCGCGAGTGATTCATTCAGCTTATGTGCCTGACATTTGTTGACAAGGCGTGGCAACAAAGTAGATCGTCACTTGTTGTAAACTTGGTAACATCAATCGAAATGTCTATATCATGTTCAGAACATACAGTATGTCCCGAAGAGATATTAAGTACAGAACTAAATTGGCAAACCAGACACCAATAGGATTCAAACCCACAATCTTCCGATTTCGCATTCAGCGCTCTGACCAGTTGAGCTATGGAGGAGCAGGTGATATTTGTTCTATTGAAAGGATCTAACATCTAGACAATCTAGACAAAGCTACGAGTCCACTCGTGTCATCACACTGTAGAGTGCAAGTTTGTTACGAGAAAAAAGCGTGTCCTTACTTTTCTTCTAATGACTCCTTCGTTCATCGAACGCTGGGCTGAGTGACTCAGATAGTTGAGGTGCTGGGCTTCTGATCCCAACTTGGCAGGTTCGATCCTAGCTCAGTCCGGTGGTATTTGAAGGTGCTCAAATCTGTCAGCCTCGTGTCTCTAAATTTACTGCCACGTAAAAGAACTCCTGCAGGTCTGAATTCCGGACCTTGGCATCTCAGAAAAAGTAAAGCCATCAACATTCTTCTTCTTCTTTTAATTCTTCTTCTCATTATAATTCAACTTTCTCGAATAAAAATCGAGCCTTCGTGTGGAGACGCTTGAATGTTATATGATTGGCCATTGTAGGATTCCAACGATAATGTTTAAAAGCCCGTCTTGATCATGTATGGCTGCTGAAATTGTATTGGTCCATCAAGGGACCTGTTTCCGGCGAGGGATACGGGATGAGGAAGGAATTGTTTCCTCTGCACCAGCCAGAATTCCAGTAGTAATGGAAGAAACGTGGTCGTCAACAGACTCCAGCATATCATCGGCCATCACTGCACGTTTGCAAAATTCTGGCCAGTTTGCCCTCCGAACTAACCAGCGTTTGGGTACTTAGGACTGTCTTTGCCCCAATAGAGATAGAATTATCGGGGAGTGGTCACTATCACAGAAGTCATCATGTACTTGCGACCGTAGCAGGGCATGGCTGCACAAGGTGAGATCCACGTGTTAGAATATGCCATGTGCGCTGCTGAAATATGTCGTTTCCCCTGTGTTAAGCACGCAAAGATCGAACTGGTTGATCAATCGCTCGAGAATCTTCCCCCTAGCACAGGAAGACGGAGAACCTTAGAGTGTGTTACGGTCGATTAAGTCTCCCTGCACGAGGAAAGAAGACGGTAGCTTTGCGATCAAATTTTGTAGTGCATTTGAAGATCTTAGTCCGGTGGGCACTCCGTTGGGAGTACGGAGCTGAGTACGGAGGAAGGGAAACAAGCACACAGCCAGAAGATGAAAGCTTTCTGGGCGAAGAAAAAACAGAATTTCCATACAAGGAGTCGAAACGAGCCCCGTAGTCCTCAGTGGGCCCAAACGACAAGAAGAAGGAGAAGAAGAATAGATGTGTGAATTTGTGAATTTACTAAACGTCACCACAATCCTCTATTTGCAACTAGTGATGTGGCCTCATTTAGTTCTATATTACTTATCTTTAAATCGTCTGAACCTGAGTTTTTCTTTAGAATTAGCTTTACGTCTCACCGACACAGATAGGTCTTATGGCGACGATGGGTTAGGAAAGGGCCAGGAATGGGAACGAAGCGGCCGTGGCCTTAATTAAGGTACAGCTCCAGCATTTGCCTGGTGTGAAAATGGGGAAGCACGAAAAACCATCTTCAGGGCTACCGACAGTGGGATTCGAGCCCAATATCTCCTGGATGTAAGCACACCGCTGCGTGCCCCTAACCGTACTGCCAACTCGCCCGGTGAAACTGGGTGTAGCCATCGTTGTCTTGGTCTCCCTTTACTTCTCTTACCCTCCACAGGAGAGTCCATTTTTCTCCTAGGTAACCTATCCTCCTCCATTCACCATTAATAATAATAATAATAATAATAATAATAATAATAATAATGACGTGTTTAAGACCCACTGATTATTTTTACGATTTAGAGACCCCGAGGTGCCAGAATTATATCCCCTATGAATTCTCTGACTAGCCGGTAAAACCACCGACACGAGGTTGGCGATCTTGAGCACTTTCAAATACCACCGAACTGAGCCGGTATCGAATCCAGAAACTTGAGTTCAGCAAGCCATTCAGCCTGACAAAATGAAAATGTTAACACCCCAAGCCGAGGAGTCGAATTCAATGACTGCTCTTTAGCATTAGACGAGTTAGAAGGAACTTTGGCCACGTCCGCTTCCTTCCCACTCCTAGCTCTTTCCTGTCCCATCGTAGCCGTAAGACCTATCTGTGTCGGTGCGACGTAAAACAACTAGCAAAAAAAAAAAAAAAAAAAAGAACTTTTCCACCAACCACAAGTGATCTGCATTTAGGGCAGTCTTGCAGGTGGCAGATTCCCTACCAGTTGTTTATCTAGACTTTTCCTAAATAATTTCAAGGAATTTGGAAATTTATCGAACATCTCCCTTGGTATATAATCCCAGTATATAATTCCTCACAATTTTTTCTCTTGAATTCCAGCTTTATCTTCATATTGTGATCTCTCCTACTTTTAAAAACACCACTCCGGCTTCCTCGTTTACTAATGTCATTCCACGCCATCTCTCTACTGACAGTTCGGAATATGCCGCTTAGACGAACAGCTCGTCTCCTTTTCTTCCAAGTCTTCCCAGCCCAAACTCTGCAAAATTTTCGTATCGCTACTCTTTTGTCAGAAATATCCCAGACCAAACTGAAATGGTTTTCTTTGAATTATTTCCAGTTTTCCTGGAGAGGGTCCCATGAACTGGAACCATACTCTAATTGTGGTCTTACGTATGCGAGCATATTTATGTAATGATCAGCTGTCAGGGCCAAGCGGACGTTATTATAGTAATAATGTCACTCTCCTTTACAAGGACGTTGGGGCATCAGCTGTGTGTGGATAAGAAAAAGGAACGAGAGTTGCCGAGTCATAGTGCTGCCTTTTAAGAAGCACGAGGCCTGTAATAAAGTTACATTAACGGCTACACCAAAGCTCAGCCTGCCAGTTCGCGGGTATCATTCATCATGGTGAGGTGAGTCCTATTTCGATCAGCATTTCTCTAAATACTAATACTACCCCTACTACTACTACTACTACTAACACTGTTGTTGTTTTTGTGTCATAAATTCAGAGATTGGTTTGATGCAGCCCTCCATGCAACCCTCTCATGTGCTAACCTTTTAATTTCTACGTTACTACTACATCCTACATGTTCTCTGCTCTGTTTGTCGTATTCACGCCTTGGTCAATAACTGCCGTTCTTAATGCCTACACTTTCCTCAAAAAACTAACTCAAGTCCTGAATGTATCAAATTTGTCCTAACGTTCTATCTCTTCTTCTGGTCAAATTTTGCCAACTCATTCTCCTCCCATCAACTCGACACAGTATCTTCTAATTCGTGATCCTATCTACCCATCTCAATTTTAGCATTCTTCTGGAACACCTCATTTCAAATGTTTCGATTCTCATTCTTTATTAGCTAGTTATTATCCATGTTCCACTTCGATACAATGCCACACTCCAGAGGCAAGTCTTCAAAATGAATAATATTTAATTAAAACATGAGAATTTTCTCTGTACATTGCTCCGAATTAAAAATATATATATTTCTTCTTTGGTCGTGTCCACAGTAACAAGAAAATGCACTTTTTCATTTTTCCGTAATATCTGTCTGACTCTCTGTCTGTCAATCTGACTGTCTGTCTATGTACGCACATCACGAGAAAACGGATGAAGAGAATTTAATGAAAGTCGGTATGTAAAGTCGGGGAATAATTCGCTACAATCTAGCCTATAAATAATTTTGTGCACGCTGAGTGAAATGGTAATTTAGGGGAAGGCCTTTAATTCTCAAATATTTATGTCCTAGCGTTAAATACTACATAACTAACGTTTTAAAGATTACATTTTCAATCTTTTATGTCTGCTACATTTTTACCGTACCGGCTATGATAACAAAGATAGTCATGAATTAGGACTTTTGTTGCCAAGTCGATAAACGCCGAGTCACGAAAAAATGGGTAATCAGATTTTAATGAAAAGCGGTGTGTAATGTCAGGGAATAAGGAACTACAGTCTACGCTGTAAATAATTTTATAGGATGCCCTAATATCACAGAGTCGGTAGAAAACTAACTGTGAAGGCCTATAATGTTGAACGCTCATAAAAATGATCAATGACATTACATTGACCATTGTTGTTGTGATGTGCTTTGTGTCCGTTGCTGTCCACAGATAGATGGGATTAATGCTGGGAACCGAGTATAACAGCCTACCTGAATATTGGCGGATGGTAGTTGGGGACTTCTACCTCTCTCTTCTTTAGCATGCCATTCCTCTCGTTCATAAATTTTCTGGTACTACTGGTACGTAACCCATTGGTTTTTCATAGCTTCCAGCTATTCAAAATCTAACCTGAGGCAGTGAATTGAATGAGCAGTGTGCACCTTTAACGGAATAATGGCAGAGGATTGTTTGGGGTTTTCTGCAGCCTGGTCATTCCAGCTCTGGAACTTTGGACTGTTAGATCGGCAGCATACTGCTGTTCGTTAAAAGAGAAAATGTGCGGTTTTTCATTTCATCGAGTATTTTTTTATGATAACATTGCTCTTAATTGCTACATTCCTACTGACGTGATTGTAATATCCTATATTGATTTCAGTTGGGAAAACCACAAAGACAGTCTTTCAGAGAATTCCGTAGCGAAGCACGGGTACATCAGCTAGTATTTAATATTAAACACAATGTGTACATACGATTTTAAGATAGAGAAATTCACTGTCAGTACAAGTTTTCATCTTTTGCATAATGAGAGTCCCCTCTGTGGTGTAGTGTTTAGCGTGATTAGCTGCCACCCCCCGGAGGCCCGTGTTCCATTCCCGGCTCTGCCACGAAATTTGAAAAGTGGTACGAGGGCTGGAACGGGGTCCACTCAGCCCCGGGAGGTCAACTGAGTAGAGGTGGGTTCGATTCCCACCTCAGCCATCCTGGAAGTGGTTTTCCGTGGTTTCCCACTTCTCCTCCAGGCGAATGCCGGGATGGTACCTAACTTAATGCCACGGCCGCTTCCTTCCCTCTTCCTTGCCTATCCCTTCCAATCTTCCCATCACTCCACAAGGCCCCTGTTCAGCATAGCAGGTGAGGCCGCCTGGGCGAGGTACTGCTCATATCCCCAGTTGTATCCCAGACCAAGAGTCTGAAGCTCCAGGACACTGCCCTTGAGGCGGTAGAGGTGGGATCCCTCGCTAAGTCCGAGGGAAAAACCAAACCTGGGGGGTAAACAGATGATGATGATGATGATGATGATGATGATGATGATGATGCATAATGAGATAGAGTAAGTGTTATTTGTGTGCATTCAAACAGGTGGTATAGTGAACAATGTGAGCCGCAGATTTCACAAACACAGTCGCGGGATGCCTGGTGGAAACCTTTCTTGTTTCAAATGCGGTGAATTACTCCTCGCGTGTAGAAGTGACGTAGCTCAAAAATGGTTAATTTCCATTCTTCATTGTTGATTGCGGGAGTATTTAAGATTTCAAAAACATCCTTCTAATATGTATTTCAATATTTGAAGTGAGCAAATTTCTTTTCTTACGAGCGACCTTCCTTGCTTGTGCTAATCTGCTTTTTTATGCCCTCCTTACTTCTGTTGTCGTTCGTTATTCTGCTACCCAATTAACAATGTTGAGCTACTTCCTTTAAGACTTCATTGCCTAATGTAATAGTTCCTGCATCTTGGGACTTTGCCATTATTTTTTATTTTGACTCGTGTATTTATTTTCATCTCGTCAGTAGTCAGATTGTATCCATACCATTCAGCAATTTCTGCAGATTTTCTGCAGACCTGTGGGTGTGGGCGGTAGAATAACACTCACGGTATCCCCCGCCTGTCGTAAGAGGCGACTAAAAGGGGCCCCAGGGGATCTGCACTTCGGAGCGTGGGTTGGCGACCACGGGGCCCTTAGCTGAGTCCTGGCATTGCTTCCACTTACTTGTGCCAGGCTCCTCACTTTCATCTATCCTATCCGACCTCCCTTGGTCAACTCTTGTTCTTCTCTGACCCCGACGCTATTAGGTTTGTGTACGTGTGTGAGAGAGAGGGAGGAAACTGTCAGATAATGTGGTGTTTATGAATGTATACATTGTTATGTATGTTTCTAGTCTAGTAATGGGAAAGCAAATGAGCATTTATCTGGACTTCTCAGTAGAGAACATGAAATGAAAATCCGCAGCCTGTTTCCAGTCAGTCGACAGGGTCTGGAATGGAATGAATGAAGCCCTCATCTAGCGGCGAGGATAGGAATTGTGCCGGCTGTCGAAGCCTGTCGCACTCCTCTGGGTCAATGATTAATGAATGACAGGTGAAATGAAATGATATCAGACTGGAGAGTATTGCTGGAATGAATTATAACAGGGAAAACCGGAGTATCTGGAGAAAAACCTGTCCCGCCTCCGCTTTGTCCAGCACAAATCTCACATGGAGTGACCGGGCTTTGTACCACGGAATCCAGCCGTGAGAGGCCGGAGCGCTGCCGCCTGAGCCACGGAGGCTCTCAGTAGAGAACATACACTTGTTAAAATTAACAACAGTCTACATCAGCACTCATTAAAATATATTAATTCAGAACCGGTTTTCGGAAACTTAGTTCTATCATCAGTAAGTATACAAACTTAAAATATAAAAAATCCACATAATTGTGAAGTCTTGGTATTAAAATCTAGAGGGCAGTTGTGCTGTAATAAAAAAAGAAAATCGACTAAGAATCTTAAACTAACAGCATATTTAAAAACGATTTCAATATACACTATAAACTGTTGTCAATTTTAAGAAGTGTGTCAAGCCATCAACACTGTTTACAATGGCTTTTATTTTTATAATGATTATAACTCAGTCCTCTAAAGAACCAGAGAAGCAAGCAAATATCATTTTGTCCTTGTTTCAATGACGGTGAAATCCTGACATTCACCTCCCCGCGGTAGAGAGGGGGCAACGACTGCATAGGCCTATAAAAATAATATTTTATAAGTGGGCGGCTAACAAATGAAGGGACCGATTATCTCCCGGTTTAAGGAGATCCCCTATACCAAGTGCCAACAGTCTCTCTGAGAGTGGATGAGCGGGTACTCTATTGTCCTGGGGACAGGAAATTACTCCCAAAGGCGGAGGAACCAGTTTGGTCAACGGCATTAAGATGCAGAATGCAACGGGAAACCACTGCATTAAAGATCCTGAGAGATTTTCCAATAAATTCACATGGCATGGCTGCAATGTCAAGACCAGAGCTGGCCGTGTGGATCGCCTACCTCTGTTTGGAGACGACGTGTTAAGAAGAAGAATAACTCAATAGAACATACTTAGCGCACTCTAGTACACACATTTGAATAAACACTAGAGTAGCAGGAATATTTTATTGTATACACTTCCTTAGTCTAAAGATCTCAAAGTAGCTTGTGTTGTAATTTGAAGGCAGGTAACCTTGACCATATTGGAACGAGAGAAAGTTTCCTCATGTCTTTGGCTACTTTGATAATTTGGTAACAGAACCAGTCAGTTCGGCTGAAGAGCAGTACCTATCAGTTTCTGGTCATGAGGTGAGTTAAGCTTTAACACTACTGACAGAGGGGTTAGGCATTTACAATCCTTAAATTTAGCAGTACCGGGCGAGTTGGCCGTGCGCGTAGAGGCGCGCGGCTGTGAGCTTACATCCGGGAGATAGTAGGTTCGAATCCCACTATCGGCAGCCCTGAAGATGGTTTTCTGTGGTTTCCCATTTTCACACCAGGCAAATGCTGGGGCTGTACCTTAATTAAGGCCACGGCCGCTTCCTTCCAACTCCTAGGCCTTTCCTATCCCATCGTCGCCATAAGACCTATCTGTGTCGGTGCGACGTACAGCCCTAGCAAAAAAAAAACAACAAAAAAACAAACAAGTTTAGCAGTTAGGTATACAACTTCAAAATAATTGTAATAGATAAAGATAAGTATTCGACATTTCTGCTCCCAGAATATAATTACAACATTATAGAAATTTTTTATTACTGATTTAAGCCCACTAGGGAATGCTTATGACTAGTTCTTTCTGGATGCTCCTTTTCGTTCTCAATATCAATTACTAATTTTTCTTTCCTAGCCTGTGAAAGAGGTTTGCGAGATTAAACATCATTTGGTATAGGAGACCTCGCGTTTACCATTTTCAAAATTTGAGGAGGTCAAAGTCCTCAGTATCAGAAATACCAGCGGAAGCTATTTTATTTTTTAACATCATTGTGCCACGTGCTTCTAGTCTTGTAACTTTTGATGAATCAAAAGTTCTTTGTAAGCCTACCGTTGTCCATTCTCAGAAGGTGACACCGAGCTCGATAGCTGCAGTCGCTTAAGTGCGGCCAGTATCCAGTATTCGGGAAATAGTAGGTTCGAACCCCACTGTCGGCAGCCCTAAAGATGGTTTTCCGTGGTTTCCCATTTTCATACCAGGCAAATGCCGGGGCTGTACCTTAATTAAGGCCACGGCCGCTTCCTTTCCTCTTCCATCGTCGCCGTAAGACATATCTGTGGCGGTGAGACGTAAAGCAAATAGCTTCTTTGAATGGTTCAAGAAAAGCCTGCAACCTCATAACTGAAGCCATCTAACTTTTGGAAGGCATTATGATTTCGCAACAGCGCAACAATTTGAAAACAGACTGTAACATCGTCTAGAGACTATTCCACCTCGCCATTACTTCTTGCTGTACCGTTGTTTGAAGCTGGGCAGCAAGACCACATTTTTTCAGACACCTCACTACTGCCTTTGCGGCATTTATTGTGTTTGCATATACTGGAGCATCTTCCACAAGAAATCTCGTTTCATCGAATACGTGCGCAAGTGCAGTCAGCAGCACAAGGCAGACGTCTATGTTCTTCGAAAGCTTTCTTTATATTTGAACCATAACCCAAAAAATCATTTCTTCATAATAACATTGAGGAATGTTTAACTCGGACATTCTTTCGTGAACTTCCTCAATTATACTTGTTTTCTTTGTATTTGGAAATTTTGTAGTAAAATGCACATTACTGATCAGCTTCCACTGTCTGTCTATATGCTTCGTAGTCAGCGTCAGATAATGGGTTTGGTTGTATTGGTCAGTCCACATATCAACAGTAGCCGAGCAACATTTGCCATGCATGCCAGAAATAATCAGCGGCATTATTTCGCTTCGTATTTCATCTGCCTTTGCTTGGACGTTTCTACTGAAGGTGGAAGGATGCGGCAACACATCAGCAATATCTACTTTTCCAAAATTAGCACCGATATTAATCAGTTCTTGCCCTAATTCTTTAAAGCCTTCTCCGGCAACAGTGTTAAACTGTCGGAAATCCTTGGCACACATGAAAACACACGCGTTAGTTATGGTTTTCTTTGTAATGCCGGGCAATATTTGTCGAGAAAAGCCAGCATTAAATTTGCAAATGTGTTTTTTAAAATGACTTGTACCTGATTTATATGTTAACAGTGCATTGCACATTTCACTGGAAACATACCCTGTCTACTGACTGTCTGGAGTGACCACAAGCAGGAACTTCTTCCAAACATCAGAATTGAGCACGTCTCTCTTGATTAGTTTATATTGACTGCTTTGAATTTTAGCCATAACGCTGTCCGTCCATTCACGTGGCATGGTGAACTTCAGCTCAAAACTAACGGGTAACTCAACCACTCCTTCACTCTTTTATACCTCCGAATTCCTGGGCTTTGCTCTATGTAGACAAGGGATTCCCTATATCTGGAAAAATCACATTGCTTGCAACGTCAGTAGAGCAAGCAATGCCATCTTCTCTAGTCAGCAAGCTTCGGTTCGAGCATGACGTGTCGAACGAATCGGAGCATACTCGGACATTTTAGATTACACGCTCCTCTCATGCGTGATACTGGTTGCATATGCAGCAAGGCACATGATGTTCTGTCTTGGTTACCCGTCTCAAGTTCGAACAATGCACGACACTATTGTAGATACGTTGAACAGTCCGCTGCGATCCACCAACAAATAAAGCTACTTCACTCACCGCATGGCCATAGGCACGGCCAAACACGATTGACCCTTTTTCCACTCTGTCACATCCTTACATCTACCCATATTCATGTACTGTCCGCTTGAAACATCAATGTCTGACTAGTCCATGCTGCCTTATACTCTTGTAGAGGCAGAGCGCGTTCGGTTGATCAACGGACTCCTTCGCTGCGACATCTGTTCAGGGTTAACGATCCATCTGCGCGTGCGCACCAGAGTGACTAAGTTTTTGTCCGGTGAGCTTATTTTGATATTCAGATTACAAAACACAACAAAATCTTACATTCAAATACAGAACAAGGAAATACGATCAAGGTCAGTAGTTTTAAAGCAAATGGTATGTTTAGTTTGCAGTCGAAAATCCAACTTTCGAGGCTACTTAGAAAATAGGTATCAACATATCTATTAGTTCTACAATTATGTCTCTGAAGGTTTATTTAGTTTCTCTTTATATTTTTTGTAAAAAGATCCATGGGAAGTGTCTAACCCCCATTGGCTACGCCCCTGCACCCAAAATAAGTAGCATCTTTCCTGTTAAGGCCAACGGCCGTAGCCGTGTTGAAACACCGGATCCCGTGAGATCTCCGAAGTTAAGCAACATTGGGCGTGGTCAGGAGTTGGATGGGTTGCCACGCGCTGTTGGTGGGGGGTAAGGGAATGGAGGAGCGGAAAGGAACTGGCCACCCTACCGCACGTAAACTCCGGCTCAGGAACACCTCTGCGGACGTTCGGACCTGCCTTCGGGCAGAATAACCCTCACCTTACCTTTCCTGTTAAGAGTTAAGTTTATGGAATGACATAAAATAAAATTTCACCAAGGTGAGTAGAACACATGACTGAGAAATAATGAAGTCGAGCTCAGGGGAGAAGGGACATTTAAAGTAATAAATTATTCTACATTGCTCACTAAAGGGATAAAATTGTTCCTTATCAGAGGTAAAGGTCCATTCAAACAACAACAATGCCATATATTAATGTGTCTTTTTTATGCTTCTTTCTGATTGCTATCCGTTGTGTCCATGACATTCATCCTTTTCTTATTCTTCATGGCCCTTTTCCTTATTTCTTAAGGTCAGCAGTTCGCGCGGATTTGGCGCAGTTTTATGGCCAGACGCCCTTCTTAACAGCAAACTTGCGTGGAGAGCAGTAATAATTATAGAGTGTTCCTGTGATGGTTGGTAATGCGGTGTGATGCGTGTAGATGAGATAGGTCAAACACTCAGTCCCCAAGACAGAGTAATCAACAATGCATACTAAAAAATTACCGGCCCAATTGGGGTTCAAAGCCGGGGCTCTCTCAATCAAAGCCACAACGCTGGCCATTCAGCCAAGGAGTCAGAACAGTTGCGTCCTTGACATTCCTCTTTCTTGTCTTTTTCCCGATTATCTAGGATCAACACTTTGTACAGATTTAGCCCAGTTCTACGGCCGATTGCCTTCCCTGACGCTGACCGCGTGTGAAAGGATTTATTTACTACTAGCAGTAGTGTACTTGTGGACAAAACATGACGACCTCGCCTCACACCACTACCCTCCAGTGGCAGCCCGGTGTCTATTAGCGGCTTACAGGATTTACTACGTCCACTGTAGCCGGAGTTGCCAAATCTTCTACTGCACTCGACACGAAGAAAGTATGAAGACTGAAGTGAGCGGTTTGGCAATCTCTCCTCTCCAAACAAGGATCACTTAGAACACGTTAAGTCAGCAAGATGCAGGGTGTGATTGACTGCTGGCTTCTAGCTCGCTTCCAGGAACTGAGGCCGTCATGTTTTGTCCTCGAGTCTATCCGTCGTTGACGAGACAATAATATATTCTTCTTCTTCTTCTTCTTCTTCTTCTTCTTTCCCTACCGCTTTGTCCACGCCTGTGGGGTTGCGGGTGCGAACTGCGTCGCACGTGTGGATTTGGCCAACCCTATGTGGGGGGAATAAATCACTATTGCGTGTTTCTGTGGTGGTTGGTAGTGTGGTATGTTGTCTGAATATGATGAGGAGAGTGTTAGGACGGATAAATGCACCAAGTCCCCGAGTCAGAAGAATTAATCAGCAGCGATTAAAATCCTCGAAGCGGCCAGGAATCGAACTCGGAACCCTCTGAACCGAAGGCCAGTACGCTGACCATTCAGCGAACGAGTTAATCAATCAATCAATCAATCAATCAATCAATCAATCAATCAATCAATCAATCAATCAATCAATCAATCAATCAATCAATCAATCAATCAATCAATCAATCAATCAATCAATCAATCAATCAATCAATCAATCAATCAATCAATCCTGATGTGCATTTAGGGCAGTCGCCCCGGTGGTAGATTCCCTATCTGTTGTTCTCCTAGCCTTGTCTTAAATGATTGCAAAGAAACTGGAAATTTATTGAACATCCCCCTTGATAAATTATTCCAATCCCTCCAATTCCTATAAACGAATATTTGCCCCAATTTGTTCTCTTGAATTTCAACTTTAACTTCATATCGGGATCTTTCCTACTTTTAAAGATACCACTCAAACTTATTCGTCTACTGATGTCTTCCCACGCCATCTCTCCATTGACAGCTCGGAAGACACCACTTAGTCGAGCAGCTCGTCTCTTTTCTCCCAAGTCTTCCTAGTCCAAACCCTGCATCATTTTTGTAACGCTACTCTTTTGTCGGAAACCACCCAGAACAAATCGAGCTGCTTTTCTTTGGATTTTTTCCCGTTCTTGAATCAAGTAATCCTGGTGAGGGTCCCTTACACTGGAACCATACTCTAGTTGGGGTCTTACGGGAGACTTGTATGCTCTCTCATTTACATCCGTACTACATCCCCTAAATACCCTCATAACAATGTGAAGAGTCCTGCACCCTTTATTTACAATTATATTTATGTGATTACCCCAATGAAGACCTTTTCTTATATTAATACCTAGGTATTTACAATGATCCCCAAAGAGAACTTTCACCCCATCAACGCAGTAATTAAAACTGAGAGGACATTTCATATTTGTGAAACTCACAATCTGACTTTTAACCCTGTTTATCAATATACCATTGCCTGCTGTCCATCTCACAACATTATCGAGGTCGTTTTGCACACGTGTCGGACTGACGGGACAATCATGTAGCATGTGCAATGTTATGTAACTCCCCAGCTACTTTATTCGAGACGCAGCTGTAATCCCATCTATTGGAGATGAGTGGCAGCAGAGAGACAAATCACATCACAACAATAGTCAATATCATGTTATTATTGATCAGTTTTATGAGCTCTCCGTATTGTAGTTCTTCAAATTTGTTTTTCTCCCGACTCTGTGAAATTCGGACATCTAATGTAAAGGGAGTCTTTCCTTCTTTCACATGACTCCCTCCTGCCTTATTCTTCAAGCGAACGTTCCCTTATGATCTTTTTTCTCACTTTTTATAATCATCTTCACAATGTTCCTTGTTGATATGGAGCGATAACCACGCGGTTATGCACCTTAAGAAAATCATAACAAAAACCATCGCCAGTTAACACAACAGAGCAATATTTCCATGTTAGCAACTCTCGGCGTTGATATGGGCTAAGCAACAGAAGTCTATATTCATCAGTTCTATTAGCATAGTCGGTACAGTAAAACTGTATAAGACACAAATGATAGGAAACTGCATTCTCTATAACTTTCGGTATATAGTATTTTTCGATAGGACCAATAATATAGGTATTTACAAATTAAATTTTAGGCGCCTTCCCCTTAAACTTCCATTTCATCCAGCGTGAATAACATTATTTATAGCTCAGATTTTCATTGAATTTTGTTCACCTGCTTTCTCGTGATTCGGCGTTCATATAGAATTAACATGAAAAATCGAAATTTATGAATATCACTGTTACCACTGTGGGTGGGGCGGTAGAATAAAACCCACGATATCCCCTGCCTCTCGTAAGAGGCGACTAAATGGGTCCCCAGGGGTTCTGAAGTTTGGATCGTGGGTTTGTAACCACAGGGCCCTAAGGTGTGTCCTGACATTCCTTCCACTTAATTGTGCCAGGCTCCTCACTTTCATCTATCCTATCCGACCTCTCTTGGTCAAATCTAGTTCTACCGGGCGAGATGGCCGTGCGCGTAGAGGCGCGCGGCTGTGAGCTTGCATCCGGGAGATTGTAGGTTCGAATCCCACTCTCGGCAGCCCTGAAGATGGTTTTCCGTGGTTTTCCATTTTCACACCAGGCAAATGCTCGGGCTGTACCTTAATTAAGGCCACGGCCGCTTCCTTCCAACTCCTAGGCCTTTCCCATCCTATCGTCGCCATAAGACCTATCTGTGTCGGTGCGACGTAAAGCCCCTAGCAAAAAAATAAATCTTGTTCTTTTCCCACCCCGACGGTATTAGAGCACTCGAGGCATACGGAGCCTTTCATTTTCACACCTTCGTGGCCCTTGTTTTCCTTTGACCGATTACTTCATATTTGGAAGTGTGGGATCCCTTCCAGTTTCTTCTCTCTGATTATTATCATATGGAAGATGGTTGCCTTGGTTGTACTTCCTCTTAAAACATTAATCCCACCACCACCACCGCCACCACCACCACCACCACAACCTCTATGTATAAAACATAAATGATCGGAAATGTAAAACTTTAGTTATTTAGTATTTATCGATAGGACCACTAACCACATAGATATTTGAGAATGTTAGGCCTGCCTCTAAACTACCCTTTCACTCAGCGTGAATACATTTCCGACTTTACATACCGACTATCATTAAGTTCTCTTGCGCCATTTTCTTGTAATGCACGTACATACTTATAGACAGAAACGACGGGAAATTAACAAATTGCCTTTCCTTGTTTCGATCCAGAAATGCCATTCTTTTTAAATTATGGGCAATGTACAGAAAAAACTCTGATTTTATATAATAGAAGACATGATAGGTTGTGGTTTTTAATGCTATGTGTTGTATTTAATGAAGATGTGTGTTAATACGAACTGTATGACCTTGACATTGACACATAGTGAATATTGAACTGAGTACATTCAGTAACGAGACCGAGATGCTAGACAGTCCTCGGTGGATATAATGAATGGGTGAGCGAATGATATGCAAGATTCAGCGTTCAAGGACAACTTGTGTAACAAAGCCGCTCTTTATATCATCTAGAAAAGTGGAACGCAGCCGGGAAGTCATTTTTATATCTTCGACTGCGCAGAGACAGAAGTATGAGATGTGGATATGCCAAGTTGCTTCCTCAAACAGCACGGACAGCAAAAAGGACAAGTACAAGAGTGTAAGCATTTCCTTACCCAGTCATATCTTTAATTCTAAAACTGTTCCCGATATTTCTCCGGGGCTTAAACGTCACGCGTTATTGAGGCACGTCCAAGCACTATACAAAGTTAAAACTTGGTTCCAGAGAAGCTGACACGCCCATGGTCACTAGAAAAATCGAGATTTGCCAAAAACAAAAAAACAAAAACGAAACTCGAGCGGGCCGAATTGGAGAGGTTGAAATTTGAGGCTCAGAAGCAAAAAAACAAAAACAAAACAAAGGTAAGTATGCTCGCCGTGTATAAGTTAATGAATGTGCAATTACGAAACTAATGTACGGTAGTAAATACAAAAAGCAAAGTCACCTCCGTACAGGCCATGAAGGCCCTTGGAGGAGTGGAAGGTGAAGACTTCCACCATTGTTAACCTCGGCACGTGATGGGGTAGAGTGGTTAGCTCTACGCCCGGCCGCCTTTGGCCCCAGGAATTAACCTGGTACTGATTTTTGGTGTAGGCTGAGTGAACCTCAGGGCCATATGCACCTCCGGAAGTGGAAATTTCGTTTCTTAAATTTTACGATTTCCTGACGGGGGTCCGAACCCACGTCCTTCCGGGCGAACCGAGCATGCCTTTACGGCCTCGGCCAGGCAGCCCCTACGGTAGTAAATACACTGTATCTATACCGTATTAACATTGAGAAACAGCAAACTTCTGATTTTATAATATGACCCAAAGAACTAACAATAAATAATAAAAGAACAAAATTAAACATACATACATACATACATACATACATACATACATACATACATACATACATACATACATTATCATTACAGACTCTTATGCCTTTCGGCGTTTAGTCTGCAAGCCTCTGTGAATTTACTATACGTCACCACAATCCTCGGTTTGCAAATAGTGTTGTGGCCTCATTTAGTTCTATACCTCTTATATTTAAATCGTTAGAAACCGAGTCTAACCATCGTCTTCTTGGTCTACCTCTACTTCTCTTATCCTCCATAACAGAGTCCATTATTCTCCTAGGTAACCTATCCTCCTCTATTCGCCTGACATGATGCCACAACCGAAGGCGGTTTTTGCGTACAGCTTCATCCATCGAGTTCAATCCTAAATTAGCCTTTATCTCCTCATTCCGAATACCCTCCTGCCATTGTTCCCACCTGTTTGTACCAACAATCATTCTTGCTACTTTCATGTCTGTTACTTCTAACTTATGAATAAGATATCCTGAGTCCACCCAGCTTTCGCTCCCGTAAAGCAAAGTTGGTCTGAAAACAGACCGATGTAAAGATAGTTTCGTCGTGGAGCTCACTTCCTTCTTACAGAATACTGCTGATCGCAACTGCGAGCTAACTGCATTAGCTTTACGACACCTTGATTCAATCTCACTTACTATATTACCATCCTGGGAGAACACACAACCTAAATACTTAAAATTATCGACCTGTTCTAGCTTTGTATCACCAATCTGATATTCAATTCTGTTAAATTTCTTACCTACTGACATCAATTTAGTCTTCGAGAGGCTAATTTTCATACCATACTCATTGCACCTCTTTTCAAGTTCCAAGATGTTAGACTGCAGGCTTTCGGCACAATCTGCCATTAGGACCAAATCGTCAGCATAGGCCAGACCGCTTACTACATTTTCACCTAACTGAATCCCTCCCTACCATTTCATATCTTTCAGAAGATGATCCATGTAAACTACGCACAGCAAAGGTGAAATATTGCAGCCTTGTCTAACCCCTTTAAGTACCCTGAACCAAGAATTCATTCTACCATCAATTCTCACTGAAGCCCAATTGTCAACATAAATGCCTTTGATTGATTTTAATAATCTACCTTTAATTCCATAGTCCCCCAGTATATCGAACAACTTTTCCCTCGGTACTCTGTCATATGCTTTCTCTAGATCTACGAAACATAAACGCAACTGCTTATTCCACTCGCAGCATTTTTCAGTTACCTGGCGCATACTGAATATCTGATCCTGACAGCCTCTCTGTGGTCTGAAGCCACACTGGTTTTCATCCAACATCCTCTCAACGACTGATCGCACCCTCCCTTCCAAGATGCCAGTGAATAATTTGCTCGGTATAATAATCAATGAGATATCTCGATGGTTGTTGCAATCCTTCCTGTTCCCTTGCTTATAGATAGGTGCAATTACTGCTTTTGTCCAATCTGAAAGTACTTTACCAACACTGCATGTTAATTTTACTACTCTATGAAGCCATTTCATCCCTGCCTTCCCACTATTTTCACCATTTCAGGTCTAATTTCATCTATCCCTACTGCCTTCTGAAAATGGAGTTTATTTACCATCCTTTCCACTTCCTCAAGCGTAATTTCACCAACATCATTTTCCTCCTCCCCATGAGCTCGGCTGTTCGCAACACCACCAGGATGATTTCCTTTTTCATTGAGAAGGTGTTCAAAATATTCCCTCCACCTCTCCAGTGATTCCCTAGGATCTATTATGAGTTCGCCTAAATTACTAAAAACACTGTTCATTTCCTTTTTCCCTCCCTTCCTAAGATTCTTTATTACTGTCCAGAAAGGTTTCCCTGCTGCTTGACCTAGCCTTTCCAGGTTATTACCAAAATCTTCCCACGACTTCTTTTTGGATTCAACAACTATTTGTTTCATCTACATACAAATCCCTGTCTGCCTCGGCCCTTGTTTGGAGCCATTTCTGATAAGCCTTCTTTTTACGTTTACAAGCTGCTCTCACTTCATCGTTCCACCAAGATGTTGGCCTTTTCCCATCTTTACACACAGTTGTTCCTAGGCATTCCCTTGCTGTTTCTACTACAGCATCCCTGTATGCCACCCATTCACTTTCTATATCCTGAACCTGCTTACTGTCCACTGTTCAAAATTTCTCACTGATCATATCCATGTACTTCTGTTTAATTTCCTCGTCCTGGAGATTTTCTACCATTATTCGTTTGCAGACAGATTTCATTTTCTCTCCCCTAGGCCTAGAAAACTTAGTTCACTACAAATCAGACAGTGGTCTGTATCATCGAAAAATCCCCGGAAAACTCGTACATTCCTAACAGATTTCCTGAATTCAAAGTCGGTTAAGATATAGTCTATTATGGATCTGGTACCTCTAGCCTCCCATATGTTGCGGTGAATACCCTTATGCTTGAAGAATGTATTCGTAACTGCTAATCACCTACTAGCACAGAAGTCCAGCAAACGTTTCCCATTCCCATTAGCTTCCGTATCTTCCCCACATTTACCAATCACCCTTTCGTATCCTTCAGTTCTATTCCCAACTCTCGCATTGAAATCGCCCATTAGCACTATTCTATCCTTGCTGTTGACCCTGAACACGATGTCACTCAATGCTTCATAAAACTTGTCAACTTCATCCTCATCTGCACTCTCACATGATGAGTACACGGAGACATATTCTAGTCCTAATTCCTCCAACTGCCAAAACTACCCACATCATTCTCTCATTTACGTGCCTAACAGAAACTATGTTGCGTGCAGTGGTATTCCTGATAAAGACCCCTACCCCAGATTCTGCCCTTCCCTTTCTAACACCCGTCAAGTACACTTTATAACCTCCTATATCTTCCTCGTTATCTCCGCTTACCCGAATATCACTTACTCCTAGCACATCCAGATGCATCCTCCTTGCTGACTCAGCCAGTTCTACTTTCTTTCTTCCATAAGCCCCATTAATATTGATAGCTCCCCATCGAATTCCATTTCGTTCGCCAAGTTGTTTCCAAGGAGTCCCTCGCCTGTCAAATGGGAGTGGGACTCCGTTACTCCCATAGGTCCGAGGCTTGCTTAAAATGTTCTTAGCCCGGTAAATTCATGAAGCAGGATGCTACTCTACTTGCACATAGTCCAAGTGAGGATCTCTCCTCTAACGGGTTATGGACCACGGTGGATTGTATAGTCCTAGCCGCGTGAGCACAAGGAGGGCCATGATTCAGAATGTCCGAGATGCCCACTCCCATTCCATAGCAACTGGTATCCCGACTATCAGGACCACTTACTAGGCCACTGAGCCGTTGCCCATGGTTCACGAACTAGGACATGACTACAGTAACCCACAAACATGAACCATAATAAAATTAACAAAATTGAAACTACAACAAATTAAATTAAGAGCAACACCACACGCGAGTGCTGTCTTTTTGAGGTGTGGGAACGTCGCGTTTCTCACGTTCCCTACCTCTCAAGGCCTGCTGCTGCATTCTTGCAAAGTACAAATAATAGCCTACACTATAAATACTATTTCCCACACCTGTCGATGCATTACTTGCTTTTTCTCTTCCTGGATCCATCTTTCTGTAACACGCACGCACGCACGCACGCACTCACGCACACACTCACACACACAACCTTAGCCCTAGAACACTAACGCTATCTAGGATTTACGCAAATTCTACCCACTCGTAAGAATTCCCGTTTTATTTATTTCAACTACATGATGTTACAATTTAAAAACTTTTATATCTTAAAACTAGCTGATGTACCCGTGCTTCGCTACGGGATTCTCAGAAAGACTGACTTTTTGATTTTCCCATCTGAAGTCAACATAGGTCATTAAAAAAACGTCAGTAGGAATTTAGCGATTAAAAGCAATGTTATATCATATAAAACACTCGATCAAATGAAAAACCGCATATTTTCTCACTTTTAACGAACAGTAGGCCTACTAGAGTGACGATCCAACAGTCCAAAGTTCCAGACCTGGAATGCCCAGGCCTCAGAGAGCCATGAACACTCCTCTGCCATTATTCCGTTACATATGCACACTGCTCATTCCAATCAGTGCCTCAGAGTAGGGATTCATTAGTTAGAATGCTATGATGAACCAGTGTGTTACGTACCGGTAGTATCAGAAAATTTGTGAACCACAGGAATGGCATGCTAAAGAAGAAAGTTATCTTACTCCCCAGCTACTTCCCGCCAATATTCATACAGGTTCTTACACTCGGTACGACCTGGCGAGTTGGCCTTGTGGTTAGGGGCGCTCAACTATGAGCTTGCACCCGGGAGATAGTGGATTCGAACCCGACTGTCGGCAGCGCAGAAAATGACATTCCGGTGTTTGCCTTTTTTCACACCAGGCAAGTGATTGGGCTGTACCTTGACCAAGGCCAAGGCCACTTCCTTCACACTCCTAGCCCTTTCCTATCTCATCTTCGCCATAAGACCTATCTGTGTCGGTGCGACGTAAAGCAAACTAAAAAAACGGTACGCAGCAGTAATCCTATCTATCCGAGATGAGTGGCAACAGGAGACACAAAGCACATCACAACAAACAACGGTCAATATAATATTATTGTTGATAAATTTTATGAGATTTGTATATTGTAGGCCTTCACATTTAGTTTTCTTTCGAATCTGTGATATTAGGGCGTCTTAAAAGGTACTTATAGCGTAGATTTTAGTTCATTTTTCTCCCACTTTACATACCTATTTTCATTAAATCCTGTTTATCAATCTTCTTGTGACCCGACGCTGATATATACTTAGTAAGAAAAATCCAAATTCATTAATATCTCTGTGATCATAGCCTATACGGTAACAATGTATAAGACATAAATGATCGTAAATTTAATACTATATAACTTTAGTCATGTAGTATTTATCGATACGACCACTAAAAACATAAATATTTGAGAATTAAATTTTAGCCTTCCCCTAAACTACCATTTAACTCAGCATTAATAAAATTATTTATGGCCTAGATTATAGCACCTTACTTCCCGACTTTGTGTACCGATTTTCATTAAGATAGGACCACTAATAACATAAATATTTGAGAATTAAATTACAGGCCTTCCCCTAAACTACCATTTTTCTGAGCGTGAATACACTTGATTATAGTCTGGATTGTAGCGACATATTGTCCATTTTTGCTACCGATTTTCATTAAAATACAAACATTGATAAGATAATCAACTATGTAGGAAACGACATGGAAAGAAATATGATTGTAGCGGGAGATCTGAATTTACCAGATGTCAACTGGGAAGGCAATGCGATCGACAGGAAGCATGACCAACAAATGGCAAATAAGTTAATATGGGAAGGACAGCTGATTAAAAAAGTGATAGAACCAACCAGAGGGAAAAATATCCTGGATGTGGTGCTGATAAAACCAGATGAGCTCTATAGAGAAACTGAAGAAATAGATGGTATTAGTGATCATGAAGCTGTTTTAGTGATAGAAAGGAAGGTCTTAAAAGTAAGACTATTAGGCAGTACCATATGGCAGATAAAGCAGGTATGAGGCAGTTTCTAAAAATTAACTATGATCGGTGGAAAACGGTAAATAAAAATGTAAACAGACTCTGGGATGTGTTTAAAGAAATTGTTGAGGAATGCGAAAACAGGTTTGTACTTTTAAGAGTGGTAAGGAATGGTAAAGACCCACCTTATTATAATAGAGAAATAAAAAGGCTAAGAAGGAGGTGCAGACTGGAAAGAAATAGAGTTAGAAATGGCTGTGGAAGTAAGGAGAAATTGAAGGAACTTAAGTAGAAAATTGAATCTAGCAAAGAAGACAGCTAAGGATAACATGATGGCAAGCATAATTGGCAGTCATACACATTTCAGTGAAAAATGGAAGGGTATGTATAGGTATTTTAAGGCAGAAACAGGTTCCAAGAAGGACATTCCAGGAATAATTGATGAACAAGGGGAGTGTGTATGTGAGGATCTTCAAAAGGCAGAAGTATTCAGTCAGAAGTATGTAAAGATTGTTGGTTACAAGGATAATATCCAGGTAGAGGAGGAGACTAAGGCTAAAGAAGTATTAAAATTTACATATGATAACAATGACATTTACAACATAATTTATGAAGCACTATCATTAGTGTAATTGCTGTGTACCTGTATGTGTATTTTGTGTTCAATCGAATTGAAAAGGCGGATGTTTTGGTGAAATGAAAAAGAGGTTGAGACGCTGAGAAG
This sequence comes from Anabrus simplex, assembly GCF_040414725.1. Lineage (NCBI taxonomy): Eukaryota > Metazoa > Arthropoda > Insecta > Orthoptera > Tettigoniidae > Anabrus > Anabrus simplex. The sequence continues at coordinate 90,869,314 of NC_090267.1, forward strand.
TAAGTAAAGGGCTGTAGTTGTAAACATTTTCAGGTATTTAAGGAGTAAAAATCCATCAAAAGTGTGATTTGGATCTCTGAAGAAACTGCTGTTGCTACAGGTACATCCAGATAATTAGTGTTCAAATTTCGCAGTGAATCGACTCGTAGCCCCCTGGTGATACTTAGTAAAAACAAGCAAATAACAGGCATGAAAGTAGCGAGAATGATCGTTGGTAGAAACATGTGGGAACAATGGCAGGAGGTACTCAGAATGAGGAGATAAGTGCTAAGGTAGGAAGGAACTCGTTTGATGAGGCTGTACGCTTAAACCGGCTTCGGTGGTGATGCCATGCGAGTCCAATATTGAAGGATATGGTACCTAGGGCAATAATAGAATTGGTCATGGAGGGTAAGAGAAGTAGAGTGAGACCAAGACATGGATGGTTAGACTAAGTTTCAGTTTCTAATGATTGATTATTAACGATTACAGGACTGTAAATGAAGCCTCTGACCTAGTTACAAATAGAGGAGTGTGGAGACTTGCAGACTGAACGCTGAAAGGCATAACAGTGTACTGTACAATGAAGATGCATGTAGGTTACATTGAATTGGAAAATATCGACTTACGTGAAGAAATGTGTTTAATTTGTTTTCATAAAAATTACTACGTATGGATGAATAATGTTGGTCCTCTTGCTCTGTTAATTAGAAAGTCTTTATGGATTTCAGATTTAGCCTCTGAAATAAAGAATACACCAGTCTCTCGTTGTTTTAGATCCTCAGTAACGTCCTTCGTGGGCGTGGTACTGCTCGTTTCCCTGGGCTGTGGCCATTCTGCTCGAATACTTGGTATATTTCCAACTCCATCCATCAGCCACCAGTTGCCGTTCCAGGTGATTATGAAGGCTTTGGCAGCCAGAGGTCATCAGGTCACCGTCATCAGTCCTAATCCACAAAAGGTAAGAACATGTAATTTATTTTTACATGATCAGATACAGGGATGTGATCATTCTACACGGAACAAGGACGGGTTGTCATAAACTGAAAAATATTTAAATGTTACTTCAGAACTTCTATATTTAGCGACAGGTAACGTTACATCATACATGGTTTCATTTCGATATATACAAATAGCATTTCGTCGTTGCACCTAGAAAAACCAATATATGATAATATTTCATCTTAGAACTCTGACTAGCAATATTGTGTTTTGAGAGATAGGGCTGATGAAAGGAGCATTACACGTGCCATTGCACTGTGTTGCCAAATTCCTGGATTCCTTTCTCCTTCCCTTCGCTTCCGGCTCACTTGTTCGCTCTGTTCTGTTGTACGTAACTCAGAAGTGAGGGGTTTGGCAACTCCAGGCAACACGCGCCGACCAGCAGGCTTATCTCCATGGTAACCGCAGTGGGCCCACCCTCGTTTGCATGGCAACCATACCCCCTACTTCCTTCTCCTCGCCCAGGCAGCCAGTAAACGGATCTCCCTCTAAGAACTGTCAGAGCGTATCTTTCAATATTACCCCAACAAGGTTCAGTATTGTATGAACTTTATCAACGAATTTTCGTACTAAGTATTTCAGTCAATCGGTATTTCAGTATTTCTCCTCTCAACTTTGTCACATAACGATATTTCGAGGCGCAAGGACGATTTGTTGATTTCGAGTACGTGGCGACTAGTCTTGCAACACGAAAGACTAACTGGTGGTTGATTTTTGAACGAACATGGCTGTGACAGCCAGTGGCCTCGCGTTGGAATTTCCTAGGTGTTGCCGGCTCGAAACTTATACACAGGAAATAGGAAACCATGGAAAACCATCTTCAGAGCTGCCGACAGTGAGATTCAATTCCAACATCCCCCGAAATCAAGCTCACAACTGTGCGACGCTAACCGCTCGGCAAACTCGTTCGATCTCTACCTTCCGTAAATCCTCGCGTATGCTGTTCCTTTGTTCATTAAATGTATCTTGGAATGTCTTTCCTGCAACCTGTTTTTGCTTTAAATTACCATTACATGCCTTTACATTTTAACTCTAATTCGTATGATTGTCAATAACGCTAATAACATCATATTTTATCCTTAGTTAATTTCTTCGCTACATTTAATTTCTTTGCAAGTTCCTTGAATTCCTCCTTACTGTCAGAAATATTTACAAGTCTATTTCCTTCCAGCCTGCACCTCCTTCTTAATCTCTTTATTTATCTGTTATTATAGAGTAGGCATTTACCATTTCTTACAATATTAAAAGGTACGTACTTCTTTTCACACTCCTCACCAATTACTTTAAATTCATCCCGTAGGCTCTTTACATTTTCATTTACTATTTTCCATTGGTCATAACTAGTACTTAAAAACTCTCTTATGCCTCTCTTAACAACCATATAGTACATGGTTCTGCTATAATCAAACCCCATGGCGCAACAGCTCCGAAGGGCCATAGCTTACCCGAATACCTGCAGGTAATGAAGAATCATGTGGTCAGCACGACGAATCCCTTTCGACTGTTATTCTTGGCTTCCTAGACCGAGGATCGGGGCCGCCATCTAATCGTAGCCGGAGTGAACCTCGAAACAGCCCTCAGCTCCATTTAAAATCCCTGACCTGGCCGGTTATCGAACCCAGGATTCCAGTTAAGATGCAGGCACGCTACTCCTACACCGCGGGGCCAGCTATATGGCACTGCCTAATAGTCCTATTTTAGAAGACTTCATGGAAATTGTTCCACGCAATGTAAACTACCTAAGGTCCCATGTCTTGACGCAGCGGCAAATTAGGAAATTTCTGAGAGAAGGAGGCGAAGAGTATGATGACGTTATATACCACCATAAAGTCCGTTGGCTTTGCTGCGGTAAAGTTTTAAGCAGGCTTTTTAGTTGACACTCGCGATAGTTAACTTCTTAAATGAGAAAAACAAACATGAGTCAAAATGAGAAGATCTTCAGTGGATAGCACACGTTATGGTCCTAGTTGATATTACCAATCATATGAAAAATGTCAACGTTGCTATGCAATCTGAAAAACATGTAATATATAATATGGTAGAGAAAGTGGAAGTGTTCAATAGAAAACTTTTACTTTGGGAATGCCGGGTCAAGTGCGAGAACCCTGCGCATTTTCCAACGTTGGACTATGTTTGTGAACGTGCTGCATTCGATGAGTATGTTTCGGTAATCGTAGACATCAAGAAACAATTTGCAGAACGACTCCAAGATATTAATATTCTATTTCCTCTTCTACGAACATTTGCGAGACCATTCACTGCTTCAGTCGATGATGCTCCTGTTAACTTGCAGATGGAACTTACCGATCTGCAGTCTACCGCCCTCCTTCGAGATAAGTTCTTCCTCGTAAAAAGTACGAAAGAATTTCACGAACATTTCCCGCGAGTAGATTTTGTACGCCTCCATAACGAGGTTGCTAAAGCTCTCTAAAACTCTGGTTCAACATACCTTTATGAGAAGTTTTCTTCTGTAATGAAACTTCGCTAGCCACGGTTTCGTGCGGGATTATCTGAAGAAAGCTTGCGAAACAGCTGGCGTTTGTCAGTGTGCCGGACATTGGTTTAATCATTATTTCGTCAAAGCGTTGATACGATACAATAGCATTTCGTACGTCATATCTTGTTATATAGAATGCATTGTCACAGGTTTACTCAACCATGGACATATCATGTGGATTTTTATTTGTTTATTGTATATGACGTATAAACAACAATAAAATAATAATAAAATAATGTGTTGTGTGAAATTTTCGGACTCAGGAAGGATGACTGCTACGACTAGATGGCTGGGGTATCGTGCTATTGTTAACCGGTGGGGAGAGAGAGCAGGAAAGGTTATTCTACTGAAGCCCAACTTGTAGGATTCCAGCAAGATATAGCAGATATCCTGGATTCAGGAGGTCAGTTGGGCTGTATCGCGATTGACCTGTCTAAGGTATTTGATAGGGTAGATCATGGGAGACAACTGGCAAAAATGAGTGAAATTCGACTTGACAAAAGAGTGACTGAATGGATGGCTCTGTTTCTAGGAAATAGAACTCAGAGAATTAGACTAGGGAAAGTTTTATCTGTCCCTGTAATAATTAAGAGGGGAATTCCTCAAGGCAGTATTATTTGACCTTTATGTTTTCTTATATATGTATATCAATGATATGTGTAAAGAAGTGGAATCAGAGATAACGCTTTTCGCAGACGATGTTATTCTGTACAGAGTAATAAATTAGAAGATTGTGAGCGGCTGCAGGGTGACCTCGATAGTGTTGTGAGATGGACGATGATGACAAACGGGGTTAAAAGTCAGGTTGTGAGTTTCACAAATAGGAAATGTCCTCTCAGTTTTAATTACTGCGTTGATGGGGTGAAAGTTCCCTTTGGGGATCATTGTAAATAGCCTACCTAGGTGTTAATTTAAGGAAGGATCTTCATTGGGATAATCACATGATTGTAAATAAAGGGTACAGATCTCTGCACATGGTTATGAGGGTAGTAAGGGTAGTAAGGATGTAAAGGAGAGAGCATATTTGTCTCTGGTAAGACCCCAACTAGAGTATGGTTCCAGTGTATGGGGCCCTCATTAGGATTACTTGATCCAGGGACTGGAAAAATCCAAAGAAAAGCAGCTCGATTTGTTCTGGGCGATTTCCGACAAAAGAGTAGCGTAACAAAAATGCTGCAAAGTTTGGGCTGGGAAGACTTGGAAGAAAGGAGACGAGCTGCTCGACTAAGTGGTATGTTCCGAGCTGTCAGTGGAGAGATGGCGTGGGAGGACATCAGTAGACGAATAAGTTTGGGTGGTGTCTTTAAAAGTAGAAAAGATCACAATATGAAGATAAAGTTGAATTCAAGAGGACAAATTGGGGCAAATATTCGTTTATAGGAAGGGGTGTTAGGGATCGGAATAACTTACCAAGGGAGATGTTCAATAAATTTCCAATTTCTTTGCAATCATTGAAGAAAAGGCTAGGAGAACAACAGATAGGGAATCTGCCACCTGGGCGACTGCCCTAAATGCAGATCAGTAGTGATTGATTGATTGATTGATTGAGATTGATTGATTGATTGATTGATTGATTGATTGATTGATTGATTGATTGATTGATTGATTGATTGATTGATTGATTGATTGATTGATTGATTGATTGATTGATTGATATTATCTTCCTGAATGACTGGACAAGTCGGTCACGCTGGGAGGAACAGCACCTTAATGTGCAAGCATGAGGCCACCTCATCACACAACACATCAGTGTGCTCCACAAGTACGTCATTCCTGGCCACCGCTGTTGAAGATAATAAAGAAAAGCAATGTTTTGTTGATCTAAAGCTTAATAGCGGCTGCACCCATCATCATCATCAGAAAAAATCCGAGAAGAAGTCAACTGGAGGGGGTATGTGTTGTACATACCATAGGAAGGAGGTAGTTAGTGAACTGGCGCAAGGAGACCGGGACAACAAGGCGGATCCCAGGGGAGACCCGCAAAGCACCCCGCACAAGCAAACCCCGCAAACACCAGAGGGAAAGGAGACGAGAAATGTATTTATAGCAACGTATCTCTGGCGCGTATTCCAGAGAAAAAGATTATTGCATAGAGTTACATGAGTGTATTACATATATTGATACGGTGGAAGGTGTGGGTTCGGTAAGGAGTTGGAGTACGAACTAGGGTAATGTTGTGAGAGAAGGTAATATAGGGTTGTGGTCACGTTGGTGACTGAAGTAGCAAGTAGGCGGAGAAGGTCCAATATCTGGAGGGGCGATAGAGAAAAATGGGGTTGTGGAGTGGGTAGGTTGATGACTTGCGGTGGTGGGGTCAGTGGCTCCGGGGACGTGGGGCCGGGAGAAGGGAAGGTGGAAGGGGAACGAGTAGTATGGGGCGGAGAGCGAGAATGTTCCACGCGATAAGTCCTTCGATGGAGACGGACACCAGTGGTGATCAGCCGGTCCACGTCGGCGTCAGATGCGAGTTAAAGGCGGATCATAAACGTTGGGCCGTGAGAGTTGAATATACGGAACGCTCGACGGGCAGGGACACCTGCCAGTTGCAGTTCATGCAGGATGTCGTTTTCAGTGAAAGCTGGGTCAATGCCACGGATGACACAAATCTTGGATGGAGTCGGCGGTTGGGCAGTAGGTGAAGCGTCTTCTTGTCCCAGAGATAATGGTGGAGCTGCGACAGTGGCATCCAGGAGGCTGGCAGGGGGCTATTGAGGTTTGGCGGGTGCGATCATGGGTGGGGGAGGAGGGGCAGAAGTGGTAATGGTGGTAGTGGTAGACATGATAAGAGAAGAGTGGCTAGTCGTGATAAGGACGGTCGAAGTAGTCAAGGGAGGAGAGAGAGAAGTGGTGAAGGTGGTAGTAGGAGTAGTGGTGGTAGTGTGAGTAGACGTAACCGCGACGGGGGGCGGGGAGGACTGCTGTGATGCATGGGAAGAACGGGGTTGAACGGTAAAAGGGGGGTCAGGAAGGTAGCGCAGTTGTTGTAAGAGACTTTCTGGAGTAGGGATCACTTCCTGCAGTCGACCGTCGATAGGGGCGCCTTTGGTGACGAGCTTCTCCGCGTATGCCTGCTCACGGAAGAAGGCCAGGACATCCGGTGAAGTTTGACCAGAAGAAGGGTCTTGGAGCCAGAGAACTTCATAAACCGCGAAACCATTATTATCAAGTTCATAGCTGATAAAGAAGTCCGTAAGGGTAGTGTCCACGCCCTTGATGACACAAGTGTACATGATGTTAGCGAAGGCGACAGCCAACTAGGCGTCTGCCGTTGATTTATTCTTGAGCCGACTGAGTAGCTGGTGAGAAGAGGGCCACCCAGCCGAGAAAAATGATGAGGCGGGATGTGATTTGTGGGATCGGCTGCACCCAATTACTTTTCTTGTGTGTGTGAATTTTTCGGTAAAGATATGCTAAAGCAGCGATCTCTTTAATCTCCATTTTAAGACTCAAAACTGACGATAACATCAGCCGTCCTGCTGGTCACTGTGTTGGCCGTTACATCAGCGACCAAACCCGCGACATTGGCTGCTGTCTTGGTCGCCTAGCGCGCGGGAAGCGTAAAACGTCTCCAGTAATGAAGGTATCGTGCTTCACCGTGGGTGTATAGTATGTGGTACTCTCGTTCGTCACTAGATGGCTCAATGTACGCTAACCTTCTGAGTGGAAGATGACGACACCATCTTAGCTCCAATTAAGATGTTTCTTGTTCTATCGCACGTGCGTGTGAAGTAAACAGCACGGTCATCAGGTGAATGAGGGACGAATGTGGTAGAACGAATAAATAAAATGCACAAGTACTACGAATGGCTGACGGAATAGAAGAACAGAATAGAGCTGAAGATGGATAGAAAAGTGTGTAGAATAAAAACGAGAAAAACGGATTTGAGTCAGGCATTGGCGGGGGAGGGGGAAGGGGGAAAGATGTAAGCGGATGTGGGTGGAAATTAGGACGTACAACAGCGAGACTGAAGACACGAGAGTGTTAAGAAGTAAGAATAATACAGTAACCGGTGTGTACAGGTTATGAAAATGTGACCCATAGCGCTGCCTACAGTGAAACATCTGGTGATGAGAGTACTAATATGGAAAACACCGAAATGAAATAACGATAGTGAACGGACAGGGAAGAGTTGTAACCACGTATTACTTACCTTTTTGAGTATTTCCACAGCTTTCCGCATAATTCTAGGCCTGTAATGTATAGCATGGGTAAGAGGAACATTTTGGAACACTGTTAGAAAAAAGTTCCTTATTAAGCCCGTATTGTCACTTGTATAAGCGTTATGATATTTTAGTGGAAAAGTTCCACCTTTACAATACATAAGTTATTTTAGTAATTTCAAAATAACATACACTACGCTGAATAAAATAGGACATGCTTCGTCCACTTTGTGACATCATCAGACATTATTAAAGAACAAAACAATAATTGGAACAAGGATAATTTAAAACACTAGATGAATAATGGATGATTCGATAAGCGAAACAGTCAATGGTAATTACATTAAAATGCACATATTATCGAAAGTTAACTTGTAGATGAATTTAAAATAATTCCAATATTGCATCCACATCAACAACTTGCATTTAGAAAGCTTTTAGAGTGTGTGGTTAGTCTTTATTGTAGGCCAAAAAATGGTGGGTTTTATTTGACCTTTTTTGCCTTTTTCGGCTTTTTTTTGGCTTATTGGATATTTTTCTTACCTTTTTAAAGTCTTAACGGCTTTTGTTTGCAACTTCAACGCCTTTCGACTACACTTTTACTGCCCATTCTCAATTCGAATCAACATTAGTTCATCCATCACCACTTAAACACGTCTTCTCTAGTAAATACTGTAACCGTTCAATACCATGCTAATAGGCATGTCATGACGCCCAGCAAGGCATATTTGCTGTTTTTTTGCTTCATTCTGGAACATATCTGGTTGTAACACGCATACGAGCATACAAGGATACGAGCGGCTCTGCGGTAGTTCGGAGGGCGAAGCTCTAATTGCTCGTACGGAGGGAGAGGGTTCTCAGTACAGCGAAGCCTTGAAATTACGCTCTCTAGCGTGCGAGCGAGAAGGAAACAGGACGCCACACTCAGAGACTGCCTGTGTCAGGAGGCGGAGTTAATTTACGGGGTTCTAACTTGAGAATTGGATATTCTCAGCGATTTCCCTGCATATTTATGAATATGAACTCACAAATTGCGTGCGTCAAGTGATAATAAGCGGCCGGGCGTGTAGCTAACCACTCTACCCCCATCACGTGCCGAGGTTAACAACGGTGGAAGCTTTTACCTTCCAATCCTCCGGGGACCTTCATGGCCTGTACGGAGGTGACTTTGCTTTGCTTGCAAGTGATAACAATTTTTATAAAATTTTGGTATAAGCCTTAGAAATTTATAAGTAAGGATCATTGAAATCAGCATAATTCACAATATTTGATAATTTAAGCTTTATTACTTAACGAATGTATTAGTAATGACGCACATTAGCCAAATGCGCGATGATGGGAAACATCTGGTATAGCGCTTCTCTTGACAGAGATAGAGGAGTCCCTTCCTCCTACTACTTTGCTCGCTGAAATCCAAGAGGAAGTTTGTGAGATTACTAGGGATTCAGCGATGCTATTTACATAAAAGTAGATCAGTTAAAAGAGGAAGCCAAGATCTACAAAATGAATATTTATACGACCCTGAGGGATCATTATTCGCGGAGTGATTTTTGCTCTGTGGGCGGAGCTTACCCTCTCCCTAGTCGGCAACCCGCATTTCCTATAAAAGGATACCAGGACAACCCTTAGTTACTCATTCGTTACGTCATTCGTCCAGTATGCAGTGTTTCAAACAGTGTCACTCATTCGTTGATTGCTAACCATTGCTACTCAATGCTATCCAGTGTTAATCAGTGTTGCTCAATATTGTGCTACATGGGTGTATACTCTTCGTTAGGTCGATAAACGTTCCTAATACAAACCTACTTTTCTTGCGTGAAATAATAGTTGTGGTGTGTGGTTTTATGTGATTCTAATCCCAATATATATTAAGGGAATGCAGACAGGCAACTTCAGTAACGGCGCACAGGGACATTTTTCAAAGAACGGGTAATGTTGCAGTAATCGTCATGACGTAGTGAGTTACTGACTATAGTGTACACATAATTGTTGTACCGTGATTAAGGAATGTGCAGTGTAGGAGACAAAAATCCTAACAGGTAAGGTTGTTAGACTAGCTAGGAAATGATCCATAAACGAACAAGTGACGCTCACGTGGGAACAAATAAAGCCAATAACTGTGTCGCTTTGTAGCGCAAGGGAATCAAGTAGTGATCTTCAGGGACTGCAACCGCTAATCGGGTAGTCCATTCGAGTCTATGACTGGGTCTATCAATATCATGTTATTCGAAGACATATAGACAGTGCTTCAATAACCAATTCCTCCCTTGTTCATATGTGTGTAAGCACTCGTCGAACCCAGGATTATACTCTACCAGAACGCGCCGGTGTGCCTGCATTATTTCAGTCAAGAACCACAAAGAACTTCCAACAGTCGGATATTGAAGATCAGGACACCATGGATACAACCCCGAAGAAGATGAACCTAGGACTACCTGCTAACGAGGCGTCAGTGATGGAGGTCTAAATCCATATATGGGTATCCTCCGATGACAGCATGGTTACATACAGCAAATGATAAGTACGTTCCATGATATTCCTAAGCATGAAAATCAGAAGAGTCGCATTAATGTGTAAAACCTAACCTTTTATATATAATTTTTCAGCATGAATTTTGATATTTGTGATAACGTGAAGGTGACCCAAAATGCGTGGTTCAATGGGGTAAAGATATTTTTATTAGTTTGATTTCTTTTTTCTTCTGTGGTTATGGGTTAATCATCAATGTAATCCGTGAATTTTTGCATGAATTAGTGTCCAAGGCCCCACAGTGTATTTTGTTTGAGTGAAACATTCGTAAGGATGGAGTTGATAATTCAGAAGAATTCATAATCCGTTCCAAGTCAACTAGCTGAGATGGGCCTTCTCAATTTTTCAAATGCTTCATGACTTTAAAGTACGTGTACAGCCACCTCCTTTTTAATCTTAAGGATGCTGATAACTAGAAGGAAGAGAGATGATTACGAGGTGCGAACAATGATCTAAATATTTGCGCGAGTGATCGGTATGTTAAGTAACTACCTGCCATTTAGGATCTTCTCAATGTGTAAATAACGTGGATTTGAGGTACACGTGTGTGAAATGGAGGGCGAAGCGGTCTATGAGAAAATGTTTGCGATGACAGACTAAGAATATGACAATAATAATAATAATGAAGCGAAACAATACTGAATATGGTCGATGCATTGAGATGAAATGATATTTGAAGGTAACCATAAATGATTATTTGCCTGAAGAATAAGAAAATATTGAACTGAGAATTAAGTATTTATGTCTGGGGCGAGTGAAAGTATTCTCCCAGCTGACCAAGACAGGCTTTTGTTAGTAGAGATTTAAGGACTTCAGAATGCAGGACTGGAGGTAAAGTGCCCGGGTCTTCGAGGCTGACCTGTTACGTCTGTCAAAATGCTCGCAAGAATCACATTTTCGCATCATTTTCGCACGGTACTGAATATTCACATGCCAATAACTTGTTACCATCAACGTTGTACTGTATGTTTCTTGATCCGGCAGGTGATGTCATCCTCCAAATTTTATGTTCGAATGAGATCGTGGTAGGGATTTCAGGTAGCGCTTCGAAGTCAAACTAACATGGTTCGATACCCTGTTGGTTTCGATGTCCTTGGATCGACAACAGGAGACCTGAAAGGGGTCACAGTTTCAGGAGGCGTGAGTGTGTATATCTTGTGTTGATGTATTTGCAGATGATTGCTTCATTCTTACAAGTGTTTATATTTATGTGTTATATCAGTGTATGGTGATTTATTGTGGTTTACAGGATACCAACGTCGTGTGTCCGCTTTGTAAAATATTAAAATAAGGTATTGCCTCGGAGAAATACATATACGCGATAGTATAGCGTATAATTAATGTGAAAGAGTAGGTTTATTAGCGACAAGCGACCATATGATTTTCATGATTGAGGAAATATGCGGAACTGTGTGTCATAAAATGTTCTAATAATACTAGATAGTAAAATAATATTGTTTTTCTACAAGAATGCCATCTTTTACAGATAATTAAATGTGTTCTTAGGTAATAATATATCGGATACCTGCGGGAACCGAAAATTAGACAAAGGGACAGATCGTATTGATTAGAAAGTGTGACATATCTGTGTGCAGTGTTAATAAGTTGATATGGGAATGCCAGAATGAGATTCAGAAGTGATAAATGCTGACAAGAGAAATTTACGGCATTTCCCATGTAATTAAATTCTGTGTTTAAACATTGCCACGCAGGCAACAATGTGGCATTTTCATGTGACTCTATCAGTTTATTAAAATTATGTTTTGAATTGGAAAAAAATCCATTCTTAGTTAGTAATATAGCGTATTCCTTTCAATATAGCACACTACTTTCAATATATTTAGATAAAATGCCATTGAACCGCATGCTCTTGAGCGTAGCCGTTGTGCAAGTTGAAAGTAGGAAGGATTGAACTTCAATGCTCGGGTATGATGTTCGAAGTTCCTCATCCAGAAGATTTCCTTCCAAATATTTATTTGTGAAATTAAACGTTGTATTCAGCACTCTGCCGAACCAGGGACTGGTGCAATTTATACTATTGGAACCATATCTGAAAAGAGAGGAAATAAAATGAAATGAAGCTAATACTTGAAAAACCCAGGAGTATCAAATTATGTGCAAGTAAGTGAAATATTGAAAGGAAAAATGTCGATGCGAGTGTTTTTGGAGAGGAAGATCTCACATGCTTCAAGTATAAACCCTTAACATCTGTTGATCTGGAGAGAAGTTTCCCATTGTTTTCCAGCGTGCTGTCTGAAAACCGACGATCGTTTACACCTAGGAATCTCGAGATGGCTTGTGTGACATACTGCAAAACTATTAATGTAAGGTTTAGGAATTCCAATAACTGGAACCCTGGTGTGGTTAAGCCAGATATGATTCCAGTTGTACTAAATTCAATTTCTTTTTCCATGATGTCCATTGCGGGTTCGCTGAAACAATTCTAGATGAAAAAGACATTTTCCTAAATCCAGCAAGCACTTTTTTTAACAAACACGGGATTCTTTCTTTAAAATTATATACTGTCTGGAAGAAGAAGTATTTCACTCATATACACTGACTGAGCAAATGCCATGGGAGAGGGGAGCACTGATTCGCAGATGTGTTGTCTGCGCACCACACGCCGCCTGTGCCAGCGGCAGTTGTATAGGAGACCTTGTGAGCAGTGGCTGTGCATGTGACAGGTGTAACATGGAACGTCGTCGTGAGCTGGCACCGTTCGAACGGGGTATGGTGGTCGGTGCCCGACGGATGGGAAGTGCGATTTCGGAAGTGGTGTGGGAATTCGGCTTCACACGATCAACCGTGTCCAGGGTGTATCGTGAATGGTTCAATGCGGGTGACACCGTCCACAACAGACGAACGACCGGCCGTCCAGCTACCCTCGATGACCGTGACCGGCGACATCTGAGACGGATTGTCAATAGTGACAGACGGGCAACCGTGCAACAAATCACGGCTCAATTCAACACAGCCCGTGCTAGACACGTCTCCCAGTGGACAATCCGTAGGAACATGGGTTCTATGGGGTATGGGAGCCGGCGCCGCACACGGGTGCCACTGTTAACCCAACGTCATCGGGCACAACGACGCACATTTGTCGCCACTTACCAGGGATGGACACTGGAACAATGGCGTAACGTGATATGGTCGGACGAATCACGATTTCAACTGCACCATGCCGATGGGAGGCACTGTGTATGGCGCAGACCACATGAAGCGATGGATCCCGCCTGCCTCGAAGGTGTGGTCCAGGGCGCTGGTGTCTCTATTATGGTCTGGGGTGCATTTTCCTGGTAGGAATGGCCCCCTAGTTGTTCTGGAAGAGACTTTGAATGTTACGCGGTATGTTGAGCTGCTTGGAGACCATCTCCACCCATTATTGGCCTTCCAGCGCCCAGACGGTTCTGCGGTGTTTCAAGATGATAACGCGCCACCACATCGCTCCCACGTCGCCCGGGAATGGTTCCAGGAACATGCAGCGGAGGTCCAACGACTGCCATGGCCACCCAGGAGCCCCGATATGAACCCTATCGAGCATATCTGGGATGTCCTGGAACGCAGGATTCGTGCCATGGATCCTGCACCCACGAACGGATCAACATTGGCGGCCGCTCTGCAAACGATTTGGTGTCAGCTGCGTCCAGAGGACTACCAGGGACTTGTCGACTCGCTTTCACGGCGTCTCACTGCAGTTCGCAGGATCAGAGGAGGCCCCACAAGCTATTAGGTGACTATCCCATGACATTTGCTAAGTCAGTGTATTTTTGTTCGCACTTTACGTTGCATATCACCAGAATTTTCAATGTTTAAACATTATATTTCTTCGTTAAATGTGTAATTGAAACTAAAATTAAAAATGAATTTGGATCACAATTTTACGTACATTTTGCCAATTTTTTCTATTTGCTTTACGTCGCTCCGACACAGATAGGTCTTACGGCGACGATGGGATAGGAAAGGCCTAGGAATTGGAAGGAAGCGGCCGTGGTTTCACTTAAAGTACAGCCCCGGCATTTGCCTGGTGTGAAAATAGGAAACGACGGAAAATCATCTTCAGGGCTGCCGACAGTGGGGCTCGAACCCACGATCTCCCGAATACTGAATACTGGCCCCACTTAAGCGACTGCAGTTTTGCCAGTTTTAAGCCTTTTGTTGTTTGCATATTTTTTGGCCTTTGCCAGGTCATTTTTGACAGTTTTCAACTTCCAAGCCCTAGATAACCTATTTTCAATTTATAACATCCTTGCTCCATTCTACGGATTCTTGCCAGCCGTGTCGTAGCCCTTTTTGGTACTTCTAGGAAGGGACTAGTGAGTCAGCCGACTGGGGAACTCCCAACCGGCCTGGAGAGCATGGCTGGCATTTCGGTGTATTGTTCTCGTCGACTGGCTTACCTGTGAAAATCTTGGAGGTTCTATGGGAATGTTACACCTCTAGCCAACTCGCGAATGTTCTGGTTCACATTACTCGAGCCATAACAAAGGGGGCTAGCCGCGGGCAGTCAGACAGTGGTGGCTCCGTGGTGGAGTCAGTATTACTGCTGGACTCGGAGTCAGTGTTGGACTCCGTGCTGGAGTCACTGTGAGACTCAGTCTGGCTGGTTTGAGGGTGACAGAGGTGTTGGCTGTCACTAGTGTTCCACCGAGGTCTGAACGAGGATCTGCGGTTGTTGGTATCGGAGTGTCCAGAGAGCGGTTGGACTGAAGACGTGAGGAGAGGAAGATTGTTTACTCCCTGAGAGAGTACTGTGTATTTCTGTGGACTGAGGGTCGTCGTGAGCCAGGGAGGGAAGCCGCTATCGTGAGTGTGAGGGTAAATGGAACTGCGTTAATATTCGCTGTTGTGAGTATCGTCCTGCTGTGAATACTGTTGAGCCGTTGCTGTTTAACTGTTCACTGCATGTGACTATGTGAATTACTGGACTGTCTCTAGAGTCGAACCAAGGAATACCGTTTTTATCATGTGTTGTGTAGCCCGTAGCCCTGTGTTCAAATCTAGTGTTCTACATACATCTCCTGTATGAGGTGCTGGACTTGGGGAATTGAACCTAAGTATTAGCCGTCCCCAGGTAATAGGAACGGGCCAGACCATTTTCTGTGCCGTCAGGAAGAGAGACTTATAAATGGACAGCAACGAGTAAATCTGGCCATTCATGGCTCATTATTTTTAAGATATATATATATAGGTGTGTGCATTTATTGGGTCATCCTGAAATAAACCAGAGCAATAAAATAGATGACGTTTTATTCGCAACACTGAAGATAGTCAAGTTGATCAGAGTTTCTAATTAACAAACACTAGCACATCACTTTTCTTTCCTACTATATGCTACAGAAGTCTTTGCTTGTAAAATTAAATCTGAAGTTATTCTGTCTATTAATTAACCTCAGTATAATAATAGGTGATTATTAATAGCTCAACCATTTCCATTTATAAGTTGAAGACAATTATTATGAACATCGTCACTAATTTTTCTTATAGATTCCTATTGCGAACTTCACCGATATCGATGTATCGGAATCCTACAAATTCATGTCAGAAATGGAATTCCATGCAATGGATAAGATGCAGCCTGTTGACACTATGACTATCTTCAACCACTTGCTTTACAAGGTAGTCGACTTTCAGCTTGGTTCTCCTCAAATCCAGGCTCTTATTAAGTAAGTATTAAGAATTAATAAATCTTTACTATATGATTTTCATATGTACGCTATCTAGCCTATCGTTACCTAGCTAATTTCTACGCAACCAGTCATTTTATTGATAAATGTGTTATTTGAAACATGACATAATACATTTGACCGCCCAAAATCGTCATTAATTAAGCATTAATTATCTTATTTCTCTTTCTTACTTTTCTGGTACGTACACTTCACAGAAAGCTGGAGGCCATCATGGATTAATTATAGGGTAAAACATGGTAATTTCCTTTATAACTTTTTGAAATTCGCTCTTAAAGTAATCCGTCTTATAAGTAAAATTTTTCGCTCACAGGTAGTGCTGTAGCTATGCCTCGTTTCTAGAAACAACCCCTAGGGGTTTCTACTTTCACCCAGTGTGTGTCACAGAGAATTATTACCATTTGGGGAAAACACGTTTTTGCTTGCTTTTTAATATCAGATTTCTATAAAAACTATGTAATAATTGAGCATACGGGTACATTAAAAGTATCCCTATTTTTGAACATATTTTAATATTATTTTGAACATCGGTTTGTATTCAATATAACCAGCTTTTCACATAGAAATTTAACCATTTCACGGGAATAATTTTAACCGGCATGGCATTGATAAAATGTGTTGTTTTTGCATATTTAATACCATAATTTGCCATGTTTGACTTTTACATATGTATTGGTGTTAATGTACTATGTTTTAAACCTATTAGCCTTTTTAAATTAACATATCACGAATTAACCAAGGTATCACGAATTTATTATATCCTTACTTTTCTCTTTCATGTTAGATGCCTCCGAAGTACCGACAATACAAAAAAGGAAACTCGCTTAAATCAGTAGGCCTAAAGCTGGTAAAGGAGAAAACTACACTTTTTATAAAGCTTCGTAAGAGTGTGAGGTACCATGGTCCACTATAAAATATGTTTTAAAACGGACTGAAGATGATGACGATGTCAGGCACTGCGCTCTTAAACTAGGAAAGCCGTTTGCTTTGTCGATAGAGATAGAATAAGCAATATATAAACACATTCTCGATATGCAGGAAGTAGGATTCGGTTTGACAGTTTTGCAAATACGAAAGTTTACTGTTGTGCATATTGATAAATTGAAGGACGCAATGGCATCATGCGGTTTGTGACGGGCATTTGTTTTTTAATCGATAATTCCCTTCCCCTCCCTGTCACAAATTGTAATTTCTGTTCACGTCTTTTTAATGGTTGTTTGATAAAATAAGAGATATTTTAATTTTATAGAATAAATGACGATGTTATTAGTGTCTTAATAGACTTATATAAGCTTTACGAACTTTCCAAGGTACTATCACGGAATTGCCAATGGTATCGCGAAATAACAAATAGTCAATTGTGACAAAAGGCGTAAGTTTCATAGAGCAGGCAAATGAAACTATTAGTTCATCCACCAATATTAACAACCGAAATGTCAGTCTAATGAAATACAACTTGAAACATTTTACATATTCGCACAATTATCAGATTCTAGATCATCACGAAATCATCAAGGTTTATCCTACGTACTTCGAGCTTGCATGTCAGGGTTTGCGTATCGTAAATATCGAACTACTGTCGGAAGTTCGATGGCAGAATAATCTTCTCCGCCCATAACCATGTTCTCCTTCCATCCTATCTTCTATGAGTTGTTGTTTGGGTCATAAGTCCATAGACTGGTTTGATGCTGCTTTCCATCCCACCCTATTCTGTGCTAACTTTCCCATTGCTACGTGACCTACTAATTGCTGCATACATCCTTGTGTGGGGGATGCAGACGAAGGATAAACCAACGGTATCCCCTGCCTATCGTAAGGGGTGACTAAAAGTGGCGACATAGGGATGATGAAATTAGAACCATGAGACTACCTTTGATTAGTACCATTACATGAGAATATGACGTTACTTGCGGTTAGTAACACCATGTGAGGAACACCATGGAACTAGATTACCTAGGAGTATTACCCTTACGTGAGGAAAATCACGGGTCTGGGCTTTGCCTGTGGTTAGTACCATCGTGTGTAACCCAACGTGGCGGGGGCGGATATGGGGGGCGGGGCGCACGCGGCTGTGCGGACTAATGTCCATGCCGGAAAAGATGCGATACGCTGCCCTGGAATGCGTCGGTTCTCCTGTGTTCAGAATGGGTCTGCGTCACCATTCAGTAGTGCCACTATATGAAGAACACCACGGGTCACCTTTGCCTGTGATTAGTACCACTGTATGAGGAACACCAAGGGATCTGGCTGTTGCCCGTGATTAGTCACACTATGTGAGGAACACAATGGGTCTGCGTTGCCTGTGGGTCGTACCATAATGTATGATACGCAGTGAGTTTGCATTGCCTATGTTTCA
Source organism: Anabrus simplex (assembly GCF_040414725.1). Classification (NCBI taxonomy): domain Eukaryota; kingdom Metazoa; phylum Arthropoda; class Insecta; order Orthoptera; family Tettigoniidae; genus Anabrus; species Anabrus simplex. The sequence continues at coordinate 90,887,522 of NC_090267.1, forward strand.
TACCACCAGGTGAGCGGCACCTGGAGTGTACGTGGACTGTGATGAAGATTGCTCTGCGTCTTCAGAAGAAAATCTCGACTGTGCACAAGGAAGTCTTCTACAATAATGAGGATTTGAAATTAAAAATGTTTTACCGTTGGAGCTGTAGTGGTACGCTCGTTCGTCACCAGGTGGCTCGCTCTATGCTGGCACAGCGCTCCTAGCGGGAGCTGACTACAACATAAAGCTCCAGTTAAGATGTTCTATCCCATCGCGTGTGCGTGAGAAGTATCAGAGAGGACATCAGACGAAACAGGGACGAATGTGGTAGAAAAATGAATAGCCTAGAAACTAATGAATTAAGATACAATGCAAAGAAATACACCGGGATAGAAGAGAACAGAGCTGAAGGATGCAAAGAAAGTATGTGGAGAAAACCAGAGAAAGATAATAATGTGAAACGGTGTGAGAAAGGGGGTGTCATAACCGTTGTACACACGTTATGATAGTATGACATGAATACATAACACACAGCTTGGAATGAACATCCTGGTGATGACTGGCTCGTCAACTCAGTTTAAACAATTTTGTTCATACCTCTTACATCAAATATTTTATCGATGTTATGTTCTCAGATCCCTGTCCTTTATATATAATACTAGCAAGATACCCGTGCTACGGTTTTAAATTGCAAGTCAGTTTTCAAAATTTTACATTTTGGAGAGTCTACCGCCGACTGAGATTGTAAAATACACCCTCAGCTCGTACGTCAAACGGTTTTTGGGGGAATGATTGTTAATTTTCTTATCTAACACGCATTTGAACCCCGAACAGAAGAATTGGAATTTTTAAACCCTATCTTATCAACATCTGGGATGTAAAATTTAACAACCTGTGAAATTTGGGTGTTGTACGTCGAACAGTAGCGAGGTATGATTGTTTCTAAGGCGGCGAATGTTTTAAAATTATTTCTTAACATCTAGGACATAGAAAGCCGTCCTTCATGTAAAATTTTAAGATCGTGCTTGAAACGGTTTCAGAAGAATGGATATTATTTTGAGATTCAAACTCCATCTAAAACACTTAGAGGAGAAATGTTTTGAAGTATATGCTATCTTACATCTAGGACAAAAGCGAAGAACCTCCTCATAAAATCACAAAGTTTCACGTCAAACGGTTTTGGTGACATGAATAATTTAGTTTGCGGAGGAAACCCCATTCAACACCTTAGGGGTGGGAAGTGAAAAAATTTTCTTATTTCATGCCCACGATATGAAATTTATACCGCTATTTGGATTTTTGTCTTCGTACGCTAAACGGTCTCGAAGGAAGGAATATTTGAATCTATTTCACATCTCCTCCCTCCCCTTCAGTCCCTTATACCATCTCTTATCATCTCTCTTCACCCTCCTTAAGTGGATTTACCGTGCTCAAAATCATTTCTCTATTATTAAAGGAGATTCCAAACACCAATTTTTATGTCTGTATTACCTAATCTTCAGTTTTTTAAATAAAGAAGGAATTGAGCCCGTTTATCTCCTCTTTTTACCCTACTTAAGAGAACTGTCAGAACATTACGTGTATCTTATATTTTTAATGAATACTTCAAATACCAATTTTTACGTCTCTAAACTGTAACGTTTTTGAGACATTTAAACAATTCGCCCCCTTAACTATGGAATATCAAAAAATCCTCTGTTATTCAGCACCTACACTTTAATATAAATGTATCCCCAAAATTTAAATTCCTTCTGTCCAGTAGGTTTGGCTCGGCAATGATGAGTCAGTCAGTCAGTCCGGACATGTTATATGTATAGATTTAGACAGCTAGTTTTGCGAGACCCATCCGGACGCTCCACGAGCTCTACCGATGAGTTTAGGCAGGCGCACTTTCGGACAGGTGGTCGGGTACAGTATGGAGTGTAAAACATGTTATGTAGGTATACATGTATGTACGTCCGTCCGTACGCACTCACAATCAGATTGCTGAATGGTGGTAAAGTATAAAATTTAAAAGAGAAATTTAATTAAAAGTGAAAATTCAGATATTTTCTACGTTAGATAAAATATAATTGGTACCAATTTAATAATATTCGAAATTATATTTTCAGGAATAAAGATACAAAATTCGATCTAGTGATTATTGAGAGGTTGATGGACCAAGCGTTCTTCGGCCTGATTCACCAATTGGGATCCCCACCAGTGGTTGGAGTACTGTCATTAGGAGGTATGTCAATATCTTACAACAACATGGGGAATCCATTCAATCCTTCGTACCTACCAGATTTATGGACTTCATATTCCGACCACATGTCATTCTGGGAACGCTTATACAATGCCTACGTCTGTATGAAGATGCTGTACGTATGGAGATCGGAGGTACTCCCTGGACAGGAAGCCTTATTGAGGAAGTACTTCGGCTCTGCACCACCGTCAGTGTACGAGACTGAATATAACGACAGCCTGTTACTCCTCAGCAACCACTGGAGTCTGTCCTACCCACGGCCGCTGCTTCCAAATGTAGTGGAACTTACTGGGCTGCACGTCCAGACTACAACTAAACCTCTTCCTAAGGTAAGAACATTACTACACATTAGCCATCAGTGCATTTGCGCATATTATGTAAGGCTGTACTTATTCATCTTTGTTATTCACTAGCAAATGTACCCGTGCTTCGCTACGGTATTCTACACTGTATACGGATATCGAAGTAAATTTCGGTACACGCAGTGAATATGATTGTTTAAATTACATGTCTCTTAGTATTATCCGAGAAACAGCTTTGGGAGGTCCCCATGCGTTGTTTTCAATGTAATGTGCGAGTTGCGGAGTTGTGATGATAACGTCAGGCTCACTTGCCAACTGCCATTCATAATCGAGTTGGGAAGTATTCGATATAATGGCAGGTCCCCTTGCCTACTGCCAATCACAATCGATTTGGGGAGATATCGCTACAATGGCAGACTTCATTTCCTACTTCCAGATATATTTCAGTTGAGGAGTTTTCATTATAATGGCAGGCACCTTCCCTAATGCCAGTCAAAACTGAGTTGTGCTCTAGTCATTTTAATTAAAGGCCACTTTTCCTAATGCCAGTAAGCTTATTCCCAGTCACACTCGAGTTGGTGAATTTTGATTACAAAAGCAAATCTCTTTGCCTGTTGCCATTCACAATTTAGATGGATTTTTTTGTTTGTAACGGCGGGAACACTTGCCTACTGCAAGACTCAATCGGTCACGGGTTGTTTGAACAAAAATGCAGGCTACCTTTCCTTCTGCCTGTCATATCGGGAAGGGAATTATTCATAACAACAGTATGCCCTCTTTAATTATGCCAAATACACAGGAGTTAGAGAAGGTCCCCATTCCTACTGCCAGTCAAAGTCGATGTTGGGAGAATGACGGTCACGATCGATTTGTAAAGGATTATTTATAATGGCAGACATCCCCTTTCTATATAGCTGCAAATCGACTTCAGTGAATAAATATAAATCGATATATGAAACTACATGCACGTTTACAATACTCCAGAACTTCATTTACACATTAAGTGCTCTTTAACGGTACGTCATATCGACAAACGGATTGCACCGTAAGACGCTGCTCTAAGCGACCTACATGGTTAATCCTATGTATGGGTTAGATTGAGTTAGAAACGTTGAACAGGGCGTAATTTAGGTACAATTTTCACAAACAACATTACTATTCGGATAGTTATGTAACAGCTAGGAACAGATAATTCGGCACACACATATTGATCCAGGGCGGTCTAATGTTCGTGGCGTATTTGATGATTCTATCTTTACTACCAGTGTGTCAAACTATGAAATATATGTGTGAAAATCACAAAATTTACGCACAGTCGAGAAACACAGCCAAATCTAACCTGTAAGGAAGAGGGATACGACAATAAGTTATAGGACCAGCGCTGTAGATCACTCCAAATTGAGTCAAGATTGTGCCATCCGTTTTGTGATACGACTTACCGTTTAACCACCAGATACCTCGAAAGGAAGGTCTGCACCTTCATTAAAATTGCCTATATATTCCGATATTTTTCGGGGGTAAAAATGAAAAATTTCAACTTCTTAGAATTATCCCGTCTGTTACAGGCTAAAAGCTATAATTTCGCCAAATTTTAATATTCTAGATCACCTGGCAGATTGTCCGCCATCTTGATTTGGTGACAGGGGTGTAAAAATGACGAATATCTTGAAATATTTTAAGCCCATGAAACCTATCGCTTTGGATAAATATATACGACTGCGTTCTTGAAGCTCCCAGCGTGGCCCCTTCAGGAAATTTTTAGAATTTTCAATTTTTCTATCGATCCGGAGGTACCAAGTTGTAAGATTCTGAAATGTCTGGAAGTGCCTCATTAATTCACGTCTATTTTCATTTTTTCACCTTCATATATATTAAATACTCTATAACAAAAAAAAAAGAGAACGACGCACCGGGAAGGCGTTGTCCGATTGTAAGGAAATTACGTATGCAAAGGCATTCGGGCCGAGCATGCAAATGATTAAAGTTTCGGGTCCAATTACTGAATGACGGGAGCTCCCGCGCATCTGAACTGCACATGTATCAAGTGTATATAAGGTGCAATTCTGAACCGTATGCTCAAAGTAACTGTTGCATTCGGCTGCGCTATCTTAACGTCGGCTGTAAGAATGCCACTCTGAAGGATTCGTGCTCATTACGAGCAGATGTCAGAGTTTGAAAGAGGTCGTGCGATCGGATTGAAAGGAGCTTGTTGGTCGAATCGAGCTGTCGCTGGACATTTGGGTCGAAGTGATGCGGCGATCAGACGATGCTGGCATCAGCGTCAGGACGGCAGTGGTCGACCGAGGGCCACAACAGCACGGGCAGACAGAGTGATTGTCAGAACAGCTGTCACAGCACCTGAGTCGTCGTTATCAACGATCCAGCGTGTGACCCGCACACATGTGTCCAACGTGACCATCAACAGACGCCTGAGCGACAGGATTGCCCTCGCGCCGCCCGTTACGCCGCTTACCACTCACGCCTGTTCATCGTCAAGCCAGATTACAGTGGTGCCGCGTTCGAGCAAGGGGGAACTGCGCTGACTGGGGACGTATAGTCTTAAGTAATTCGTCTTTATTCGTGGAGAAGTTAGGGCTTTAGGCCCTCTCTTATACTTAACCACAACATTACAAATAGTTAACATACATATATTTTTTAAATACAACAAATATTTCTTTTAAATAATACTAGCTGTAGTACCCGGCGTTGTTCGGGTAGCTTTTGAATGTTAACCTTTAGTATTTGTATTACCAGTTAGTTAAGTGTGAAGTGGATGCTTATTGATTTATTTTTGAGATATTGATTTTACGACCTATTATGTAGTTTCAGAGTTATTTAGATGTATCCTGATTTCAAGTTTTAGATTATTTAATTTTAGAGTAAAACCTTGTCCTTGTGGAAGCTAGAATTGACTGGGAAGTATTTGATTCTTTCCAAAAAAAAAAGTAATTATTATATGTATTTACCCGTCACACTATACATATGACGTACACGATTTCAGCAGTCATTGAGACTGTCACAACCAGCCTAGTGATCCCAAAAGCAGTGTATTCAACACTAATCTCGGTCATTTTATACTGTATATTTTTAAGCCCTTCTCAGCTCCTGTCTCAATGTATACTGAACGTGGACTTAACGGTATCAAGAGCGTCACAGTCGGTATAAGAGACACATAAACAATGGATTTCGACATTAATATCGATTATTTTCCATCATTTTTGCACGTCAGCCCCTCTCATTCCCCACCCCCCAGCGGAGGCTGTGATTTTTCATCTCCATAGTATTTTTTCTAAGATGGTAAATCATATGCGTACAAAGTTTCGTTGAGAGCAATTCTGGAACACACTCACATACAGTACATCCATAATATCCGTTATATTTACATTCATTTTCACCCCCTCTCAACCTCCATACTGATTGCGGCTGAAGTACGACTTAACCATCCAGAGTGTCACAGATCAACTCTGTGACCTCGTAAAAACGTATTCGACATTAATATCAGTAAAAAATCATTTATTTTTATATTTAACCATCTCCCCTAGGGGTGTTTTACCCCAACGGTAATTTTTTCAGATAGTAAGTCATACCTGTACCAATTTTATATGAGGGCTATGCTGGATGAAAAATACATCCATATTTTTGGTCATTTTGAACATTTTCCTTTCCACCCCTTCTAATATCCATGCCGATAGGGGCTGAACGACAACCGGAGTGTCATTATTCACCTCAGCGACCTCGAAAATTATGGATTGTACATGAATATTTGTCGTTATCTATTTTTTATATTTCACCCGTCTTTCTGTGTTTTGCATAATTCACCCTCGCCCCTAGGGGTGCTAGGTGTATCTGACCCCCACAGTAATGTTTCCTGTATAGTTAGTCATGTGTATACCAAGTTTGGTTGAGAGGTATGCTAGAGCATACACACATACGTCTTTAAACTCTGTTCCTTTGGACATTTTCTTTTCTTTATCGGTTCTAACTCGCCTGCCGATTAGGACTAAACTTAATCTTAAACGGCATCCAGAGTGTCACAGTTCATCTCAGCGATCCTCAAAACTATGGATTAGACCCAAATATCGGTCGTTTTCGTTTAATGCTAACATTTCAGCTCTACTTTAAAGGCTAGTGTCCTCTTACCCCAAAGGTACTTTTTTTCCAGATAGTAGGTCCAATTTTGGTTGAGAATTATGCTGGAATATACACATATACGTCCATTATCTCGGTTCGGAATTTTTTTTTTCACTTCTTCTCACCGCTATGCGAAAGGAGGCAGAACTTCTAAAAAATTCGGAGCGTTACTATTCATCTGAGCCTCCGTGGCTCGCGTCGGCCTCTCACTGCTGAATACCGTGGTTCAAATCCCGGTAACTCCATGTGAGATTTGTGCTGGACAAAGCGGAGGCGGGACAGGTTTTTCTCCGGGTACTCCGGTTTTCCCTGTCATCTTTCATTCCAGCAACACTCTCCATTCTCATTTCATAGCATCTATGAGTCATTAATATATCACTTTGGGAGTGGCGACCCCATTGTACTAACAGACTATATCTGCTTCATTCATTCCATCCCTGACCCGGCCAATGACTGGAAAACAGGTTGTAGGTTTTCATTTTCACTATTCATCTCAGCGACTTCGAAAAGAATGGATTCAACACTATTTTCGATTATTTCTACATCTCACCCCCTCGTGGGTATGCTAGCGTAGTCATACCTCAACACACTGTGTGTCCTGATAATAAGTCATAAGTGACTAAGTTTGTTTGAAATCACTCTCGTAGTCCCGAAAAGACTTGTGTCTTGTGTCCTTCCCCCACAGTATTTTTTTCTAGATAGGAGCTAATATTTGTACCAAGTTCAGCTGACAATTATATTGGAACGTACACACAAACATCCTTAAACTCGGTCATTTGTATATTTTCTTTTCTTCACTTCTTCTCACCCGCCTGACAATTGGGGATCAACTTGGACTTGACAATCGGAGTGTCACTATTCATTTCAGCTACCCCGAAAACAATTTTGATGTGACCCTATTTTCGATTATTTTTATACCCATCCTTTCCAACACCTACCCCCAGGGGTGCTAATTTGTCATAACCCCACGCAATTTATCTCCTGATAGTAATTCATAAGTGTAAAAGGTTTTTTGAATCGCTTCAGTAGTCCGGAAAAGTATTATTGTTCGCTTTTAGTTACGTATATAAATCAATCCTCCTCTAGAGGTTCCAGGGGTGTCTTATAGTAAACAGTACTTTCTCCAGATAGTAAGTCATGCTTGTATCTATTTTGGTTGAAAGCTACCCTGTAACATGCATAAGCTACGGTACGTCCATTATTTCGGTCATTTTTGAAAATTTCTGTTTTACCCCTTCTCCCCCTATGCCAAAGGGGGATGAAATATGATTCATAAAAAATCCGGAGTGTCATTATTAATCTCAGGGACCCCGAAATTACGGACTCGAAACTATTTTCGTTTATTTTTACTTAACACTTCCCCCGCGCCCCAAACTTGGACTTATAAGTAGTATAATTGGATGGTTCTGCGGCCTCCTCCTCCTCCGGCTCCCAGGGGCCGCTCCTTCTCCTCCTCCGGGGAGGGCTTCTCAGGGGCCCGCTCCTCCTCCTGCGGGAAATTTGAATTGGTAAACAAAGCCACGTGCTTTTTGACAGACAACAACGCATCGCTAACCTCAGTACTGCCATCTTGACGGGCCTAAACCTCAATGCTGCCAACTTAACCTCACTAACGCGAGATTTGAATCGGTAAACAAATCCACGTGCTTTTTTGACAGCCACGTGCTTTTTGACAGACAACAACGCATCGCTAACCTCAGTGCTGCCATCTTGACGAGCCTAAACCTCAGTTCTGTCAACTTAACCTTACTAGCGTGAGATTTGAATCAGTAAACAAAGCCACGTGCTTTTTTGACAGCTGTCATCCGACATCTTTAATCAACAGAGCACCGTGCTGCCCTCTTGCAGGCAATTTCGTCAGCTGTCATCCGCCATCTTTAATCTACAGAGCACCGTGCTGCCCTCTTTATCGTAGTAGTGGGCAATTTTTACGTCACAGCCGTCATCCGCCAACTTTACTCTACAGAGCACCGTGCTGCCCTCTTGCAGGCAATTTCGTTAGCTGTTATCCGCCATCTTTAATTTATAGAGCACCGTACTGCCCTCTTTATCGTAGTAGTGGGCAATGTCTACGTCACAGCTGTCATCCGCCATCTTTAATCAACAGAGTACCGTGCTGCCATCTTTATGACACGTAGTAGCAGGCAATTTCGTTAGCTGTCATCCGCCATCTTTAATCAAGAGAGCATAGTGCTGCACTTTATTCTTCGACATGTGGTGGTAGGTAATGTGCTTAGCATCCCTCTTTAATCAAGAGAGCACCGTGCTGCGCTCTTTACCGTAGTAGCAGATAATTTAAAACAACATGTCAAGGAATACTTTTGTTTTAAGAAGATTATATTACAAAAGAAGTGATTAAGAATATAATCGAACACTGTACTCGATACAACATATGATCAGAACATCGATTGATGTGTTTAGAACATGTCTGGGGTATACCTTTGTTCTAAGAGAAAAAATATTAAGACTTCAGTTCTGAACAGCTTGCTGGCTACAACCTTGTTTGCTGCGTACACATTACTAATTCAATTATGTAAAACACTTCTTAGTGTCATAAATTAGCATAAAATCCACTGATTCTTATGAGTGTTAATTCATAAAGGTCCGTTGGGTACTTCACAATTATTATTGTAACATGAAAAAGGCAAACAAGTATTTATTTGGGCATGTCCGCTTATGTTTTGGAACGCTATCTTGCATTATCATACATTGTTTGAAACGCTCATTTATTTGTGCAGTCTACAATGCAAATTAATTTTAAAACTTATTAACTTATCGTTGGTGCTGAATTTTCAACTCATTCTTTGGGATTATTATTATTATTATTATTATTATTATTATTATTATTATTATTATTATTATTATTATTATTATTATTATTATTAAATTTTGAGCTTATTCTCCTTTCTAATTTTCTTCGTTCTTTGAATTTGCGTTCTAACTGTGCTGTTATTGTGTCTGTTGCCCGTGGTTTTGTTATGGGATCGTTATTTGCGTTTTTCTGGGGTCTAAATTATCTGATACCTCATGCACACATACGGCCCTGTCGAAAGCCTCCTCTTCAAAATTAACAAAGCTTTTGGGGAACTGTTTGAAATGTAAATGTAATTTCGTACTGTCATCCATGATAGTAATAATAATAATTATTATTATTTTCTATAACGTCAAGCCTGTGAGGAACTGAAATTTCCTTGTCGCTTTCTAATTTTATAAATCTCATCCGGTTAACGTTCGGTTGTCCCATTCTCCCCATTGTTTGTGGTCTTATCCTTTGTTATTTGTTGCGTCATTTATTATCTTATCTTATCTGGTGGGCACGCATTAATTTTTGGTGGCTTTGACGACTTTTAAGGTATGATAGCTTGGCTTCGGTAACAACTAGCTCCAGTTGTGTGCATCCGTGTTCTGTTATTAATTGTGGAACGTTTATATTATTTTTCCCTTGTGATATTTTTAGTTTATTTTTCTTTCAGTTTATTGGTTTTAAGAGATATTTTAATTGTACATACATAGAATGAAATTTAAAGCTCTATTTATTAAGTAATGTTTTCAAATTTTAATTTTAAACTCGCTTCTTATTTGATAGTTAGCTATATTGGCCTGGCAACTTCTCAAGCATTAATTTTAAGATCCTGTCCTCTTTCTTCATTTATGTCTGGGTCCTCCATGAGCTATATTTGATGCTACTGCCCTCAATGTGAGTAATGTTGTGATTAATGTTAATTTTGCCTTTTATGTATTTTCATTGTTGTGTCTTTGTCCTTGGGTGTTGCAATTATTATTGTTATTTCCGGAAACAGTTGAAGATTGTGGATTAGTACGAGTGAACATGCAGGGATGTCTACAGAGATATACTCTTTCCAGGGTATGAGGCAATGCTGCATGACCTACATTTGCTGCTTTTCTTGGCTACTGTCATTGGTATCCCGATTCATGGGACATGACCTGAAATCACATACCTCCAATTGTGACTGATTAATTTAATTTTTTAATCTATATTTTCAGTTCATACTTATTTGTAAATCAATCTTCCTCGGTTCCATATTTATTAAATCCATCTTTGATTACGGATGTAAAGTTTCAGATTTCTTTCTTTCAGGACATTAAAACTTTTCTCGATGGTGCAGAGCATGGAGTCATCTACTTCAGCTTGGGTTCGAACGTGAAGAGCGTAAATCTACCGCAAGAGAAAGTGAAACATATCCTCGATGCTTTCTCTGAGGTACCACAGCGTGTCCTTTGGAAGTGGGAGTCTGATTCGCTACCAGGAAAGCCAAGCAACGTAATGATACGCAAGTGGTTGCCTCAGCAGGATGTACTTGGTAAGTAGAGTTTTCAAATCCTGAACGCACTAAATATTAGGGGTTATAAAATGAAAAAAGTAGATTATTTTACTGCAAACCATAAAACGTACAGGGAGAGTTTGCTCACAGCTAGCTTGTATTCGGCAGATTGTAGGATTCGAGCCCCACAGTCGACAGCCCTGAAGAGGTTTTTCTGTGGTTTCCCACTTTCACATCAGGCAATTGCTGAGCTTGTACCTTAATTAAAACCATGGCTGCTACCTTCCCAGTTCTAGTCTTTTCCTACTCGTCATCATCAGTGTCTAAAAGCAAACCCTTATATATGCAACCCTTCTTTTCTGCCCTCAGCTCCTCCTTTCATTTCATAATAAGAGCCATAATAATGAATCCGTGGAAAGTCGTGAAGGAGGGTTTTTATCGGTCGTCCTCGGCATTTAATCGCCGTGATTTTTCCATCCAGAAGCTTGGTAAGAATGCTATTGTGTCGTAAGGTGTGGATAGTGAATTTATGTCTTCTTCTTTGTATCGTTACCATCAGTTCTCCCTTCCCTCAAATTATTTGCAAAACGCCTTTGTGTGTTCTCTTTTCAATCCTTTTAATCCTTAGCATTCGTCTCCAGACCACATCTCAACGCTTCCAATCGTTTCCAGTCCTGATCTCCGATTGTCCAGGATTCACAGCTATACAATAGCTCACTCCACACGAAAGAAATCGCAAATTTCTTCCTAATTCTAAAATCTAAATTTGCAGTGATTAAAACATTTCTCTTATTACTAATTGCCTGCTTGACCGGTGCTATTCGCCTTTTGATCTCTTTGCTACACCTGTTGTCACTCGTGATCAGGCTTCTAGGTAAGGGAAGACGTGTCGGTGCGACGTAAAGCATATTGTAAAAACATAATGTGTGCAAGTACTCCTCGTGTACACATGCCCCTTTTTGGAGGTCTGCCCCTTTTGATCCAAGGAATTGATCATCATATCGTCATTATCATTCCTCACAATATTCAAGGTTTATCCGCCGGGCTGAGTGGCTCAGATGGTGGAGGCGCTGGCCTTTCGACCCCAAGTTGGCAGTTTCGATCCTGGCTCAGTCCGGTAGTATTTGAAAGTGCTCAGATACGTCAGCCTCATGTCGGAAGATTTACTGGCACATAAAATAACTCCTGCAAGACAAACTTCCTACACCTCGGCATCTCCGAAAACCGAAAAAGCAATTAGTGGGACGTAAAGCCATTAGCATTATTACTTTATAAAAAATTAGCCCGTTCCAGGCCCATTCCGTCGCCATGTTTAGTTGGACGCTGCACATTGGCAATCCTCTTTGTGGTCCAAATTTATTAGGATCGAGATTCGATAAGGATTTCATCCACTTTTACGGCCGGATGCCCTTTCTGGCACCCACCTTATGTGGAGGGATTTTCATTCAAATGTAGATTTTGAATTTGAATCGAGAACAGCAGGTGACCTTTTGTGAGTAGCACTACCGAAGTATCTACAGTATCTTTAATTCCCTGCCCAACTTTACTAATTAGTAACTGTACGACTTCATGGGATTCCACAATACTAACATCAGAATTCTCCAAATATTTTTCTGTTTGAATGAAAATCTTTTCAATATTCACAAGTAAACTAAATTAAGCCTCAAAAATGATTCCTAATTGCAGATTCTCATTTCTGAAGTTTTTTCAAAACTTTTTGACTGTCTAATTCATCAAGGCTTTTGCATGTACGTTTTTCTAGGCTAAACATTTTAAAAGATTTTCTGCGCCAGCTGTAAAAGATGACCACCTGGAATTTGCATGGTGAAGGACTTCTGCCCAAATTCAAAATATGATCTTAACCTTTCCGATCGTTTGGCAGAACGGGGAAAATGACAACAAAGGTTAAGCAGTAACATTTCTTTATCTGTATAAACTAAACAATTACGTGCACGTTTAATAGCTTTATGAAGTAAATGTTTTTTTCTGCTCTCATTACTTAACATTTTTATAACTGAAATACGCTGGCCGTAATTAATACACTGGCATCATCGTAACACTATGAATGTATATTCCTGACATTTAAAAGGTTTGTCAATAGTGAGTTAAATAACCTATGAGCATCAAATGCAGTTACTTATGCCTGTTATATGGAATACACCAAATGGTTTTGGATTTCACCAAAGGGGTCAAAATATCATATCGCACCCGGAAAAGTTTTCCTGTTTAGGTGTCTGGAGGCATCTGTGGCTAAACATGGTACACTTTTTGTGGTCATTTAACTATTCCAAAAAATTACACTGTCTTCATGGGGCTATTATTTTGGCATTTTTTGGTAAACAACAGATTCTTTCGGACACATCAGATTCGCTGAAAACCTCTCGAAAGTTTGATGCACAGTCCACGCTCTTCTAGCTGAGATTGTGTTGTACTGTATGGTAGAATGATGAAAGTTCCATCGCCATTATTTAGACCTCTGGTAAGGTGCGGAGAAATGAAGGAAGTCCTAAACGTAGATGAAGTATTGACATCATTTGCTTTGCTAAAAGCAATCACAGGAAGTTAACTTAAAAAATGACCAAATTATTTAAGTGGAACAAATTACGGACTGATGAACAAGATTTTGGAATAAAGTAATCAATCTTATTGGAATCACTCTTAAGAACACTGAGTCAAATGTCAACTTTAGAAGTGAATTGTCTGAGCCATTTGAAATCCACTCTGGACTTCGACAGGGAGATGGACTCTTGCCATTGTTATTTACCTGTACCCTGGAGAAAGTCATGCCAGAATTGGTGAAGAAATATAATTCAAACATCAAGAGAGGCAGAAATATTAAACTTAATAGCCTAGCATTCGCAGACGATCTTGCATTACTAGCAAGTCGTGTGGAAGGAGCTAAATTTCGAACTGAAGGACTCAAGAAATTTCCTGCAAACGTCGGACTGCAAATCTCGTTTGAAAAGACTGAAATGATGCCGACCTACAGAATTGAAACACCAGCCGTTCACCTCGACAATGGCAAACTTGTGCATAACTTCAAATATCTGGGGGAAATTGTAACATGGAACACAAAAGACAGAACAACGATCGACAGCTGAACATCGAAACTGAAAACAGCACAGCGAATCACCTGGCGAACTTATAAAGAAAATCTCTCTCCATTTATGCTAAATTTCGTTGTTACAGTACAATACAATACAAAGCAACTTATGCTAGTGAAATACTCTTTAAGTTGAACACTAAATCAACAACCGATAAACTGTAGAGAGTGGATAGAAGAATCATTAGGACAATCATCAGTAAGGAACATCAATGGCTAATGGAGATTATTACCTAATGAAGTGGTATATCGTGAAAGTGAATCAATAAGAGATACAATGCGGGAAAGGAGAATTGCCATTTTTTGTCATGTATTTCAGACCGCCAGAAACCCGACTAGTGAAGCAGTTATTTAGTTACTACTGGAAAAATAAAACAAAGAACACTTGGGTCACAGTGATCATGAATGATTTAGAAGAATGAAATTTATCAATGCTCCAAATTGAAGGAAAGAATAGGATTCTAAAGAAAAAAAACACTTTCGATTCAAACTCATAACATGTGAACGAAGGAAGTACACCATTAGTGACAAACAAAGGGCAGCCAGGTCCGACAGGATGAAGAAGTTTTGGGAGTGGAAAAAGAAGCTGAAGAGCTGACTCTATTTAATACTATTAGACGTTAATGAGTAGACTGATGAATGTGCTCCGATAGGGGCGTAAACTATGTAAAAAATAATTCTTTCATTCATTCATTCATTCATTCATTCATTCATTCATTATTGTTACCTTTGTGTTGCTCAGATTGTGGTGGTTTGGCGTGAGTTGATTTCGGTGATTTTACTTTACATAAAGTGCGAGTCGTGTAGGTGCAACATTTTATAATAAGATATTAGGGACAATGCCGACGAAGCTAAAACGCCACCAAAAGAGAAAATAAGTTACGATATATGTTTTCATGTCCTTCAAAATAGGAAGATGTATATTCATGGATTGGATCAACACAGTCTAACGCTTATAAAGCAAACTGTTCGATCAGTAAAAGTGAGTTAAGCATCGCACATGACGACAAGAACAATCGTGTACAGCACATAATCACTACAGATAATACATTAGTATAAATAATTTTTAAAAAGTATTGTTCATAAGAGCGCCTCTTATTCCAGTTACGTCATAAATGTAACTTAAAAGCTTTTCAGTGTGTTAAACACATAAGTTCAAAATAAATATTATACTATACTGCCCCCATTTTTCCCGAGCTAAGCCCAAGCCGTCGAGCGAGAGATCCCAAGGTGGACCGTTCGATCGTTGGCTATTACTTTCTAGAGGCATTTAAGGGTTGTTAGGGATTGATGACCAAGCAGGATAAAAAGAAATGTTAAAACAACACTCTGACATTTATTCACACAAGCAAACAAACAAATGAAAATATTCTTGCTGATATATTTTACAGAAATAGAACTTTCATAATATTGCATTTCTTCCTCGATTTAGAGTGACACGTGTTCTTAATCTCCAGCCTTACTGTGCTGTAATGAAACCAAAGAAAAATTAGGCCTCTTGCCTTTTCAAATCAAAATATTTGACTGAAAGAATTAAATAAATTAACATAAAACTTCATAAAATCATAAACAGCTGTCTTGCTAACGAGGGTTTTACAATAAATGTGTTCAAAGCTTTACCAATTCAAAGTTGTCTCAACACGTGGTTTTAAGATGTACCTAACTGAATTTGTCATTTACAGTATTTAATGATAGTCAATGACACCAACATGAACTTCAGTAGAAAATGAAAATTGATTTCAAAATTCTCTAAATTAATTAATTATTATTCTGATTATTATTATTATTATTATTATTATTATTATTATTATTATTATTATTATTATTATTATTAATTTCTCATCATTTAATTAGCCCATGTTTCATTGTCACACGATCGTGTTCTTATTAATTTTCCACTGCATTATTTACCTAATGATCGTCATTAGCATTTCAGAATAATTATTTTGAATTAATTATTAATGACTTATTTTCACCATAACTCCAATTAATCATGCGGCTAACAAATTTCTACCTCTGATCTTTGTATTTCATTTCTATTCAAATTAATCTTAATATTTTCCAAATTTTAGAAATTTACATTACCAACGTGTGAGCTAGTTAAATAAATTTTATTTACAAAGCGAGTGCCTTCACAAAGTAACGAGATGATCTTTCCTTTTAAATCTCGCTAATTAAGAAAATAAATTCTTCCTAGTCTTCCTCGACTTAACTTAATCAAACTTTCCCTTAAGGGCATGAAAATTATTTCTTAAGGTAACACACAACGATGAGTGTAATCTGCGTCACAGCGAGTGCGTGACCAGATTGAAATTAAATGAAACCAACATGACACAAGAGAAATATACATATTTACATACACACACACATTCACACTAGGGAAACACGCTTTTATGTACATTATTTACATCGAATCCTGTTTTGGCAAGTTTATTCATGATTTTTATTGGTGGTCGGGACACGTAATGTCTAGCAGAAATAATCCGTGTACTGAAATTATCCTTCATTTATAGTGGCTAGTGATCGAAGTCATGGGTATCACTTGGTAGAAACACATTTCACATATCAATGTAAGTTCATCTAACTCATGAAATTATAATGGAAGATTCTAGTAAAATCCATAAACACTACCATCATTTGGGCTACAGGTTGAAATTACCGCAAGCGTGAGCCCTACTTGTATTACTTTTATTTCCTATCTGTGAAATACACTCGCAACACGTGCTCCAATAATTATAATCCATCTTGCGCTCCCAATACACAAGAATAAGTCAAATATCATCATTAAATCATCAACTGCACAATTATACAACAAGTATCCCTCAGGATTGGTCATATTCCAGACCCTTCATGAACAGAGCACATTTAATCTCACATATAAGGACTCTACAGTAATTTTATGGCTCACGAGCGTTTACTTCTGTTTTACCCGATCTTTAGTTAATATTATTATTATTTAAGTGATTATTACATCTACTGATCCTCATGGAATATCGTAAAATTAGATGACTTCATCATAAATACAACAAGTGATCTTGAAAGACACTAGGTTCGACCCTATTCACTCAAAATGTACACGTAAATTTCCATCCAGTAACTTTCAACATTACAAGGAAAGTAGATTTATCGTGTGGTCAGTGATTATTAAATATAAAGCTCCTTAAGCATGGGAAATCATTCAAAGACAACCTACATGTCTACTCTAATAGATTCCAAAATTTCATTCACACGTACCTAGTCTACCACGACACCTTAAGAAGTGGAAAAATGAAATATTTCTAACTACAACAGACTAATAGATCTACGACTTAAGAAGAAAGACCTCTAGTTGTACAAAAGGTAAGACAGATAAATTAAATTAAAAAGGTACTCAAGTTTTTGGTGTAGTTCGATTCCCGTCGACAGTCAGTTATTCCAGCATACTCCTCCGGTCAGTCTCATTCCAATTACCAGATACGCCTCACATTTTACAGCTCCATGGAGGCTCTGCAACAGGTGTCCCTCGATGAAATGATGTTGTCGGTGGTTGCAGAATTATCCATCTTGAGATGTTTAATTCTAAGATGACTTCCGTAGAATGCCGGTCACAAGCTGTAACTGAGATGACAAAATTAAGTATTTTGCACAAGCACACGCCGAATATAAATAGCTCGTCTACACTGTCACACTTAACTTGGCTCCTAGGCGTCTTTATTCCATAGAATTCACTAATGGTTTCTCTAAATTCTAGCAGAACGGCGTCGACTTGAACTGAAATTACTTCTCCACGTGGTCTGAGAACGACGAAGGATATTCAGAGTAAGAGCTTCAGGAACATTAAGAGCATTAAGAGTTTCACGAACATTAAGAGCATTAAGAGAGCGATTTACTCGAAACAAGGCCTTTTATCTAATTAGCCAGGGAGGTGTGTTCTTCAGCGAGGACGGTAATTGGCTGATGGTCTCCTTTAATTGGCTCAAACTATTCCAGAAACAAGCTGGGTTGCGCGCGTGCGAAGGCAGTCACGTGGTTTGCTCTGACCTTGGCACAGTCTTGCCGGTGTGTCACCCCTCTGAATGACGAAAAAAAAACTCGTTCTCAGCTCGCCACAACTCCCCAAATGATATACTGCAGTTACAGGCAGACAATAAAATTTTCACTTTCCACTTGTTAAAATATTCGTAATATCGCCAATTTTAACGGGGACAATACTATATCTGCAAAAAAGCAAACTATTGAACAAGGAATAAAATTACACACTATTAAGCAAAGAACGATATGTTCGTTCTTAAAAGAAATTCTATTAAGTCACACTCAACATTTGAAAACATTTATGTTTATTTCTATCCAAACACGTAATAAATTGAAATTAGTACCTTATCTTAATGACAGAATCTGATGATGTTCTATTTTCGAGAACGAAACATGTCATTCTTTGTTTAATAGTGTGTGTCTTACATGTGTGTTCTAGTACAGTATTTACAATGAACTGGTGTGTTCCACAGACTGAGAAGCTTTTATGATACATTTAACTCAGTCGACACAGGAAAGTATTGCTCCCTTCTTAACAAATAATTTGGTCGTTTTCTGAGTCAACTTCCTCTGATTGTTTGTAGGTTACAAAAACAAAGCAAAAATTTCAATACTTCATCTATGATTAAAACTTTCTTCACTCTTCCCCACCTCCAACAAGTGATAATCACATGGTGACGAAATTGGTCATTGAAGGGTTGATTCAGAGTTGTCTAGTGCATTTATTCCACGTTAGCTTCCGTAGCGGAAACAGAGTAGGGCCTGATATTATCGTGAAGAAGCAAGATGCTGAAGATAGAAATTTAGGAATGTTGCAACGATTGGACTGCCTAATGTTGCTCTAGGGTTGACAGAAGTAGGAATAGGTTACCTAAGAGAATAATGGACTTGACCATTGAGGGAAAGAGAACTAGAAGACTAAGTTGACTCTTTTTTTAATGATTTTTAAGATTAGAGGCCTGGAAGTAAATGAAGACACGGTAGCTAGCTACAAATAGAGAATTGCGCAGGCGTTTCTATAATGAGGCACCATATGTGCATATCTGTATGTATACTCCACGTGGAGTGAGCGTTGCAAAATTTGAGGTTCATTTCGGAGCTTACACCGGTGCTTCTATCAACTGCTGCTTGTAGTTCGTCGTGTCCACTAAGATTTCTGGTTAATGAGCGCTATCATACAACCGTATAAGGAAAAGTGGCTAAACCGTATTCTTCTGAACTCGGTAGGTGAAGTGGACGTGAATTGCTTGATCTGTAGCTTCTTAACAAGGAGTGTGCGCGAGTAACGCATAACATATGGTTTTACATTTTTGAAAAGTGGATACCTAACTAATTAATTTGAAAATATGTTTCGTGTTGAGCAACTTCAAAGAATAAGGTAGTTATTTAACTCAAAGCAGACAAGTATGAACATGATGTCTTCTAATAAAACAATATTTTCAATTCTTGTTACAGCCCATCCGAATATACGAGTGTTCATCACCCAAGGAGGACTTCAGAGTTTTCAAGAAGCGGCCTACCACGGTGTACCATTGATTGGCATCCCATTCGTAGGTGATCAGTTTTATAACGTTGGCAAGTTCGAAGCTGCTAAAATTGGAGTGAAGCTGAAATTCAAAGATTTGACTAAGGAAACATTTTTGGAAGTCATTGGGAAGTTAACTAATGACTCAAGGTAAGGAAGAAATAAGGTCAAGACAAGTAATCTGAACGTCAATATGATTCCAGTCCATTTCAGTCATCATCATAATTCTCATTGATCTGAATTTAGGGTATTTAGGGTGTTTTCCAAAATAATTTAATTTTAATTTAATTTAATTTCCATAATATCAAAGATGTTGGAAATTTATCGAACAACTCCCCTGGTAAATTATCCCAGTCCTCTTCCTATAACCGAATATTTGCAACAATTTCAATTTGCCCTCTTGAATTCTAACTGCATCATCATACTGTGATCTTTCCTACTTTTAAAAGCACCACTCAAATTTACACGTATACTTACGTCATTCCACTCTATCTCTCCAATAACAGCTGTACACATACCTCTTAGCCGAGTAGCTCGTATCCCTATTCGTAAATCTTCCCAACACAAAGTCTGTAACTTGATCATAACACCCCTCTGTTGTTGGAAATCACCCATAACAAATCGTGTTGCTTTATTTTGGACATTTTCTAGTTCTCTAATCCTGGTGAGGATCCATCAGTAACTTACATTTCCTCTCATTTATGTGCTTACTAGAAATCCTAAATACACCCACAATCATATGAAAAGGTTTGTATACTTGGGGACAAATCATGACGACCTCGCCTCACACCACTACTCTGCAGCGCCAGCCTGGTGTTTATTAGCGGCTTATATGATTTACTACGTCCACTCTAGTCGGAGTTGACTAATTGTCTGCTGCACTCGACCTAAGAAATGGTAAACACTGAAAAGAGTATGGATGAAAGTGGTTTGGCAACCTCTCCGCGGTAAACAAGGTTCACTTAGAACTCGTTCACTCAGCAGGGTGCAAAGTGTGATTGACTGCTGGCTTCCAGATCGCTTCCAGGAACTCAGGCCGTCATGTTTCGTCCTAAGTATAACCTCCATCTACAATCCCATTTATGTCGTTACCCCAACGAAGATTTGTCCTTATGTATTATCAACTACGTGTCCGCCTCTGTAGCGTAACGGTTAGTGTGATTAGCTGCCGTCCTCGGGGGCCCGAGTTCTATTCCCGGTACTGCCAGAAATTTAAGAATGGCAGGAGGACTGGTATGTGATTGAAATGGTACATGCAGCTCACCTCCAATGGGGGTGTGCCTGAAAAGAGCTGCACCACCTCGGGATGATGACACGAGTTTAATTTAAATCAACTAGGTATTTACAGTGATCTCCATGAGGTAATATCACCCCATCAGCACAGTAAATAAAACTAAGAGGACTTTCCTTCTTGGTGAAATTCACAAAGTGACTCTTCATTCTATTTACTATTATTATTATTATTATTATTATTATTATTATTATCCAAGTAAAAAAGCCTGCATTACAAATGGTAGATTAGGTAAGGTAAGGGTTATGCTGCCTGAAAGCAGGCCCGAACCTCCGCAGAGGTGTTTCCTGAGCCGGAGTTTACGTGCGGTAGGGTGGCCAGTTCCTTTCCGCTCCTCCATTCCCTTACCCCCACCAACAGCGCGTGGCAACCCAACCAACTCCTGACCACGCCCAATGTTGCTTAACTTCGGAGATCTCACGGGATCCGGTGTTTCAACACGGCTACGGCCGTTGGCAATGGTAGATTAGGGCACATTAATACATACGTAAAATAACAAATGAAACTTAAAACTGGAACGACTTGTAAATAAAGTGGAAAAATTAGCGAATGTCTTATAATAGCAACTGTTTTGAAATAAAAATTTAAGGTTGATTTATATCACACATGCATGTATGTATGTATGTTGGGCATTCAGCCCGAAGGGTGGTTTGATTCTCCACAGCTCCGCCAAAGGCTGTCATGATTGCCTAGGCGTCACTGAAGAGGCATACGAGGGAAATGAGGAGCGGAGTAGTTTCCTGTTGCTTTCCTCACCGAGCCAGAAGTTGCTATTGCATATCAGTCTGCCAAGCCCAATGAAATGCATGCACCAACCGACCCTATGGGCGATATTTTCACACCATTCATAACAGGGACTGGCTGCATAAGGAATGGTATTACTTCAGTAGTATCACTCATACCTCAGTCACTTTCATATTGTCAAACCCAAGGATGAGACTGAGGCAAGTCAATGAAAGTAACAAATTGCTCTAGCCCATACCAGAAGACATAGCGCACTGTAAACACTACATCTTGCCAGCAAGGGCTCATATCACACATATTTAAGTGAATTACTAGTTCACATCTACTTATTTCAAAAGTGGGTCAGTCAAAGAAAAAATAATACACACTTTGTGGCACTTCACAGGCTTCTGTATATTGATTCTAAACCTTCCAAAATATGATCCAAATTTCCCGTGTCATGACCTAAACTGTGTTAAAATATGGTCAGGTGTTAACCTACTTTTCAGTCTATCCTGAATCTTCGGAAAGAACAAATTCCTTGTAAGCTGACCTATTCAGCTAGTTATCCATAGATTATTCCATATATTCCCCCTATACGTTTTCATAGATTGATGATGATGTTTGTTGTTTAAAGGGGCCTAACATCTAGGTCATCGGCCCTTTTCATATATTAACAGAGAGTCCGGGGTGGTTGCAGCTTCTTTGGCAAGTTTATCAGCTCGCTCTTTCCCTTCTGTACCGTTATTTGTTTTAAATGCTTTCATTCGCCACCTGAAGGGCGGGGCGGGCCCCCTAGATCGTGACGCGATCTCTCGGGCCAAGAGAGGTGAAGAGAATTGGTACATGTTTGAAATGAAGAAGATGAAAAACAGATGTGAAAATTTGAATGAATGGCTACGGGACTGAGTTTATAAGGGTGTGCGGGAGTAGTGATGTTTAAAGGAAGGTACCAGGCTGTAAATAGAAGGTGAGGAGGTGCAGGGTAACCGTGATGTTACAGAGAGAGGCAGTTAGTAATCGCAAGATGTCGAGTGTTAGAGCTGATGGGGGGAAGAAACCGATTGGTGGAAGGGGAGGGTAAACGGATGGAGGGGGTCGATAAGGAGGGGGCGGCCGGGTGCGACGACGGGCATTGTTGGAGATATGTAGAACAGTTTGGAGTGGGGAAAGAGATGGCTCGACTTTGTAGCGATGGCAAAGATGTAGACTTCATTGGCGATAAGATGGTGAACATCGGCTGCAGTAGGGAGGTGGGTGCGGACCATGTACGTCGGACCGGATTTGTTCTTGATCCTAAAGACTCGACGGACGGATACGCCTTCCGCTCGAAGTTGCTGGAGGATGGCTTGTTCTGAGTGAGCAGGATCCTCTCCACGGATCACACAGCTATACATGGTGTGGCGAGACGGTGATGACTGCGATGAGGGTGGTGCTTCTTTGATGGCGTTGGAAAACGACGAAGACGACGGTGCTGCAGATGTTGCGGGAGGCATGTATAAGGCATGACGTTCTTCAGGTGTTGGGGGATGAGGGAGGAAAGAAATCATTATGGACGCAGGATGACTGGTTGTAACCGTAGTGATGGGAATAGGGGAGGGGTGAAGGTTGATGTTGTAGTGGAGATGGTGGTGGTAGTGCTAGTTATCGGCGATGTAGAAACGGCGTATGATGTCGGCTGGCTTGACGGCGTAGACTCCACTTGGTGCGAAGGCAGCTGGTAGGAAGTCTCCTGTGGTGGCACGACCGTTGCAGGTGCAGTAAAATCAGTGGCTATGAGCTGATCCATGAGGTACGCAAGAGTAACTTCCACACTATGGAAGATGTGATGAATATAGACGCCGTTGTTCAGGACGCGGCAGACGTCGTCCTTTGTGTGGAGATATAGAAGAACATCTGGTGACAGTCCGGAACTGTTTAGTAGTCTGGTGGCGCAATGAACGGGAATACCTGCCTTGCGGATTTGATGGACGATGTCGTCATCTGAGAGAGCGAGGTTGACGTTACGGAGTAGGTAGGTAAGCATGTCGGAGAGGCAGCTGAGGTAAAGCTGGTGAACCACCCGGTCGAGAAAAAAATTAAGGAGTAAGGAGTAGCTTTGATGTTCTACTCGCAGATGTCGCTCCTAACGAGAAGTTCTCTTGGTTGGTGGTAGTAGTTACATTTCGTGAGGCTATTTCTAGTCGAGTGCAGCCCTTGTAAGGCAGACCCTCCGATGAGGGTGGGCGATATCTGCCATGTGTAGGTAACTGCGTGTTATTGTGGTGGAGGATAGTGTTATGTGTGGTGTGTGAGTTGCAGGGATGTTGGGGACAGCACAGTTACCCATCCCCCGTGCCATTGGAATTAACCAATGAAGGTTAAAATCCCCGACCCGGCCGGGAATCGAACCCGGAACCCTCTGAACCGAAGGCCAGTACGCTGACTATTCAGCCAACGAGTCGGACGGTGGTGGTAGTGACCTGTACCGTTATTCCGAATCCGAAACAAAAAGTTATTTCAACTCCTAACCCAGTAAAGCTAGGCGGGCCATAGCCGAGCGATGTACCGTTATGCTGCTGCTGCTTCAATGCTTTCATTCCCCACCCTGAAGGGGTGGGGTGGGCCACCTAGAGGGTGTCGCCCTCTCTCTGGCCAGGAGAGATGACTTGGTTGAGGAGGGGTATTAGAAGAAGGAGATGGGAGTAGGTGAGGTAATTAAAGTGTGGAGGTGGCGAAGTGGGGTAATTATACTGGGTTAGATTGAGATTGGATACAAGACATGAATAGATAGGACAGCGATGCTATGTAGCGAAGGTTTAGACAAGGTGGGAGGGAAATAGGTGAAGTGCAACGCTATGATAGAAGGAGGAGAAGTTAACAAGAGAAGTGAGGAGAAGTCGAATGATGTCAAAGGAAGGTGGTGGTGGTGAAAAATAACCGGGTGGAGGTGGGGGTGGATAAGATCGAAGATATGGACTAGGTGGTTGGGGAGGTGGGGCAGGCCGGGGACGGCTACGAGATGTGGTGGGACGAGGCGAAGTTTGGGGAGGTGAACGAGATGGTTCGATCCGATGGTGACGGCCGTTGAGGTGGATCCCAGTGGCGATGAGTCGTGCGGCGTCGTCAGAAGTTGGAAGGAGAAGTCTGACTAGATATGTTGGACCGTCGGCGTTGTAAATGCGGAAAGCTCTTCGCACGGGTAGTCCTGCCTGGCGGAGTTCCTGGGCGATGATTGCAGATGGTATGCTAGGCTCTACACCGCAAACCACGCAGCTATAGGTGTTAGCATAGGCAGAAAGCGGTGGTATCGGTGGAAGATGTACGATGTTTCCAGGAGCATCTGTAGTAGAATTTCCCTCGGCAGGTGACTGAAGAGATGCGCTCTGCGGATGTGTTAGATCAGGGTTGGGAGGGAAGGGAAGAATAGACGTCATAAGAGGGAAGGAATGAGACATGACAGTAGTAGTAATAGGCAGGTGGGCTGAAGTGGTAATGGTGGTGATAGTAGTGGTAGTAGTGGCAGGAGTGGTGTAAATGGTAGACGAAGGTTGTGGTGATGAGGTTGAGGAAGATAGCGTGGTTACGGCGATCAGAGCGGCTGTTGCAGGCTGAGAGGGTTCGTCGTCCTGTAGCTGGAGCTGGACTTGAATATCCTCTGGAGTGGGTTCTGCTGGATAAAGACGACCACGAATACGGGCTCCAGTCTTGTAGATGGTGGAGAGGTCTGCTGAAGAGTGAAAATACACAAGTATAGCTGGTGCTGGTTGAGTCCCTTCGTAGAGCCTGGTGACAGAATAGGCGCCGGTGGGATGAAGTTCAGTAAGGAGGTCATCTTCAGAAAGTACAACGGGAACGTCGTGAAGAACACAGGTGAACAGCATGATGGGAAGGCCGACCTCCAACTTGGTGCCAGCCTATGTGCTTTATTGTCTCGGCGGGGTGCTAAATTAAAGATGAGCAGTCACCCGGCCGAAAAAAAAGTTACGTTCCCCCGGAGTTGCAAAAGATTCGAGTATGGAGAGAGTCCTACCGTTATGTCCTCGTACCCGTTTCATGCAGATATGCTTGTTGTAGTCTTACGTGTGATGGTATACAGCAATCGGTTGTAACTTGTGCAGTATTTGTCTTGAATTGCAATCAAAGCAGCTTCAGAATCGTCCAATATACGTGGATTACAATTGAATGGATGAAAACCATAACGGTGTAAGTAGTATTTTGATCATTCAGAGAAAAAGGCATTTAAACACCTTAACACTCTATAAAGCATGCTATTTGCAGTTATACCACCTATTACTAGAGCGCAGAATATTACCGCTATCACTTGTATCTCTTTGCTGGTGAAAGGATATATGCTCCCGGAGTGACATCCTGCACTTAACTAATTTTTTTAAAATGTCAACTATACCGTTATGGTTTACATCCATTCAATTGTGACCCTTAAACCATTTACAATGGTCCGCTGTCCATCTCACAACGTTGTCGACATCTTTCTGCAGTCGCTGACATTCCTGTAACTTATATTTATGCAGTATTATATCAACCGCAAAATGCCTTATCTCTGATTCCAGGTCTTTACTCATATCATTTTTATAAATAAGAAAATATAAAGGTCCAACAATACTGCCCTGAGGAACTCCTCTCTTTGTCATTACGTGATCAGGTAACGTTTTACCTTCTCTAATTCTCTGAGTTCTATTTTCTAGACATTTGGCCGTCCATTCACTCACTCTTTTGTCTAGTCCAATTGCACTCATATTTTCATTACTCTCTCATGATCTAAACTATGAATAGCCTTGGACAGGTCAGTAGCGATACAGTCTATTTGACCTCCTGAATCTAAAATATATACTTTACCCTGCTGGAATGCTACTAGTTGAGTCTCAGTGGAATAACATTTCCTAAACTTGAACTGGCTTCCGTCAAACCGGGTAATAAATTCGCTAATATGTCTAATATAATGTGAAAGAACGCTTTACCACATCTTTAATGCAGTCCATGTCAATCTGACCGGTCTGTAATTATCGGCTACCGAGGCAGCTCTCCTTTCATTTTGGTATAGCTCCTTCATTCAAACAGTAATCAAATAATTACTTCAGATATGGTACTATTTTCCAACCCATTGAATTCAGTATATCCGCAGAAATCTTATAAATTCCAGCTGATTATCTAGTCTTCAACTTTTGTACCTTATTGTAAATATCTTCGTTATCATAGGTAAATTTCAGTACTTCGTTAGTATTGGTCACCTCCTCCACCTGTATATTATCCATATATCCAATATTTTTTTAATACTGCAGAATGAATGCCTCTACCTTCTGTAAATCACTACCTCATCCCCCCTCCCAACATACACATTCTCCTTGTTCATTAGCGATTCCTGGAAGTCTTTCGTGAAACCTTTTTTGTCATAATGTACCTATTCCCTTATATTTTACACGAAAATGCATGTGACTACCAGTTATGCTTCTCATCATGTTATTATTAGTTGACATCTTCACTAGATAAACTTAACCATAATAGGTATTTTATTTGATCCTGTACTGACTTGTCTAAATCCGTTAAATAAACGATTTAAAATTGTTTATATTGGGTCTACCTTGTCAATGCACCTTTAAAGATTGAAAATTATTTATTCTATGATACATGTTTCAGGAACCATATGCATTCCCTTCATCAGGGAAGTCACTAAACGTTTATTGACAAGGTGGATCCAATATAAAATATTTTAAATAGTTTCTTTAATAGGTCTTCTCTAGATTTCTCTAGGTTTAATTTCATAATAATTTCCATCAATTTCTCCTTACTTCCACAACCAAGTCTAACTCTGTCTAAAGTGCACCTCGTTCATAAGCTCTCTATATCTCTGTTATCATATAGTGGACTTTTACCATTATTTACCAGCTTTAATGGTGCATATGTGGTTTCACACTCATTAAGAATTGTCTTCAACCGATCCAATACGCTGTTTACGTTTTATTTACCGTATTCTGCTGACTTTATTACCTGTTTTTAATCCTTCACTCATTTGTTTTCAATCATACGGTACGGCTTAATAATTCTACACACCGGGCGAGTTGGCCGTGCGCGTAGAGGCGCGCGGCTGTGAGCTTGCATCCGGGAGATAGTAGGTTCGAATCCCACTATCGGCAGCCCTGAATATGGTTTTCCGTGGTTTCCCATTTTCACACCAGGGAAATGCTGGGGCTGTACCTTAATTAAGGCCACGGTCGCTTCCTTCTAACTCCTAGGCCTTTCCTCTCCCATCGTCGCCATAAGACCTATCTGTGTCGGTGCGACGTAAAGCCCATAGCAAAAAAAAAAGAAAAATAATAATAATTCTACTTTTACAACTTTCATTCCTATCACATTTACTTTGAATTATGATTAAAACAGCTTCCTGATCACTTTTACGATCTATCACTTCATATTCTCTAGAAATCCAGAATAATCTTCCCTATAGTTGTTTCGATCACTTTCCTATTCAGCTGTCCATCCAAGATCAACTTATTTACCATTTGCTAATCATGCTTCCTGTCATTCTCTTTACCTTCGTAATTAACATTTGGTAAATTACAATCACTCGCTACAATTACGTTCCTTTCTGAGTTGTTCCCCAC
The DNA here is from genome assembly GCF_040414725.1 of Anabrus simplex. Classification (NCBI taxonomy): domain Eukaryota; kingdom Metazoa; phylum Arthropoda; class Insecta; order Orthoptera; family Tettigoniidae; genus Anabrus; species Anabrus simplex. The sequence goes on from NC_090267.1 coordinate 90,915,714, forward strand.
ACAGCTGATTATCGCATAAAGTAGTTACTCGTCAGCGTCAGCGCCACCACCCTTAGGTTTGTAAACTCCAAAAACAATATGAAGTTGCCTAATATCTTTAGAGATCATCCTTACATCTAGAATTTAATGTTTCTCGTTCTTAACTCTTTCGTTGCTTACGAATTCTTCCTTCCCCAGTTTGAATACTTCCCATCCTACCGTTCCTATACACCAAGTTCAATAAGAAAATTTCCTCATCCATACTATTTGTTAAATTAATTCGATTCCTTTCTTTAGAATACAGCACTTGTAAAGTTTAGCACTAACAACTTAATGTCATCATTACTTGACTTCCAGCTCCCAGTACTCTTGTCACCGCTCCCTAGTCCACCCCGTTTCCCTGAATGTAACTCTCTATAACCCTTCTAAACCGCCCTTACAAACTCTTGCAAATGATTTCTCCCGTTTCTTACAGTTACCGTGAGAATATGAAGACCTATTCGGCAGTGTATCGGGAAGAAGTGGGACCTTCTCTGGATCGTGCGATTTGGTGGATAGAATATGTACTGAGACATAATGGTGCTCGGCACTTGAGATCGGCAGCACTGGATCTCTCATGGTACCAGTACCTGCTGCTGGATGTCATCGCTTTCCTACTTTTAGTTTCAATTATAGCTCTTATTGTGATCTATATAGTATTAAGAAGACTAATGATGTTCGTCAGGAGTTTTATACCCTCTTCTAAACTTAAAAGTTCTTAGGTAAATTTATTTATTTATTTATTGTTTGATACGTTATTAGGCCTATATTACGTTAAAAAGTAGGTTTTCCTTCGGTATATTCAGCTAAATCATTAATACACACATGAATATGGACTTATTATAACGATAATCAATTTTATTGTGTATTTTGTATCATGTTGTTATGTAGTTTTTTTAGCACATATACAATTTCTACCTCAAAACCGACGTGTTAACAATATGTTGAATACCAAAACTGAATAATATGATAGAGATTTAGAGATGAAGAAGATTAAGCTTTCATGAATATGGAATATCTTCTGTTGTTTACAGGCTGAACATTGATTGATTGATTGATTGATTGATTGATTGATTGATTGATTGATTGATTATTTATTTATTTATTTATTTATTTATTTATTTATTTATTTATCCTGGCAAGGCCAGTTGGTCTTTTATTACATCTTGGTATAAACTTACGTCTTTCTTCGTCGCTTAAAACCTCTTTTTAAAAGGACTGGCTTCGTAGCTCATGAATTAGTCGGTTGCCTACTGCGTTCATTTAAGTAGAATCTAGTCTCGAAGCAGTTAGCATGAAAGGGCGTTTAAGGGGAGTCATGACTGAATTCTTTTTTTTCACAGAAGTAAATCAAGTTTTAACCTTAAAAATCCCGTTCCATCCTCTTTAATTCCCATCACCAGGTTTGCCCTAATGTCATTTTTAATGTCCTGAATTACAGATTTAAAGGGTGGTGGTGCAGCGTTTATAGAGCAAGCCCACGATCATGTTGGAGAACATTAGCTAAAACGTTTTCAGCTCTTTGCCTTGTATAAAATGCTCCTTGCGATTTAGTTCATGTAAGATTCACCTGAAATTTCCAGATAATGTTTCAATAAGTACAGGTATTAAAAACAGTTCTGCATTTTATTATGCGTTGAATATTACCTTCAAACTTTTGCCCCTACAGCACTAAACTGTATTTGGGCCTTTATATGAATAATCGTATACTGAAACATTATATCTCTAATAGTTTACAGTATCCACCTGACTGCAGAACCCAGAGTTGTTATTAAATGTACGAGTGTTTTTGACAAGTTTGCCAAATTGTAGACGGAAAATGTAAACTTTGCCGCAAGGACCATTTTCCATGCAACATACAAAAATATAAATATATGTTAATAACATTGCAAAAAATTAACCATTCAACTCCGAGTTTTGTGCGGTGCTGTGTGTTATTAACAGACTATGTGCTTGTGTTTTAAATTTGGTTGTGTAAATTGTATAAGTTCCAAATTTCAGTCATGACTCCCCTTAAATGAGAGAACTTTATGACTTACCTACTTCATCGTGTGATTGAATTACTTGTATTTTTTAAGAAACCGTCATCAGTGAAAAATGTGTAAGAAAATACTGTCAGTTCGGAATAGGTGACAGCCTGCAGAGTTATCAACATTCATACCTGACGACAAGACGAAAGGTAAGTTCTCCTGATTCCAGTGGCGGCCGGTGAACTGTTACGTCCGGGAGGGGGGGGGGGGGAAGGGGCACAGTACTTTTTTCACACACCTCTTTCTTGACAACTTTGACAGAAAAAAGAAGAGCAAATTGAGATCTTACTCTGCCCTTATCAGCTGTTTTTTCCATTTGGATATACAATGATGATTACATTTAAATGATACCATCCCCGAGGTGAAAATTACGCAGGCTATAGACGGAATTAGTCAAGCTTCATTTGTGGAACTACATTAAGTGGAGGTAAATAATCCCCTGGAAAAGTAATAGCTCAGATGGTTCGAATGTGATAAGCGGGCAACACACAGGTGCACAGGTAAGAAAGAAGGCCGTGTACAACAATACGCACATTGTTCATTGTTTCGCCCATCAACTGAGCAAGTGGTTTTTAAAATACCAATTTATGAAGGATTTCTCCAAATCTTCCAAACGGACAGACGTGCTAGATGAGATCGTTTAGAAACGAGTCCTAAAAATTTCCGCAACTAGATGGAATTTTAGGGCAAGATGTGTAAGAACTGTTTTCGTCTCCACACATGAATCGAGCAAAGATTTTGGATGACTGCAGTGGTTATTCTGGTTGTCTCAGAGAAATCTCGTCACATATCAACTGAAAGTGCGCGGAATAGCTTGAGTCTAAACGTTCCTTCTGTATAAGTTTTAGATAGTCCCAGAAAAACACGACTGCTAACTTTTTCAATGTGCCCCTTTAAAGTAGAGTCTAGCTCTACCAATAAAATACCCATCCCACGAAGAATTCAAGGGTTATCGGATGAAATGGTTTCATTCTATCCTCGCAGTGGGAAGTCAGATTGTCTACAAAACTTAATGCAGTCAATCAGATTACTGAGTATGTTATGGTTTTTCGATTCGTCCTCACTGAACCGTTTAATTTTCAAGCTATACACACTATCTAACTGGCACGTGATGTCTACCTTACCAAACATCGCGAACTGAATACTACTGTTTATATGCTTTTCTCTAGATTTATGTATTTTTCTTAACTCATTCAAGAGTTTTAGGTCCCTAACACCAGTTAATGTCCACGCGAGATCACGAGAATTCTTAGTCAAACCCGTGTAGCAAAAGAACGCATTTCTTATCTCACACAACCAATCTGCATGCTTGTACGATGTGCGATTTACTTTTGCAAGGATTCTGAATCTATATAATATATATATCGGGTTTCGGAGGTCCTAGCCTTTTCAGTTCTAATCTACTGTCAAAATAAAGACGTCCGCTCTTGAAAATAGCGTCCACAGAATTCATTTTCAAAAGAAGGAATCACCCTAAGATGTAAGTATTGTTAGAATAAGAATGAAATTTTTTAAAGAAGATGGAAAGGCATTTCAGATTTAAGCACTATGAGCACAACTCATCAGTTTCAACTCTAGAGTACAGCATTATTATTATTATTATTATTATTATTATTATTATTATTATTATTATTATTATTATTATTATTATTATTAATTAATTAATTATAAAGGATTGCAAGGATTCGGATAAAGAAATCGCGAGGATATCACTATCACCACAAGTGGTTCCAAATCACAATCATACAGCAAATTAACACACTCTAATTTCAAACCCTAATAGCGTACAGAATAATCATCACGAAGCACGAACATAAGGGAAGATTACAAACAAAGAGTACAACTATGGACCAGTATCATCGCACTCATTCAAGTCTCCCGCGCGAAAACAAACTCACTTACTGCTGCCAACCCTCACGAAACGCGGGATGCAAGCCGGAGGCCTGTTCCACTTCACATTTGCAATTTGAATCGATATTCCTGGTCTCAAATGTTACATTTCATTATTATTCATTATGTCCGGCTCTGTGGCTAAAGGGTTAGCGTGCAGGTCTTTGGTGACAGGGGTCCCTGGTTCGATTCCCGGCAGGGCCGGACATTTTAATCATCATCGGTTAACTTTGCCTGCACGGGGGCTGGGTGTAGGCCTATGTGTCGTCTTCATCATCATTTCATCCTCATCACGACGCGCAGGTCGCCTGCGGGAGTCAAATCAAAAGACCTGCACCTGGCGAGTCGAAAATATCCTCGGACACTCACGGCACTAAAAGCCATACGCCATTTCTTTTCATTATTCCTTATTACTTTTTGTCTTCAAATAATATTTAAAATAAGGCAAACAAGGTCGTGAATTAGTGAATTATTAATTTAATGTCATTAATTTAATTTAATATCACTATATGCAGTCATGGGTGGCATATGCTCGTAGAGGGGTTTGTGAAGGTGCTCTTACTCCTACGGACTCTGACGAGCTTAAAGCTTCTTCCCGCACCCTTCCTCCCAACGAAACCGTCCACCTGCGTACTTCCCCATTACATCTCTCTCCCCTCACCCTCACTATATCCTCGGACGGAAGCTCGAGAGTCCGTACCTTACCTTCAAACCGAAAATATTTACCAGCGAACTGCAAGCTGGTCACTCACCTAAGTTTGATATTGCCTAACAGTGTTCCTTATTGGCGCAAATTGACAGTTTTACGATGAAATGTAATTTCCTTAGCGTTATTCGCGTCCAGTATTTGACTTCAAAATCGAGAGAAAATAAATTTAAGAAAAATTTTAGTTCTCTTGGGAGGACGCCGTCCGAGAGTCCTTTCGGGTCGGCGCTACTGCTTGATTCCTTGTATAGTGACAATGAAGGCCGAGTGCGAGGCGGACGGCAATAATGCTAGCGAGAGCAGCACAGTTGCGACAATGTGTTCGTGGCGAGCAGTGAACAAAGCAATATCGTCAGCGGTCCATTCCAAAACTGGCTAAGTGCAAAATCTTGCGATGTTGAGATATTGGCACCATCAGATTGTAGGTTGTTCATTGCACCATTCTGAACTACACTGCCTTTTCAAAAGTTGCTATAAGCAGACATAATATACGATTGAATACTGGGTGTCATTCCAAACAAAATCCTCAAGATTTTGCTATTTCACCTTAAGAATTACTTGGACATGAGAAAATATGCAGACTTCAATATTTTTAACGTCAATTTTCTAAAAGTCTTTTCACTTGAGTATTACGACATTCAGCACACTTAGGCCTATCAAAAACGGTCTTAAAGCAATTATGTTGAACATAATTTAGCTACAATAAAGGCTTCGTTTTTTAAAATCGACAATTTTACACACATTCTCAGTAATTTCAGGTTACGGATGTACTCATTTTTTATATAGGCTCATTTTTTATATAGGCTGATCAGACCGAATGCACTGGATATACTGTGTATCCTCCCTTCTTGCCACTCGCCTTTATAATGGAAAGCCTTACTTTCTGGAGGGGGAGTCAGTCCACGCCCCCTTGTCAAACATCGGTCCGCTGGCAGATATATTTAAACGTTGAATTTAATATCAAATTAAAGCCTGTACATCCCTTTTTCCACTGATCAATTTTCGTTTCGAATCCTTCACGGGTTCATCTGCAATCATCAAAGCGTCAGTACCAATTCTAAGTAGGTGGAGCCTGACTCCGGGAGATTTTTAGTTTTCCTGGTCCTGTCAGAGTTGGGCATCTGGTTTTACTCTCTTCAGGCCATCAACTATCTGCGTACTTCCTATTATTCTTATTATGTAGAATGGTTTTCTGCGTGATAAATCTGCATAAAATCTCCTCATTCACCGAAGTCGTAACTCGAAATTATCCATCAAGTATTTCCGAGTTATTAATGTTAATACCCTCGAAACAGTTGACAGCTACGCATTAGTGCCACTAGATATTTAGAGGAATACATGGGGTGATATCGTCTCGTATGTTGACATGACTTCTTTGAGGCTGTTTCGTGACCTCACTCCTCAGTCATGTGACATCTTGCTTGCTCCAGCTCTCTCGCTCAGAGAGAGAACGAACTCCACTTACAAGCGCTTGTACTCCCTCTTTTCCCAATTGCGCGCAACGAGAGGAGGGGCGCGCGACTCTACAAGGAGAAGCTCGAGTCCCGGAACCGTCAAGAATATCCTCGTTTGGTGGCTATTTAACGTAGAACCGCGCGGAAAACGGCATATTCTCTATACAGGATGTCTCTATATACATATGACGATGTCATGAACGGTCACAATATATATATATATATATATATATATATATATATATATATAAATGGAAAACTTCCTTTTTATAGTTCTATACCCTTATATTATTGCAATGTTCTTCAAATGTTTGCAGAGTAATAGCAACATATTTTTAAACAAATGAATTCATTTGGGCACTGGAAATAGAAAGTGACCGTATCTACCTCCCTGGAAAAGTGTATTGCTTATTATTCCTTTGTTTCTTTCCTTCTTTCTTTCATTCTCTGTCACTTTTCCCACACCGGGGGAGGAAGAGGAAGGGGGGTGTGCCGTAGGTCCGATCTGTATCGCAAAAGTGGACTTCACTCAGTACAGTACCGAATGCCCTTCCTGGCGTTAATCTTATGTAGGCATTCACCTAAATATTATTTGCTTGTGGATTAAAATTGAGGTTCCCGTGCAAAAATGCATCAGAATGTTATCGAGGAATACGCGAAGTCTGTGGCGAGTATGCATTACCGTATAGGACGGTTGCACGAGTAATCTTTTTGTTGTGTCTTAACATTATGTGTATATTGACACAATCTGAAAGTCTTCATCGTAAATAGATGATGCTAACTAAGCAACAACAGGTGAGATGTTGTATTTCATCAAGAATAGGCCTATAATATTATTTAAGTCTTATGTTACAGGAAATTCCAAGAAAATGTTGCATTTCACTTGCAGATTGTGTTCAGGAAAATTTTTAAAAGACATTTCTTTTTCACGCCAAGAGTATCACATACAGATTTGGTAGTGGTTAGAACAAACCCAATTGGTGCATACATGACAGATTTTCTTGGATGTCTTTTTTCGCTCACGTTTGCAAAAGTGGCAGCGGCCCATTTGGTTCCTTTTACCTTCCTCACTGTCTGGTTCATTCAACCACAGATTTATACCCTCGTAGTCATCCATTTTCCACTTATCGATCAGTATAATTAATATAAACTCATAAAACGGAGTAGAAACATTCAGAGGAATTAGACACCGTAATAACAAAACTAAGGAAGTCAAAATGAGTCACACTAGTGGTCGCGCGGATCACAGTAATGATCCACAAGGATAGTTTGCTCTATAACGCAACAGCTATCGCCGAATGTCGACAGGCTGCATTCTTTTCATAGAGGGTACGGGGCACTTTGTTCTACCGCCTGTCACTTAGGAGCCGTCATCGTCTAAGTTCGTGCATGTTCGTCGTGGTCGAGTATTTAGCCACACACTCCCTCTGCTTGAGCTTTCCAAAACTAAGGATTTCACATTCCTCGTGCTCAGTGAATTGTGAACAGAAATGCAGACTCACAGTTTATAACGGTTTTATGGTACAAATTCACCATTTCTAACATCTTAAAGAGAAAATAAGTGGCTAATATTATTATGAAAGGCATACATATACTTACAAATATTCACATTACCATATCATTATGATGGAGGCTCATATAGTATTGTAGATTATTGTAGCTGCAGAAGTCACATATAAATATCACTGCTTCAGTGTTTCGTGTTAAAATTATGATTCACTTACCTATAATTAAAGCATGTAGAACATGCTGAGCACACAAAGTTATTTCTGACTACTTTAAAATTAAATGATGCAACAGCTTAATTAACAATTTCACTCCAAAATTCTCAAAGGAAAAACTCAAGTCCACGATAAAATTTTTATTTGACTACTGCAAGCTGCAGATTTCAGATTGAGAGAAAGCATCTTTTCGCGAGGGATCTTCGGGAATGCATACACTACAAGATAAGGAAGAAAGTCTTAACTATAATTCATGACTATTTTAGAATGAAATAATACACTGGCTTAATTAGTCTAATCCAGGGCCTCTCAAACGCCCAAAATCTCACGCGTGCAGAGCGAGGCGCAAGAGCCCCGTGCACTGTGCATCAGTGCCGCTCGGTATGACTCGGATCAACGCTTCGTCTCTGGGCTACTCGGCTAAGTTCGGCTCTACTCGGCTCAACTGAGCCCGGATTTGGAGCGCTACGGCGCAAGTGGGGCAGAGGGAGACAGGCGGAGCGAGCGAGACAGGTGTGAGGAAAGAGAGAGTAAGCGCTATTGCCCCAAATTGGGGAGTGGGGGGTCTGCACTCTGGTCAACCAAGCCAAGTCGTCTTTTGCACCGTGCACAGTGCATGCACCACGCGCATGCACCCTGAGAGACCCTGGTCTAATCATTTCACTCCAAGATTCTCAAAAAATTCGAACGTGGGCGGGAGTAGGGACTATAGTCCATTTTGGTTGAAAGCGTCCTGCGCGAGAAATGGTTGCGCATGCAGTGGTGAGAGCTATCGTCTCCCCACTCCTTCAGCAGGTCCAGTCGCCAGGCTAGCACTGAAGTGAAAACGTCTCTCAAGCGGCGCGAGTTGTTACGTGCGGGCTAAGTTGAAATTACTGAAGTGACGAGCATGGCTTCTAGCAAATACAGTAGAGACAATACACGACACTTACGGATTTCGCCTTGCTAAAATGGGAGACAATTCGACGGTGGCGCTCCTAGTGACTTGACCTGAACAAATCGCGCTGAATTCAAATATCAATGGAAATGTATATACGGAAATGGATAAATAAATTACGTCTAGAAAGAAAGTGGTATTGAGATATTAACTTCGAAGTTGCTAAAGCAATTCTGGATAAATGAATGAAGAATTATTTAAAAGGTTATTATTCAAAGACTGAAATTAGACATATAAACAAGGTGTGAAATGGACTGCTGTGAAATGGCTTGATCTTTCATTTATGCATTACTTTTTTAGCTTTAGCATACCTGCCTGAAATCTTACGGTTGGATTTGTCTTTTTTCCTCTTTTAAAAACATTGTATCATCACATTAGGACATTTGTCAATAAAAATATCGGCACATTCCTTACACATATGATGCAATGAATTAACATTTAATAGCTGGACAATTTTCCTCTTAACATGAAGCCTACTAACAGAAAAAAAATCTATAAAATCCCGGCTTTAATCTGAGAAGAAAGATAAAAGAAAGAAAAGTTTGAAAATGTTCTTGATAGTGATGCTTTGAGGAATATTTACGTACAATTAGAGTAAAAATGTAACATACCCTTGGCTGTATAGTCGAGGATTTTTAAAGTCGCTGGCCTGGAAATGATCTGAACAGATGTTATAATTCTTATACAAGCGTAACGTCCCTTCTTTCTTGTACACTTTATCCAAATCGCTTCTGTGACATTTCAAAACCCACAGATCACACCTACAACAACACATCGGTATTGAAGGTTAACTGCTGCACTATACAATAAAATATGCGTACCGTATTATATTTTAAGCCCGTAAAAACATGGGTCGAGCAGGTCAGAAGATTATGAAGAACTATAAAAATCTCTATCACTGGAAGAATATATATGCAAACACAATATTACTTACATGTTCTTGTCACGAGGGAACCTGAAGAACGACCGCGCATTTTTCTCTACTTCGTAATTACTGCAGCCAAACACAGCACATACCTTTCCCCCTCATGTTGAGAGGAGATATCAAGGAATGACACACGCTACTATTTAATTATGTCAACTCACTGAAAACGCATAAATAACACCAAAAACTTCACACAAAAATACACGTGCTCTTATGACAGAATCAGTACCGTTCAGGTCTATCCGCTAGAATGAGCTCCAATAGCTGTCCCTCGATATCTCGCTCAGTGTCGCGTATTGTCTCTACTGTATTTGCTTCTAGGTCCTCTTCAATCTCGGAGACCACCACGAGGCTAGGCACGTGAAAGTGTTTATACAATGAGTGAACATATGAAAGTTATGAAGCGAGAACACGACTTGAAACTGAATACTGTGCAGACAGTTTCAGAAGCGACAGGAGTGGAAACAATACTGGTGAAGAAGATAATGAAAGAGAGTGAACTTAAGTTTGGCACTCCAACAGGAAAACAAGGTGAATGAAAGAAGAGATTTCCAGTTGGTGATTTCGTAAAAGCAGCTATGAGGAGAAAGATTCATGAATATTACGCCATGAGAAAAACATTAAAAAAACCTTTCTGAAGCTTTGAAAGAGGATGCCATAGTGCAGTGCAGTCCCTCACACGATAGAATTAAATAATACACTAATTAATTAATCATTTCACTCCAAGCTTCTCAAAGAATCCAAGGTGAGCGGGACTTGTGACCACACGATGAGTTCGGCACTATGAGCCGAGTGACAGCGAATATACGTAGCCGATGATGGTTCCTTAGTGTCAGTCGCTAGAAGAAGTGAACGGGGCGTGAGGAAAGTACACAGACGTTCAAGCTCATTAGCTCAACAGTTGTACCATTGGGGAGGAGTGATTAAGACTAAACGGCTGGATCACTATTGTGAACGCACGACCACTAGAAGTTGCCAAATGTAATAACATTTTAAAGTGATAAAAAATACTTTTGAGCCAATCAGGCTAACAAGTACTGAAATACTGTGATAAAAATGAAATACTGGTATATTTATCTCAAAAATATGGGGTTATTTAGGTTCTTGAAATGTCAGGTTTGACCATAGAGTACCTAAAATGGACAAGCCTGTTATCTGTCTATCCATCCTCTTGAGCTGCGACATAGAGGTAGTGTGCAGCTCCACAGTCGCCATCTCGTGATAAAATCTGATTAGCTTCGGCAGTCGACGCGTGGTTTATCAGTTGACTGCCTGAATGAGATCCTGGAAGCAGGGCCTGTAAACACGCAGCTCGAGCGCGTCACTCCACAGACGGAACTCCACAATGAGGTGAGTTTGCGTTTCAGTGTAACGTTGATAAGGCCGTCCAAATTTTTCTAACATTTGCTTATGTGTTTAACGTAGCATTTAATGTACTGTTCTGTGGCGTCGTCGTTGATTTCTCATCAATATGATTACGGTTCGAACCCCAGCCAATGCATGTAAGATTATGAAATGAGAAGTGACATTCTTGTGGTTCAAATCCAACGTAAAACTAGAGTTTCCGTGATTAGGTCACGATATAATCTGATTTTACTGGGCTGGTGCCAGGCGAATTGCTACATAAGTGGAGTTGGGTCGTTTACTTGTGTCTAGAGTTCGGATTTGTTGGCACTGAAATCAGGAAATAGGCAGCAAATAGACGCTATTGAATAAATTCAGCAACCAAATAGGCGCACAAAATATAATCGAATATAGTATGCTCGCATATTTTTATGAATATTTCTTTCTTAATCGGTTCATCGTCCACGGTTGGTTTTTCCCACGAACTCAGCGATGGATCCCACCTTTACCGCCGCAAGGGCAGTGTCCTGGTGAGTGAGACTTTGGGTCGGTGCTACAACTGGCTAGGAGTAACAGTACCTCGCCCAGGCAGCCTCACCTGCTTTGTTGAACCAGGGCCTTGTAGTGGGATGGGTAGATTAGAAGGGATAGACATGGAAGAGGGAAAGAAGCGGCCGTGGTCTTAGTTCAGGTACGTACCATCCCGGCATTTGCCTGGACGAGAAGTGGGAAACCACGGAAAGCAACTTCTAGGATAACTAAGGCTGGAATCGAACCTTATTCTAGTCAGTTGACCACCGAGTTCGATAGCTGCAGTCGCTTAAGTGCGGCCAGTATCCAGTATTCGGGAGATAGTAGGTTCGAACCCCACTGTCGGCAGCCCTGAAAATGGTTTTCCGTGGTTTCCCATTTTCACACCAGGCAAATGCTGGGGCTGTACCTTAATTAAGGCCACGGCCGCTTCCTTCCCATTCCTAGCCCTTCCCTGTCCCATCGTCGCCATAAGACCTATCTGTGTCGGTGCGACGTAAAGCAACTAACAAAAAAAATACAAAAAAAAAAGTTAGTTGACCTCCCGAGGCTGACTGGACCCAGTTCAAGTCCTCGTACAGCTTTATAAATTTCATGGCAGAGCTAATCAGCTAATCACACTAATCACTACGCCACAGAAGGGGACTTCATGAGTATTTATTTATTTATTTATTTATTTATTTATTTATTTATTTATTTATTTATTTATTTATTTATTTATTTATTTATTTATTTATTGGGGCGATCATTTTAGATGTTACGCCCCTTTAAACAATAAGCATCATTATTTATTTATTTAATTAATTAATTAATTTATTTATTTCTTTATTTATTACTATCATATCATTGTCTGCTCACAACAACAATCCCGCAACTTATTTACTTCTCTACACTGTACAACATCTTCCGAAAAAGTGTTATCTATGATTCCAGTTCTTTACGCGAATCACTTCATGTATATATAAAGAGATCCAATAATACTGCCTTGAGGAATTCCCCTCTTAACCTTTACAGGATCAGATTATGCCTCACTTGCTTTAATTCTCTAAGTGCACTTTTCTAGAAATTTAACAACCCTTTGAGTCACTCTTTTGTCTTCTTCTATCACTCACATTTTCGTCAATAGACTCCCATTACCTAAACTATCTAAAGCCCCGGGTAGCTGAATAGCGATTCCGTCCGTTTGACCTCCAGAATCTAAAATATCTCCTATATCTTTGCTGGAAGTTGAGCCTCACTGGAATAACTTTTAATAAACACGAAAGGGCTTCTTCGAAACCAATTAGTAATTTCTCAAACATGTTTAATATTATCGGAAATAGTGGATTTCCACAGCTCGCATGCAGCTGTTGTCAAGGCGACTGGCCTGTAATTATCCGGCTTTATGTTTATCACCACCGAGCTCGATAGTTACAGTCGCTTAAGTGCGGCTAGCATCCAGTATTCGGGAGATAGTGGTTTCGAACTTCACTGTCGGCAGTCCTGAAGATGTTTTTCCGTAGTTTCCCATTTTCACACCAGGCAAATGGTGGGGCTTCACCTTAATTAAGGCCACGGCCACTTCCTTCACACTCCTAGCCCTTTCCTATCCCATCGTCGCCATAAGACCTATCTGTATCGGTGAGACGTAAAGCAGCTGCGGGGGGGGGGGGTATGTTTATCACCCTTTCCCAAATTTCCATTCACTACAGTAATTTTTACATTAAGGCAGTTTATAATGTGTATTCTGCAGTTCTGAAGAGAAACATGATGTTTGGAGAACATAAATAAACTTAAAGAGCCATTTTTCATCCCTAAGTGCTAGACGCTCAATTTTATTGAATCGACTAGCAATAACACCTTTGGAGATTTTAGGATTCTGGGGCGGAAGCTAGTAATGGATTATCAGTTTGTGACATCATATCTGTCACAACTGAACATTTTCCTTCAGTTTCCCTTGTACATTTGACAAGTTAAGATGCCTTTCAGCCCAGAAGACGTTGAAAGAACAGTGACGTTGGTGAATGATGGACGCAGCGTCCATTAAGCGACTAATGCCATCGATGCGTCATATGGAAGCATCTAGGGTGTTGTAATATGATTTCTGTACCTACCACATCCCGGTCTAGAAAGCCAAGAATAACGGCGGAGTGGGTTCGTCGTGCTGACCACACGACACCTTATAATCTGCAGGCTTTCGGGTTAAGTAGCGGTCGCTTGTTAGGCAAGGCTCTTCGGTGTTGTTGCGCCATGAGGGGGAGGGGGGGGGGATGCGGGTTGGAGCTACTTAACGGAGACGATCTGGATCAGGCTGCTGGAGGTCTACATCTGCTAGGAACGATATGTTTCTGGTCATCCAAGTCTTGAGAGAACGACAAACTACCGCCATCCAAGCCGGAGATCGACTGGAGGCAGTAAGAAATGTCTCTGTGACTGTGAGGACTGTCAGACAAAGACTCCTGCAACTGGTCCAAAGCACCCCCCCCCCCCCTCCCGCACCACTACCACCACAATACCATAGAGCATCAATACCACAGTTTGCGTGTCAACATCGCAATCGGACTGTGGGACAGTAGTCAATGGTACTGTTCACAGATGAGTCATGATTATGCTTCCGGTTAACCAATGGTAAAGAGAGAGGGTGCATGGAAAAAGTCGCGGGGAACGATATTCACCTTCTAACAACTCCAAGAGGTCACAATTTGGAGTGACTTAATCATCATATGGGCTGGTATCAGCTTTGAGGCCCAGACGGGAATTATTTTCCACAATGGAGGTGCTCTGAATGCACACCGAACATTGTAGGGGTGTTAGCAGAGCATGAAATTCCCTATGCTACCTTTGTTGGTGAAAATTTCATCCTGATGTATGACAATGCACGCCCCTTGCCACTCGCTTCCTGACGGAATATCTACGCGATATCAGGATACGAACCCTCGAATGGCCAGCTGCAGTCCAGACCTCAATCCCAAAGAACACCTGTGGGATATGTTTGTCCGAAATGTCCAGCGTCGCAACTTTGATACGCTCAACGAAATGCGGGCAATACTACGGGAAGAGTGGGTACTCATCCCCCAGGACCTTATAGTTATGGTAGAGGTGGTAACACCTGGTATTAAGGCGAGATAAGTGTAGACTGTCATCAAGAAAAAAATCAGTGATATGTTCATAAGTTTGCTCAGTGTAATGCAATGTTAAACGTAATGGCATTTTCATAAATTACAACATCCAAGAACTTTTTGGATAAACTAAAAAAAAAAACTTCAGTAACCAGTATGAAGATCCGCCTCTGTGGTGTAGTGGTTAGTGTGATTAGCTGCCATCCTCGGAGGCCCGGGTTCGATTACCGGCTCTGCCACGAAATTTGAAAAGTGGTACGAGGGCTGGAACGGGGTCCACTCAGCCTCGGGAGCTCAAATGAGTAGAGGTGGGTTCAATTCCCACCTCAGTCATCCTGGAAGTGGTTTTCCGTGGTTTCCCACTTCTCCTCCAGGCAAATGCCGGGGTGGTACCTAACATAAGACCACGGTCGCTTCCTTCCCTCTTCCTTGTCTATCCCTTCCAATCTTCCCGTCCCCCACCAAGGCCCCTGTTCAGCATAGCAGGTGAGGCCGCCTGGGCGAGATACTGGTCGTCCTCCCCCGTTGTATCCCCGACCCAGATTCTGAAGCTCCAGAACACTACCCTTGAGGCGTACGGGTGAGATCCCTCGCTGAGTCCGAGCGAAAAATCAACCCTGGAGGATGAGCAGATTAAGAAAGAAAGAGGAATCTGCATGAAATATGCAGAACACCGGTTAACTTCATTTTATAATAATACGTTGTAAGAATGAAGAAAAATCAAGGATTAAGATAAAGAAATACTGTTTTTATTACTAAGTTAACGAGATGCATTTTTTTTTGTCTGCCAGTGTAGATGACGCTACATTGACCCGGTTTTATTTGCCGTCTGTTTGAGTAAAAATAGCAAGGTTGGCGCAGGCAACTTATACGGCGCCAAATAGAAATGTCGGAAACACAAGATGAGGTCACACGATTGTTATTATTATTATTATTATTACTATTATTATTATTATAGCATGAAATTTCAGGCATTTTTTAGTTGCAATAGGTAGCAAAATAATGAAAATCGGCATTTAACCCTTTGACCGCCAGCCTCATACGCGGTGTCCATGTCCTATACATTCAAGGCTTAATGCGCACTTTTTACCTTGCAGTAAATTATTCGCAATAACTTCTGTTCAATTTATGTAAATTGGATGGGCATTTTTTTGTTTCGAGGGTAATGTTTCGGACATTTTATTGATGTAAATGAATGCACCTTTAATTTATAATTTTTTATTTTATGAAGTGATAATTGAAATAAATATTTCCTTTCTTTGAAAGAAAAAGTATTTCATGATCAGAAACCGGTAAGAAAAAAATATTTTTAATATCAAAAGCTGCATTATTTTAGAGAGGTGGTGTTTCCTATGCTACATATAAAAAATAGAGCCTTATGTACAATATTACAGTTACAATATTTTTATTATTACAGTATTATCATTGCATAAACGTGAAATTTTCTAATCTTACATTATATGCAAATGCTGCAGTTCCTGGTTCGTTTTTAGTAAAAAATTACTACTAATGTCTATTTCACACAGACTTAACGCTCAAAAATTCACTTTTTGGCTTAAAAATATAATACAAGAAATTATTTACTAATATTTACACATGTTTATGACGTGTTCTAGCAAATGTGTTTAGGGAGGCACAAAGGCTGTACACTCTTCTTACACTGTTTACAAATGTATCTGGTCTTTTTTTTCATTTACCACCTTGACTAGTACTAATCTGTCTGAAGATGGAACAGTTGCGTTCCCTTTTTTCGGTAAAATAGAAAGGGGTTCGTTACCCGCCCGCGGGTGCTGAATTGCCGCCTGGCCACCAAGCCACTCGGCAGCAAGTTCCTCAACTAAACTTGTTGTATATAGACTTATTAAATCCAATACTAGTCCAAAACATGTATTATACATTATTAAAAGGAATAAATAACTTGGAAAGTATTTTTTCCGGAACGTCCGATCAATCGGACGTTGGCGCTTTTAGACTGAACCTCGAACGTCCGATCAATCGGACGTTGGCGGTTAAAGGTTAGATGACAAAAGGTGGACTAAAATAATAAAAATGGGTTTAATGTAAGCTCTCTATCGCTCCTGCCCACACCCCAAGATGTCATCGACTCATTACCAGGAACTGTGTACTATCTGGCGAAAGGTTGATTGTCAGGCTTGTCAATCACTTCGTCTCTCTTCTAGTCTGACACTTGCTGCAAATGGGTGAAGGCCAAGAAGCAGTGGACTTGTTTTACGACTGGACTCGTGCTGTGATCAGTTGACCTTGTTCCCACTCATGAAACATCTGCCAGATGCTTTCCATGGAAGAAAAGTCACACCACAACTGGAGAAATGAATAAAAGGAAAGCCTGGAAAGACTTGAAAAGGTCGCCTTCTGAAGTCAGCTACACTATAAAACCTTTTCTGAACAGCATCAACAGCTTCTAACACCGGATTGCCAGGACTACGTAAACTCTGCCTGTCTAGAAGTGAAAAATAATAGCAGGAGATTCTGATCTCTGACTAACTACAGGAACAACAACTACAGGAACAATAAATAAATAAATAAATAAATAAATAAATAAATAAATAAATAAATAAATAAATAAATAAATAAATAAATAATACAAAGTGTGTGCTTGACACAGAGACTTAGGGGTGGTAATTCAGCCAGTGGTAGTAATAGACCGGAAATTTTCAATGATAACTTTGCGTCTAACTTTGTTGCACCTGTTCAGTTCCCAGATTTTCCGAGTATTAATTCTGTTCCTTTTCATAGTGTCAGTAATCTTTCCACCTCGATTATTTCTAGACAGACATTTGCATGCTCAACTGACACTTAGAGAATAAGGCACGGAACATCAAGAACGAAGAATTCTGGCTGAGAGAGATACCGTACAAACCTATAATATTAGATAGATAGGTTGATGGAACATTATGTAAGTTGTCCTTGATTTCTGGTGAATTAATTGATAACTTTTGATATGAGTTTTTATGTGGGTCAGTGTCAGCTTACAACGGTTGCCAGGCAATCGCAGAATAATGAAAATAACGGCAGGCGGAGTAAAGAATGTGTTGTGAGATGAAAGGCAGTGACAGTGCATGCGCCCCAGGAACTATGATGCACGATATGAGAGGTAGCGAGAATAAATTCCCTACGATAATCTACGATGTGATATGAGAAATAAGGAAATATAATATTTAGCTACGTAGGATAATTCACGATGAAATACGAGAAATAAGGAATTAAAATATTAAAACCTGGTGAGTTGCCGGTGCAGTTAGAGGCGCGCAGCTGCGATCTTGCATCCGGGAAATAGTGGGTTCGGACCCCACTGTCGGGAGCCCTGAAGATGGTTTTCAGTGGTTTCCCACTTTCACATCAGGCAAATGCTGGGGCTTTACCTTAGTTAAGGCCACGGCCGCTTCCTTTCCACTCCCAGTCTTTCCTATTTCATCGTTGCCATAAGATATCTATGTCGGCGCGAGCTAAAGCAACTTGTAAAAGGAAAAAGAAATATTAAAGTCCTAGGATAATCTTCGATGACTTAAAGATAATCCTTAAAAGTGAATAATATTCTCTAGGGATTCTTCGAGGATGTATAAAAGTTCAAAAATGATCCGTGCGATAAGGATATTTCCTAGGAAAAGTCTGGAGTTGTGTTTCAATTGTGGGCTAGGCCTGGAGCTGTCAGTGAGTGAAGAATGGAGGGCGGTCGGCTGAGCGAAGTGGACGAGAGGGAGGACAATCATCTGCGAGTATGGCGGTGACTTGGAGAGAGACTTCCAATGTTTTGGAGAGGCACAGCGGTGTTACTCCTGGCGTCAAGGTGTGGGGAATCAACGGGTACGATTTCATGTCACGGCCGATAGTGATTGAATGATCTTTGACGTCACAACGTTACGTTATGGGCATTCTGCGTCCTCATGTGTTACCTCTCATGCGACAGTATTGTGATGCAATTCTTCAACAGGATAATGCTCGTCCACACACGACATGTATCTCTATGAACTACCGGGCGAATTGACTGTGCCGTTAGGAGCGCGGAGCTGTGAGTTAGCATTCGGGTGAGAGTTGGTTCGAACCCCACTGTCAGCAGCGCTCAATATGGTTTTCCGTGGTTTCCCATTTGCAATCCAGGCAAATGCTGCGGCTGTACCTTAATTAAGGCCCTATGAGCTGTCCCCGATAGAACACGTGTGAGAACCGGGAAATGGTGTCACTTTGAAGAAAATTGAAGTGTTTTATCTGATGGAGTTAAATCATCTCGAGATATTATAGATCTCGACTTATTTCATACAATGTACAGTGCTTTGATCGACCGTTGGGAGGCAAAATGTTGGCTATTCCTGTCCAAGCTATTAATAAAAAGAGAATCCTTAAAGTGAATCACTCTTGTATTAAGCATTGAAATAGGTTTTTACAGTGCGCTCGGGACCATTGATGAAAAATGCATTCTGGACATTTATGTTGTCTTGTTGAGGCACGTCCATGGTTTCATTAATATAACTGAAAGGTGCTCCTTGTTTGTTATCAGCACAATGCCAGCCAAATCAGATTTGAAAATGATCACATTAGCAGTTTGCTTGTAGTAAAGGCCATGGCAGTAAATTATGGCATGGAGGAGCGACTCACTTTCCTAACTACCGGAGTAGAAGAATTTCACAGCCTTAGTGTTAAAATTACGACACGGAGGAAAGGAATTTTACTTTTTTCTGACATCATTTCAAGCTAGCAAAAATAGGGAGACCTATAAAGATATAGTATTAGTGCGCTGAATGGCTTCTTCTCGACTAAGCGACCGTTGATAGGTAGCTCATGAATGGGTCATTCATAATTAATGTTTCACTCCTATGAAGTGTGAACTAACCGTTCAATTTCAGTGAAGTAGTTCGAACACTTCACAGTTCTCACATTTCGTAACATTCACAATTCATTCGATTCGTCTGTCGCCCGCTTGCTCGCTCTCTTCGCCCTTCCACTATCTGCGTCACTATTACTCCTTCACTCCCAGGCCCATCCTACCTGTCAACTGTGTCCTTACACGTATTTCCTTCTTGATATGAGACAGGCTTCTCTGTTTATATTTCCCTTTTCCCTATCACTGATCATATAGAATTCTAGATGCTGTAAGCGGGTGCGCCATTGGGTATCCATAATTAGTAATTACATACGGTAGCTCTGACATCTATTGGTAATATTATTAAGTATTATTAAACTTTATTGAGTAAGTGAGACACAGTGATCGACATCGTTGCTGAATGACACGGTGAGCATCTTCGTTAGCCATCATTAGCCTTCATTATTTCACGAATGAACTACTGCATTTCAACGATTCACAATAAAGAGTTTGAATGAGTTAAGTAGTTCATGCGAATGAACTAGTTCGGCCCATCTCTTCAAGCGACTCTGCAACGGCAGCACGACACAGATTGGAACAGCTAACATTCGACCGCGCATGCCTGCTTGCCCCCTTCCACCTCCCCTAACGCATTGTATGCCTAAGCGCTACCACAGTTCAGGTAGCCTTGAAGGACTGGCGAGAATTTTGGTGAATCAGAATGCTACATTTTTCTTTAATACTTTAAAAATGTACGACCATTTTTGTTTATGCTTTTAAAGGCATTCTGAATATCTACAGGCCAAGGGCTTACGTCAGAATGTTTTACGATGTCAGTCGGTTCAGTCGTTCACTAAAAATCGATGTAACAAAAAATATCAGCCTAGTGTTTTAAATGTAATAATAATAATAATAATAATAATAATAATAATAATAGAAATAAAACAGGACTTAAAAGAAATGAGCATTACAGAAGACAACATCAAGGAACACAAGGCGTTTGGAACTCTGGTTGCAAAGCACGCGTTCACAGAAAAGGCTGAAAAAACCACAGGGGAAACAATGGACGGAAGAACGCGAGAAATGGCATAGCAAGTTCGTAAAGAGATTTTGGGAAGAGAAGAAGAAAGGAACACCATCATCAAGCTAACAAGTTCCAACGTGCTCTGTAAACTGGCATAACGAAGAAATTATAATAATAATAATAATAATAATAATAATAATAATAATAATAATAATAATAATAATAATAATAATAATAATAATAATAATAATAATAATAATTTATCATTATAGACTGTTATACCTTACAGCGTTCAGTCTGCAAGCCTCTGTGAATTTACTAAAGGTCGCCACAATCCTCTATTTGCAACTAGTGCTGTGGCCTCATTTAGTTCTATACCTCTTATATTTAAATCATTAGAAACTGAGTCTAACTATCGTCGTCTTGGTCTACCTCTACATTTCTTCTGTTCAATTTATGTAAATTGGATGGGCATTTTTTTGTTTCGAGGGTAATGTTTCGGACATTTTATTGATGTAAATGAATGCACCTTTAATTTATAAATTTTTATTTTATGAAGTGATAATTGAAATAAATATTTCCTTTCTTTGAAAGAAAAAGTATTTCATGATCCAAAACCGGTAAGAAAAAATTATTTTTAATATCAAAAGCTGCATTATTTTAGAGAGGTGGTGTTTCCTATGCTACATATAGAAAATAGAGCCTTATGTACAATATTACAGTTACAATCTTTTTATTATTACAGTATTATCATTGCATAAACGTGAAATTTTCTAATCTTACATTATATGCAAATGCTGCAGTTCCTGGTTCGTTTTTAGTAAAAAATTACTACTAATGTCTATTTCACACAGACTTAACACTCAAAAATTCACTTTTTGCCTTAAAAATATGATACAAGAAATTATTTACTAATATTTACACATGCTTATGACGTGTTCTAGCAAATGTGTTTAGGGAGGCAAAAAGGCTGTACACTCTTCTTACACTGTTTACAAATGTATCTGGTCTTTTTTTTTTATTTACCACCTTGACTAGTACTAATCTGTCTGAAGATGGAACAGTTGCGTTCCCTTTTTTCGGTAAAATAGAAAGGGGTTCGTTACCCGCCCGCGGGAGCTGAATTGCCGCCTGGCCACCAAGCCACTCGGCAGCAAGTTCCTCAACTAAACTTGTTGTATATAGACTTATTAAATCCAATACTAGTCCAAAACATGTATTATACATTATTAAAACGAATAAATAACTTGGAAAGTATTTTTTCCGGAACGTCCGCTTTTAGACTGAACCTCGAACGTCCGATCAATCGGACGTTGGCGGTTAAAGGTTAGATGACAAAAGGTGGACTAAAATAATAAAAATGGGTTTAATGTAAGCTCTCTATCGCTCCTGCCCACACCCCAAGATGTCATCGACTCATTATCAGGAACTGTGTACTATCTGGCGAAAGGTTGATTGTCAGGCTTGTCAATCACTTCGTCTCTCTTCTAGTCTGACACTTGCTGCAAATGGGTGAAGGCCAAGAAGCAGTGGACTTGTTTTACGACTGGACTCGTGCTGTGATCAGTTGACCTTGTTCCCACTCATGAAACATCTGCCAGATGCCTTCCATGGAAGAAAAGTCACACCACAACTGCAGAAATGAATAAAAGGAAAGCCTGCAAAGACTTGAAAAGGTCGCCTTCTGAAGTCAGCTACACTATAAAACCTTTTCTGAACAGCATCAACAGCTTCTAACACCGGATTGCCAGGACTACGTAAACTCTGCCTGTCTAGAAATGAAAAATAATAGCAGGAGATTCTGATCTCTAACTACAGGAACAATAAATAAATAAATAAATAAATAAATAAATAAATAAATAAATAAATAAATAAACAATACAAAGTGTGTGCTTGACACAGAGACTTGGGGGTGGTAATTCAGCCAGTGGTAGTAATAGACCGGAAATTTTCAATGATAACTTTGCGTCTAACTTTGTTGCACCTGTTCAGTGCCCAGATTTTCCGAGTATTAATTCTGTTCCTTTTCATAGTGTCAGTAATCTTTCCACCTCGATTATTTCTAGACAGACATTTGCATGCTCAACTGACACTTAGAGAATAAGGCACGGAACATAAAGAACGAATAATTATGGCTGAGAGAGATACCGTGCAAACCTATAATATTAGATAGACAGGTTGATGGAACATTATGTAAGATGCCCTTGATTTCTGGTGAATTAATTGATAACTTTTGATATGAGTTTTTATGTGGGTCAGTGTCAGCTTGCAACGGTTGCCAGGCAATCGACAGAATAATGAAAATAACGGCAGGTGGAGACAAGAATAATGAGTTGTAAGATGAAAGGCAGTGACAGTGCATGCGCCCCAGGAACTATGATGCACGATATGAGAGGTAGCGAGAATAAATTCCCTACGATAATCTACGATGTGATATGAGAAATAAGGAAATATAATATTAAGCTACGTAGGATAATTCACGATGAAATACGAGAAATAAGGAATTAAAATATTAAAACCTGGTGAGTTGCCCGTGCAGTTAGAGGCGCGCAGCTGCGATCTTGCATCCGGGAAATAGTGGGTTCGGACCCCACTGTCGGGAGCCCTGAAGATGGTTTTCAGTGGTTTCCCACTTTCACATCAGGCAAATGCTGGGGCTGTACCTTAGTTAAGGCCACGGCCGCTTCCTTTCCACTCCCAGTCTTTCCTATTTCATCGTTGCCATAAGATATCTATGTCGGCGCGAGCTAAAGCAACTTGTAAAAGGAAAAAGGAATATTAAAGTCCTAGGATAATCTTCGATGACTTAAAGATAATCCTTCAAAAGTGAATAATATTCTCTAGGGATTCTTCGATGATGTATAAAAGTTCAAAAATGATCCGTGCGATAAGGATATTTCCTAGGAAAAGTCTGGAGTTGTATTTCAATTGTGGGCTAGGCCTGGAGCTGTCAGTGAGTGAAGAATGGAGGGCGGTCGGCTGAGCGAAGTGGACGAGAGGGAGGACAATCATCTGCGAGTATGGCGGTGACTTGGAGAGAGACTTCCAATGTTTTGGAGAGGCACAGCGGTGTTACTCCTGGCGTCAAGGTGTGGGGAATCAACGGGTACGATTTCATGTCACGGCCGATAGTGATTGAATGATCTTTGACGTCACAACGTTACGTTATGGGCATTCTGCGTCCTCATGTGTTACCTCTCATGCGACAGTATTGTGATGCAATTCTTCAACAGGATAATGCTCGTCCACACACGACATGTATCTCTATGAACTACCGGGCGAATTGACTGTGCCGTTAGGAGCGCGGAGCTGTGAGTTTGCATTCGGGAGAGAGTGGGTTCGAACCCCACTGTCAGCAGCGCTCAATATGGTTTTCCGTGGTTTCCCATTTGCAATCCAGGCAAATGCTGCGGCTGTACCTTAATTAAGACCCTATGAGCTGTCCCCGATAGAACACGTGTGAGAACCGGGAAATGGTGTCACTTTGAAGAAAATTGAAGTGTTTTATCTGATGGAGTTAAATCATCTCGAGATATTATAGATCTCGACTTATTTCATAGAATGTACAGTGCTTTGATCGACCGTTGGGAGGCAAAATGTTGGCTATTCCTGTCCACGCTATTAATAAAAAGAGAATCCTTAAAGTGAATCAATCTTGTATTAAGCATTGAAATAGGTTTTTACAGTGCGCTCGGGACCATTGGTGAAAAATGCATTCTGGACATTCATGTTGTCTTGTTGAGACACGTCCATGGTTTCATTAATATAACTGAAAGGTGCTCCTTGTTTGTTATCAGCACAATGCCAGCCAAATCAGATTTGAAAATGATCACATTAGCAGTTTGCTTGTAGTAAAGGCCATGGCAGTAAATTATGGCATGGAGGAGCGACTCACTTTCCTAACT
The DNA here is from genome assembly GCF_040414725.1 of Anabrus simplex. Lineage (NCBI taxonomy): Eukaryota > Metazoa > Arthropoda > Insecta > Orthoptera > Tettigoniidae > Anabrus > Anabrus simplex. Next base: position 90,940,116 of record NC_090267.1, read on the forward strand.
ACCGGAGTAGAAGAATTTCACAGCCTTAGTGTTAAAATTACGACACGGAGGAAAGGAATTTTACTTTTTTCTGACATCATTTCAAGCTAGCAAAAATAGGGAGACCTATAAAGATATAGTATTAATGCGCTGAATGGCTTCTTCTCGACTAAGCGACCGTTGATAGGTAGCTCATGAATGGGTCATTCATAATTAATGTTTCACTCCTATGAAGTGTGAACTAACCGTTCAATTTCAGTGAAGTAGTTCGAACACTTCACAGTTCTCACATTTCGTAACATTCACAATTCATTCGATTCGTCTGTCGCCCGCTTGCTCGCTCTCTTCGCCCTTCCACTATCTGCGTCACTATTACTCCTTCACTCCCAGGCCCATCCTACCTGTCAACTGTGTCCTTACACGTATTTCCTTCTTGATATGAGACAGGCTTCTCTGTTTATATTTCCCTTTTCCCTATCACTGATCATATAGAATTCTAGATGCTGTAAGCGGGTGCGCCATTGGGTATCCATAATTAGTAATTACATACGGTAGCTCTGACATCTATTGGTAATATTATTAAGTATTATTAAACTTTATTGAGTAAGTGAGACACAGTGATCGACATCGTTGCTGAATGACACGGTGAGCATCTTCGTTAGCCTTCATTAGCCTTCATTATTTCACGAATGAACTACTGCATTTCAACGATTCACAATAAAGAGTTTGAATGAGTTAAGTAGTTCATGCGAATGAACTAGTTCGGCCCATCTCTTCAAGCGACTCTGCAACGGCAGCACGACACAGATTGGAACAGCTAACATTCGACCGCGCATGCCTGCTTGCCCCCTTCCCCCACCCCTAACGCATTGTATGCCTAAGCGCTACCACAGTTCAGGTAGCCTTGAAGGACTGGCGAGAATTTTGGTGAATCAGAATGCTACATTTTTCTTTAATACTTTAAAAATGTACGACCATTTTTGTTTATGCTTTTAAAGGCATTCTGAATATCTACAGGCCAAGGGCTTCCGTCAGAATGTTTTACGATGTCAGTCGGTTCAGTCGTTCACTAAAAATCGATGTAACAAAAAATTTCAGCCTAGTGTTTTAAATGTAATAATAATAATAATAATAATAATAATAATAATAATAATAATAATAATAATAATAATAATAATAGAAATAAAACAGGACTTAAAAGAAATGAGCATTACAGAAGACAACATCAAGGATCACAAGGCGTTTGGAACTCTGGTTGCAAAGCACGCGTTCACAGAAAAGGCTGAAAAAACCACAGGGGAAACAATGGACGGAAGAACGCAAGAAATGGCATAGCGAGTTCGTAAAGAGATTTTGGGAAGAGAAGAAGAAAGGAACACCATCATCAAGCTAACAAGTTCCAACGTGCTCTGTAAACTGGCATAACGAAGAAATAATAATAATAATAATAATAATAATAATAATAATAATAATAATTTATCATTATAGACTGTTATACCTTACAGCGTTCAGTCTGCAAGCCTCTGTGAATTTACTAAAGGTCGCCACAATCCTCTATTTGCAACTAGTGCTGTGGCCTCATTTAGTTCTATACCTCTTATGTTTAAATCATTAGAAACTGAGTCTAATTATCGTCGTCTTGGTCTACCTCTACATTTCTTACCCTCCATAACAGAGTCCATTATTCTCCTAGGTGATCTATCCTCCTCCACTCGCCTCACATGACCCCACTGCCGAAGCCGGTTTATGCGAACAGCTTCATCCATCGAGTTCATTCCTAAATTAGCCTTTATCTCCTCATTCCGAGTACCCTTCTGCCATTGTTCCCACCTGTTTGTACCAGCAAACATTCTCGCTACTTTCATGTCTGTTACTTCTAACTTATGAATAAGATATTCTGAGTCCACTCAGCTTTCACTCCTATAGAGCAGAGTTGGTCAGAAAACAGACCGATGTAAATATAGTTTCGTCTGGGAGCTGACTTCCTTTTTACAGAATACTGCTGATCGCAACTGCGAGCTAAGTGCATTAGCTTTACTACACCTTGATTCATTCTCACTTGCTATAATACCATCCTGGGAGAACACACAACCTAATACTTGAAATTATCGACCTGTTCTAGCTTTGTATCACCAATGTGACATTCAGTTCTTTTGAATTTCTTACCTACTGACTTCAATTTAGTCTTCGAAAGGCTTATTTTCATACCATTCTCATTGCACATATTTTCAAGTTCCAAGATATTAGACTGCAGGATTTCGGCACAATCTGCCCTTAACACCAAGTCGTCAGCATTGGCCAGCTAACTGAATCCCTCCCTGCCATTTTACACTTTTCAGCAGGTGATCCATGTAAACTACGAACAGCAAAGGTGAAAGATTACAGCCTTATCTAACCCCTGTAAGTACTCTGAACTAAGAACTCATTCTACCATGAATTCTCACTGAAGCCCAATTGTCAACATAAATGTCTTTGATTGATTTTAATAATCTACCTTTAATTCCATAGTCCCCCAGTATAGCGAACATCTTTTCCCTCGGTACCCTGTCATATGCTTTCTCTAGATCTACGAAAGATAAACACAACTGCCTGTTCCTCTCGTAACATTTTACAATTGCCTGGCGCATACTGAAAACTTGATCCTTACAGCCTCTCTATGGTCTGAAACCACATTGGTTTTCATCCAACTTCCTCTCAACCACTGATCGCACCCTTCCTTCTAAGATGCCAGTGAGTACTGTACTTTGCCTGGTATACAGTACTAATCAATGAGATTCCTCGATAGTTGTTGCAATCCTTCCTGTTCTCTTGCTTATAGATTGGTGCAGTTACTGCTTTTGTCCAATCTGAAGGTACCTTACCAACACTCCATGCTAATCTTTCTACTCTATGAAGCCATTTCATCCGTACCTTTCCACTATACTTCACAATTTCAGGTCTAATTTCATCTATACCTGCTTCTTTGTGACAATGGAGTTTATTTACCATCCTTTCCACTTCCTCAAGCGTAATTTCACCAACATCATTTTCCTCCTCCTCCTCACGACCTTCGCTGTTCGCAACACCACCAGGAAGATTTCCTTTTACGTTGAGAAGATGTTCAAAATATTCCCTCCACCTCTCCAGTGACTCCCTGGGATCTATTATGAGTTCATCTGAATTACACAGAAAACTGTTCATTTCCTTTTTCCCTCCCTTCCTATGATTCTTTATTACTGTTCAGAAAGGTTTCCCTGCTGCTTGACCTAGCCTTTCCAGGTTATTACCAAAATATTCCCACGACTTCTTTTTGGATTCAGCAACTATTTGTTTCGCTCTGTTTCTTTCATCTACGTACAAATCCCTGTCTGCATCTGCCCTTGTTTGGAGCCATTTCTGATAAGCCTTCTTTTTCCGTTTACAAGCTGCTCTCACTTCATCATTCCACCAAGACGATCGCCTTTACCCATCTTTACACACAGTTGTTCCTAGGCATTACCTTGCTGTTTCTAATACAGAATCCCTGTATGCCACCCATTCTCTTTCTATATCCTGAACCTGCTTACTGTCTACTGTTCGAAACTTCTCTCTAATCATATCCATGCACTTCTGTCTAATTTCCTCGTCCTGGAAATTTTCTACCCTTATTCGTTTGCAGACAGATTTCACTTTCTCTACCCTAGGCCTAGGGATACTTAGTTCACTACAGTTCAGATAATGGTCGGTATCATCGAAAAATCCTCGGAAAACTCGTTCATTCTTATCAGATTTCCTCAATTCGAATTCGGTTAAGATTTAGTCTATTATGGATCTGGTACACCTAGCCTCCCATGTGTAGCTGTGAAGAGCCTTATGCTTGAAGAATGTATTCGTAACAGCTAAACCCATACTAGCACAGAAGTCCAGCAAACGCTTCCCATTTCCATTAGCTTCCATATCTTCCCCACATTTACCAATCACCCTTTCGTATCTTTCAGTTCTATTTCCAACTCTCGCTTTGAAGTCGCCCATTACCACTATTCTATCCTTGCTGTTGACCCTGACCACGATGTCACTCAATGCTTCGTAAACCTTGTCAACTTCCTCCTCATCTGCACCTTCACATGGTGAATACACCGAGACAATTCTCGTCCTAATTCCTCCCACTGACAAATATACCCACATCATTCGCTCATTTACATGCCTAACAGAAACTATGTTGCGTGCAATGGTATTCCTGATAAACAGCCCTACCCCATACTTTGCCCTTCCATTTGTAACACCCGTCAAGTACACTTTATAATCTCCTATCTCTTCCTCGTTATCTCCCCTTACCCGAATGTAACTTACTCCTAGCACATCCAGATACATCCTCTTAACTGACTCAGCCAGTTCTACTTTCTTTCTTCCATAAGCCCCAATAATATTGATAGCTCCCCATCGAATTCCATTTTGTTTGCCAAGTTGTTTCCAAGAAGTCCCTCGCCTGTCAAATAGGAGTGGGACTCCGTTACTCCCATAGGTCCGAGGCTTGCTTAAAGTGTTCTGAGCTCGGTAAATCATGAAGCAGGATGCTACCCTGCTTACACATAGTCCAAGTGAGGATCTCTCATCTAAAGGGTTATGGACCACCGGTGAATGTATAGTCCTAGCCGCCTGAACACCAGGAGGGCAATGAGTCAGAATATGTCCGAGATGCCTACTCCCATTCCATAGCAAGTGGTATCCCGACTCTCAGGACCACTTACTAGGCCACTCAGCCGTTGCCCATGGTTCACGAACTAAGACATGACTACAGTAACCCACAGCATGAATAATAATAATAATAATAATAATAATAATAATAATAATAATAATAATAATAATAATAATAATAATAATAATAATAATAATAATAATAATAATAATAATAATAATAATAATAATAATAATAGGCGCATTACTGGCAGCGCATGAAAGAAGCAGTACGCCCGGGTAACGGTGTCATTATAGGATTTAAACGAAGTGATATAATGACTTCTTACTCAGCAAGATGTAAAATAATGTTCTTCACTTCACGATGATCTAAATTTCCACAAAAATGTCATCATTCTCTGCGGAATGTGTTAACAGCTTATCTTATCACAACTGTGCTGTAACAGTAAATGTGCAGGGTCATGCAGAGATTCATTCATTCAGGGAGTGATATGAATAAACACGAGGTCTCTGTTTTGGGTGATATTGTATGAATCTGTCACATAATCTTATCACTTAAATGTCTGCCTCCGTGGCTAAATGGTTAGTGTGCAGGCCTTTGGCCACAGGGGCACCGCGTTCGATTCCAGGCAGGTTGGGGAATTTTAACCACCATTGGTTAATTTCGCTGACACGGGGGTTGGGTGTTTGTGTTGTCTTCATCATCATTTCATCCTCTCCACGACACGCAGGTCGTCTGCGGGTGTCAAATCGAAAGACCTGCCACTAGCGAACCGACCTCCTGGCATTAAAAGACATACGCCATTTCAATTCTTTTTATCACATGAATCTTCTTCTTCCTAATATGTGGATGGTTCGGCGGCCTCCACCTCCATAGGCCCGCAGCAGAGGCCTCCACCGCCTCCACCTCCACACGCTCTCAGGAGAGGCCTCCACCGCATTGCTATGCTGGCTAAGAGAGCGAGCCTAACCTCACATCCGCCATCTTAGATGGGCTTAACCTAACTTTTAACGCGTAAGAGAGCTAGCCTAAACTCACGGAGGGGCGTAACCTCAGTTTTACGACCGGATGCCTTCCTGACGCCTAAGAGAGCGAGCCTAACCTCACATCCGCTATCTTGGAGGGGATTAACCTAACATTTAATGCGCAAGACAGCAAGCCTGACCTCATGGAGGGGCCTAATCTCAGTTTTACGGACAGATGCCCTTCCCGTCAATATTTTTGGGGCCTAACTACACCGTAGCCATCTTGGGCTCAGATTTACGGTCAGATGTACTTCTCTCCTCACAGATGTCATTTTGGAGGGGCCTAACAACACAGCCGCCATCTTGGTAGCAGTTTTACGGATATATGCCCTTCCCGACGCCAGTTGCACTTGATGGCTGGTATACACAGCTTCTCATGAGACGGCTTAAGGGCACTTCGTAAGATGGCTGCTGCTCTTATGAAGAAAGCTAGCTTAGAGGCTACTGCACAAGATGGCGGCTGCTGTTATGCAGATACTTATACATGCGGTGGAGCGCAATTTGAAATTCCACGTGTTTTTTACACCTGTCATCTTTAAACAACAAAGCATCGTGCTGCCATCTTTACGGCACTAAACCTTATATCCACTTAGTAGCGGGCAATTTGAAAAATTCCATGTGCTTTTTTTTTTTTTTTTTTTTTTTTTTTTTTTTTTTGACAGCTGTCAGCTGCCATCTTTAAACAACAGACGACCGCACACTTCAGTGCAGTCGTCGCCATAAGACCTATCTGTGTCTGTGCGACGTAAAGCCCCTAGCAAAAAAAAAACTTCAGTGCGGGCATCTTGAAGGGGCTAAATCCACATACCTGCAACCTTAGGCATGTAGTAGCGGGCAATTTGAAAACATTCTACTTGATTTTTGACAGCTGTCAGGCGCAATCTTTAACTACATGCACATGGCTTACTGCTACTATCTTGACGGAAGTAAACTTTATAACGCGGAATTTAACAGGACAAGCAATCAGACCGCCCTTCTCAACTTACTACGATCATAGTTATAAAGCAAGCTACCCTTCTCAACATACTTACCGAGCTGCCCTTCTCAACATACTATTAAGTTTTTAAACTAAGATGCTTTTGGAGATGCTGGCCATGGGCGATTGCACAAGATGGCGGCTATACATGGCCTCTTATGAGACGACATAGGGGCGATTACGCAAGATGGCAGCTATACACAGGCTATTATGGAGAAAGCTAGCTTAGAGGCTACTGCACAAGATGGCGGCTGCTGTTATGAAGAAAGCTGGCTTAGAGGCTACTGCACAAGATGGCGGCTATTCATAGGCTGTTATGGCCTCCTCTTCTGTTAAGGAATATCTCTAGCGAACAAGTTTAAACATGCATCGCGAAGGCAAGTGTGTGCACGTGCTGCAGCGACGACGTCATCATAGTTGTGCACGTTTAGACTTGACCTTTTCTCAGGAATGAGTAGGTGTAAGGAAGCAAAGGAATGTAATACGTACAACATTTTGAATGCAATGACATATTTATTTACAATGTACTACAACAGTTTTCGTTTTGCTGCTGACAAGGTTAGTATGCTTCTTAACAACTTTCTGCGGCATGCGTCCGAAATTGTGATGCCTCCTGCAAGAATGAAATTAAACAAAACATTTAGAAATATGTTATACTAAGTATGTTATGCTTTACAAAGAAAATAATGCACTTCTTACCAAGGGCGCCCATACACGGGGGCAAGGTGGGACCACGGCCCCCCTCTAGCTCTCAGGGAAAGGCAAAAATATAATGTAGTCGGGTGCTTTCCTTTCAAGGAAATTATTTAAAAGTCAGTAGTTCGTATAAGAGGTATTACCGTCTCCCACCAATAGGCAGGGTATATCGTGGATTATCCCAGCGCAGAATACAAGTCGCCATTTATCTTCCAAAATATTAAAAATACTACGAACCCCCAGGCCAAGTGCCCCCCCCCCCACGCTACAAACTGTCATATGGGCGCCCATGCTTCTTACCTTGTTGTTATTCATGTCAAAAAGTATTGTCAAAATAAAAACTGATATAATTTTGGGCGAAGAAGACCGGAGATCAAGCTCATATCGACAATTCTATGCTCAAATTTAGGAATTGAGGGGGCCTACCTATTTGAATGAACACCGCAAAAACTTCCTCTGCATCCAGTACTGTATCGAGTTGGGAATCGATTCAGAAACAAGGGATTCCGCTCGATCCAACCGTCCATAAATTTCTTGTCTTCTACGTCGGCATTTGCTATATCACCGGTGGCCTTTTCTGAATCATCATCATGTACAAGGAACAGTTTATCCATACATGGTGTGCGTTCAATCCTCGGATTTGGTCCATCTCAATCAACATCACCATTTTGTCCTCGATGCTTGTAATGACGTTGACAGGTTCTGCACAAAGTTACATCGATTGACATCTTCCTATGGAGAGGAAGGATGTCTCGAAAATTATTTACGAAAGGAGCAGCGTACGTAAATAAAAGTCCTGGTGGTAAATATTGAATCAGATGTTTCGGCATCGAGGTTCCATGTTTATAGAACATCTTAATGGCCTTACTTACTCCGTGTGAGATAAATAGGATGTTGCGTATGAGCATGCGAACAGAATGCACATTGACAGTTTTCTTTGTTGTACTCTTTCTGTTCCATAGCGTATGATGTCAAAGCACACACTAAGGATGATGACACACGGAGCGGTTTTTTTGTCGAGTCGGCAGCCGCGTCGGCCGCCGCCTGTGATTGATACACAGAGCGGTTTTTGCCGACTGTGACGAAACCACTGCCTGCTCGAACTGCATCTAAAATGACTACTTATAAGCAGTCATCGGGTGCGTATCGAGCAGGCAGTGGACAAAACACATTAGTGAGCGTGACGTTAGGTGAGGAAGCTAGCTAAAATTACCGAAAAATAAAGGATTGTTCTTATTCTTATTCCAAAAGTCTACTTACTCTATATGTCCTTTTACGTGTATATTATTGAATTTCAAAGATACTTCATGATATCTAATACAAGAATACCTACCAATGATGCAATCGCCGCGTAAATTCAGACACGCCCGACTAGAGCGAAGCATCAAGTCGGCCGTGATTCAGCTGAATGTATTAAATCTATGGCGCTAGAGCGCGCACAAAGTCTTCAAAACGCTCGCTGCACCGCCAGCTACACGACAGGCCGAGTCGGCAAATCTGCCGCCTGTCGGCGAGCACCGCTCTGTCTGTTTCATCCCATCTGATACAATAGAAACATGCGCCGACTCGACTGCCGACTCGGCGAAAACCGCTCCGTGTGTCATCAGCCTAATGTTGATGATAAAGGACTATTCCGTAGGAGGAGGGATTGAGCTAACCTCAGTAACTGCGAAGAGGAGGACGAGGAGGAACGTAGCTGACCTGTGAGGCGGAGGAGAAGGAACACGGCTATGTCTGGTCGGGAAAGGAGGAGTAGGAGTAGGAGGAGGAAGCTGTTTCGTCAAGACAAGTTAAAATTAGCACTTACTAGAACTGATTGTAGAACAAGACGAAACGTGTTGGCTATCAGTGTTCAGAAGAAAAACATTATAATATTAATCTCTCTGTTGATACAGTCGCACTCTTATGCATCAGCGCACACACATAGAATTGAAAATGTCGTATATCTCTATCCGACATACTTCTTATTTACTTCAGATAAAATAAGATTTTACTACTTTGCAGAGGATACTTTCGTCTTAAAGAGATAAATTTTGCGCGATTCGAACACATACAACGGAAAAAATCAATCTGTATAGATTTCTAACTCTTACTTAGTTACAATAGAAGAACATAGATTCAAACTCTGTTCTCTTATCGCAAACTCGGAAAGTAAAATTAAACAGAACACTAGTGCTATAAGAAATACACTGCTTACATTTAAGTGCCTAGCAGTCGAACAAATTATCGGATAAACACGTAACTTGAAATTTCGGTTCGGAAACATATTATTTCAATCTGTTAGCATCGGTTACAAGCATGTAGCTTGTGCAGGAGAGGGATAATATGCAAGATAATAGCAAAATGCTGAACCGAAAATTAATTGTGTTACACACATGATACCGAATGGGACCCAAGGGTCCTATCTTATCAGAAGGGCAAAAGGATAAAAAGACTCTTTGTGCTCCTCCTCCTATCCGCGTCCTCCTCCTGACTGCGTCCTCCTCCTCTACCTCACCGCGACACCCCCCCCCCCCCCCCTCCCTCCCAGAAAGAGTTAGCTGAAGTTGGTACATTTTTGACAGCAGCAACACCCTCATAGATTGTTATCTGCAAGAACGCTTCTACTTTGTTGGATGTAGCAAATTCATCTCTATTGGTAAATGGTTTATCTTTTCTAACTTCAAACTCGCGACGATGTGTAACTTCTATTGTTTATGATTAATGACTGTTTACAATGTATCTTACAGTAATGTAATCTCTTCGTGTTGCGGACGAGGAGGAGGAGGACGCGGAATTGCAACTTGGCTGCGTCCAGCAGTTCGTTGTGTTCAATGTACCACAGCACAACCGTAAACAATGCCTGCCCTTCCCATCTATCGCAACACCGCGACGCGTTCCTCACAAACGACCTGCAGCAAATTATTCATAAATAATTTCAGCAATAAAAATTGATACCAAAACATCGTATTTTAGTTAGAGGATTATACTTTGTTGATGCATAGTGCACCTGAGATCGTTTTTGGCACAAATTTTGTTGAACATTTAACATTTTGACAATAATGCATAATGCCTATGAGAAGTTGGTGCAGTAACCGTTAGTCAACTCAGTTTCGAACTTTTGAACAGTTTTTTAATTATTTTTTTCCTATACTTTTTTGTTGTAATCGAATACATTATTGTAACCGAGACTTCCGTATCGCTTACAGAGTACAGTTCTGTAGTTACTGAAAGATGAAAATAATTAGTTAACGACGAAGGTCCCAGTTGTGTATGGTTCAGCAGCTTAGTCGTTAAACAACAAAGGCAGTGAAATTAAACCTATAAAACACTGTTTGTCCAGCCCTTGTCCCGTTTCTCTACGGGGTCGGGTATGAGGTGAGATGAATTTGTCGTGGCGTTTTTTTTAATGACCGGATGCCCTTCCTGACGTCAACCTCATCAGAGGAGTTAATGAGAGATGAAATGAATGACGTGATATATGATAGTAGGGAGAGGGTGAAACCCGGTGCCGGCACATAGCCTACTCCTGTCGAATAGCACCAAGGGGTCTGCTCAAGGCTTAACGTCCCCATCCGACGGACGAATCACCATCAACAGCGTCATATGCCCTCACTCCATATGAGCACTGCGGAAAGGTTTGGAATTTAATCCAGGCTTTTGGCACGCAATCTAGTGATTAGAAATTGTATACCACCACCTCCCCTACCCTGCCGGCCAACATTCTGATGGTGAAAATTTTTTCGACCAACGGGACTCGAACCGGCTAACCTCGGTGTTAGACCGTTTAGACTTCAGCGCCTTAACGATCATGGCCACCAGGCGGGCTTAAACCTATTAAACACTATATTTTAATAATGTTACGATAGTGAATAATCCTTTTGTTTATATAACTTGACCATATATTGCATTACTTCCATCTGCCTTAATTCAATTTATGTTAGTTATAGGTTTTCACATTTTATTTCAGGGGGCCCGAATTTTAATTTTTTCATGCGGGCCCGTACCACATTCGTTCAATCCCTGTCGCTGAGCAGCGCACTCTATTGTGGACGGAAGTTAAGTATTTGATCTCGCATCGGGCATGGCATAGGGAACCAATCAGTTTGATGTACGACGAGCACGCCGAAGAGCTTCCGTTCCCAAGTATCTACCTCGGTGAACCGTGTACATTCAAGATCGCTGTTATTTGCTTTACGTCGCACCGACACAGGTAGGTCTTATGGCGACGATGGGATAGGAAAGGGCTAGGACTGGGAAGGAAGCGGCCGTGGCCTTACTTAAGGTACAGCCCCAGCATTTGCCTGGTGGGAACAGGGGAAACCATGGAAAACCATCTTCAGGGCTGCCGACAGTGGGGCTTGAACACACTATCTCTCGAATGCAAGTTCACAGCTGCGCGCTCCTAACCGCAAGACCAACTCGCCCGGTCATTCAAGATCGAGCACGTCACTCAGTTTGTGATGGCTCGTAGCCGAGACAGACGCTGAGTGAAGTCCTAGCATGTCTTCTACCAGGTGTATGTATAAGTCTTTTCCGGTTTCAATAAGAGATGGCGCCAGCGAACAGTACGCCGTGCATGAATTTGGCACATACGTCAATTTGTTCGTCTAACATTAGCCTACCAACACACACACCCGCCGTACCACCCCGACCTGGCGCCATCTGACTATCACCTCTTCCCTTCAATGGGGCACGCGTTCGCAGAGCAGCATTTCGGCAATTTTGAGGAAGTTGGAAAATGGTTCGACGAATGGTTTTCCGCAAAAGGTAAGCAGTTTTACTGCCATGGTATTCATAACTTACCTGAAAGATGGGCAAAGTGTGTAGAAGCCGATGGCGAATAATTTGAATTTAAAAAATGAAGTTCCCTTGAAAATGACGTGTTTTCAATACTACAAAAACCGACAGTTATTTATGCATACATCTGGTGCGTGGCGATGAACATTATGCGTATTTGCTTCACCTGAGGTTTGTTCACCACGTTCAAGACCATTGCTAATGCAGCAAACGCCGACGTAGAAGACAAGAAATTTATGGACGGTTGCATCGAGCGGAATCCCTTGTTTCTGAATCGATTCCCAACTCGATACAGTACCGGATGCAGCAGAAGGAGAAAGTCTTTGCGGTGTTCATTCAAATAGGTAGGCCCCCTCAATTCCTAACTTTGAGCATAGAATTTTCGATATGAGCTCGATCTCCGGTCTTCTTCGCCCAAAATTATATCAGTTTTTATTTTGTCAATACTTTTTGACAGGGTAGCTTATTTGCAGATCGCACACTGTTGTCTACAAGATTTACAGCGACGGGACCAACCGAGTCGTGGAGGCTTTACACTACATGTAAGTAAGGAACGTTTTATGGCAGTATTCCGAATACAACAAGATAGCTTGATGATCAATGGAGAGACAGAACATCAAGTGACAAAATACAAGTATTTAGGATCAAATGTGAGCTGCAACATTGACTGTACTAAGGAAATAGACCCCAGGATCTACCAAACCAGAAATGTATTCAATAAAATGAAGAGAGTGTTCTGTAGCAGAGACATTAGTTTACATCTAAAAATTAGACTTCTGATATGTTACGCCTTCTCCACCTTGTTCTATAGAGTTGAGACCTGGACCATAAAAAAAGGGAAATTGACAGATTAGAGGCATTTGATTTATGGACGTGCAGAATGATACTGCGGCTGAGCTGGGCAGATAAGGTCACAAATGATGAGGTAATGAGGCGAATGGGAAATGTTAAATACTGTCAAAATCAGAAAGCTCCGGTATCCCGGTCATGTGATTGGAGCAGAGAAATATCTACTGCAGCTGGTAATTCAAGGAGAGATACAGGGCAAATACACTTAAGAAAATGGTAATTGCAACACCATGAGGACAATGGTCGTATGTGTTGATTTTCAAGATATGGAACTATACCATGTAGGTATGTAAACGATCAAAGTTTCAGACCCATTGAATTGTTGCTGCAGGTCTCCCCACGTGAATGGTCGTGGAGGAATCAACTCCAGTAAACGGACTCTGGTGTAGCGTAGTTGACTTGCAGTCTGTGCAGTGAAGTGTTCCCCGTCAAACATGCCTCGACGATAGAGAAGAGCACGCTATCAACAACTGTCACCGTTTGAGAGGGCTCGGATAATTGGGCTGTGTGAGGCTGGATTATCGCTAAGGACTGTCGCTGCACGTGTTGGCGGACAGGCATCTACGGTACAACGTGTATGGCAGCAGTGGTCAAATGCAGGTACCCACACTCGTAGACCTGGCACAGACCCAACAGACAACTGTGAGAGAGAATCGCCGCATCATTCGAATGGCCCGGATGGAACCCCATGCAACAGCAGCGCAAATTCGAGCAGCTGTGGCACCCCACGTTACACAACAAACAGTTGGTAATCGCCTGCGTGCAGCTGGCTTACGAGCCCGTGTCCCTGCAGATGGTGTTCCATTGACCCTACAACAGCGACGTGTAAGGCTGGCCTGGTGTCGAGAAAGATCGACGTGGGTCGACGAATGGCATAGGGTCGTCTTTAGTGATGAATCGCGCTTCTGTCTTGCCCGCAGTGATCGGCGGAATCGTGTGCGCCGACGTACCGGGGAGAGGGGTAGCCCAGATCTTATTGTCGAAAGGCACACAGGGCCAACACCAAGCATTATGGTCTGGGGAGCTATTGGCTTTAATGTGAAAACACAATTATTGCTTGTTGAGGGCACTATGACTGCTCGACAGTACGTTGATAGGGTACTCAATCCAGTGGTTGTCCCTATGATGGCGAACATTGCTAATGGGATGTTTCAGCAGGACAATGCCCGGGTTCACACTGCACGCATCTCCAGAGAAGCTCTCCACGACATGACAACCTTAGAATGACCCGCCAGATCCTCGGATCTCAGTCCTATTGACCAGGTGTGGGACGTGATGGGTCGACAACTGTCCAACCGTCCTCAGCCACTCACAACTCTGGAACAACTGACCCGTGCAGTGTAGCAAGCATGGGCCACAATTCCTCAGGAAGCGATCCAGGACCTTATTGACTCCATGCCTCGACGAATTCATCAATGTATTGCAGCTCGTGGTGGGCACATTCTGTATTGATTGTTATCCAAACTTGCGGTCAGAGGGACCTGAAAGTGTAATCATCGAATCACAACCGAACACTCGTTCTGCATGTTCAATTGCAGCAATGTATCACCACTCCTTCTGTGTGTTGCAGTTTCCATTTTCTTCAGTGTAAGACCAGGAAGAAGACGCATCTCTTGGATTGACAATCTGAAAACTTGGTTCAGCTGTTCGCTATTGTGCTGTTTCGTGCTGCATCATCTAAAGCACGAATCTCTATGATGTGGCTGACCTTCTGAGAAGAGATGACACTTGAAGGAGAATAAGAATAAGAATTAGAAGCTTATTCCTCTTCAAAACTTGCTGCCATGACTTCCACAAAGCCCGGTTCGATTGTTTGTATTTTCAAAGTAAGCAGTTTACCTGTTCTCAAAAGCACGTTTTCAGATGTAAGTGAGGTAACGGCTATCACTGGATTCACGTATCATGAGGATACGAACGACAATATTAAATTTAGCTGTGACCACTAGAACTTCTAATAGAAATTAAAAGGTTTTCAATCTGCCGAATCGCAAATTGTAACACTTATAACATACCTATAAAATCATGGATAGTTACAGTAGGTATAAGTATGAAGAATCATTCAAGGTAATTTACAGCTCTACTAAATGTTTTGTAATCGATACAGCTCATGGCGAACAAACTGTTTCTATTGACAGACACAAACCCGAATTCCTTTTGGACAGTGACTACAATCCTTCTCCTCTTATGTGTGCTACTACTTTCAACACCACAACTGATCACCTGACTACCAGCGACAATCAAGGAATAGGCTCCTCAGTACCAACTCGAATCAAAATTACCCAATCTCGTTCAGGTCTAACTGTTCGGTTTCCTGCCAAATACCTCTCCGTTGTCTCTGGGGAGGGAGTATGTGGGGAGTAACCACCTGGTGAACTACTGGTGAACTAAACATATAGTACAATTTTAGACAGTCTTACTCACTACTGTATGTAATCCTTGATTTATTCTTTGTCATTTTCCTTAACAGAAGTTCTTTCAAAAGGCAATTAATGTGTAAGCGAGTGAAGAGTTTTAATCAAATCTGTACAAGTCAATGTGGAATTAAATATCCATAGTGTCAACACTTGACCGCATTAATTTAAGCGGAAAATGATGCAGTGGCGAAGCAGACTTTTAAATAATTTGACAGACGAGCAATTTAAACATGTGATTAACATTTGGTATGAGATCTTGGCTTCAGCGATTGATTTACTCCATGGCCCAAAACATCTATCACGGAAATACTACCAGTAGCCTACAGGTTTCTAACCAAAAAGTGTATTTTTATAATTACACTCAAAAACTGATTTTTTCTGTTAACTTGTGAAAGGTAAAGTATGGTAAGAGTAAAATGTAATTTAAATTTCTTTTTTTTTCACTTTTTCCTACCTCTACATGCGCAAAGCAACACTTTAATCTATTTTATACACAGTCTGGATGAAACATATTTTTGAGAATTTCACACTTGAACTATTGGTACAAAAATATGGATTTGTTTTAGGTATGTGTGAATTATATGTCATAATTCATAAAATCAAAATCAAATTAGTTTAAAAACACGTCCAAGTACAGGGAAACATCACTTTAACCAATTTTTATGCACATTATGTAGCTAAGTTGTCCATGTTCTTCGCAAATGAAATTTGGGCACTTGAGAGATGAAGGATGTCTTCTTGTCTTTGTTTGTTGTGCAGAAATGACATCTCTTTCTTTTCCTGGGAATTTCTGTGGCTAGTGCTTGCACAGAATTAGCTTAATCCATTATTGCACAGAAACAAAAGTTGTACTAAAACTAACAATGCAAAGTTTGACAACAAAGACTAACGTTAACAGTCGCACCGGGTCTGTGAGACCCTGAATAGCCTGTACGCTCAAATGTTTCCAAGGCAACTGAGAGCGGGCTACTGTGTTCGGTTGAAGATCGAGAGCCAAGAAGCTACCAGAGAGGCGGAAGCGTTCGGTGCATTCCAACAACAGGAACATCAATACTGTAAGTATGGCCGCCCGGGTTTCGTAGACCCATCGCGACCACTCCAGGGTTAATGAGTCAAACGTTACTCGTTAGCCTGCCGTTGTTCATTCTCAGAAGGTTTCCGTAAAATTTCAGCCGCCTAAATCGCATCCTGTGTCAGCCGTTTCCAAATGTTGGTACAGTTCAGAGCTCGCTTTCAGTCGGTAGGTTCCATCCGGAAGTACTCTTGAGCCATGAAATATCCGGAGGATACGTCTTTCCACTTTCTCCAGGTCATCCATGGTGCCTTTCCTGTTCATCAGTAAGATCTCCGCAGCATATAAAAGCTGGGATCTGACAGCAGTCTTGTAATGGCATATTTTGGCGTTCATCGAAAAACATTTCATTTTGTAACGGTTTTGTGACAGTTGGTATACTGCGTTGAGTTTGGCACATCTGTCTAAGATGGAGGTTCCGTCTCTACCTTTGGGGTGGACCCATTCACAAAGATACCGGAATCAATTGAATTTCCAATCTTTATATTGATAGTCATCAAAGGGGATTTCCCGGGCTGCTTACTTTTGAAGTATTTGGTCTTTTCGTATGATAGTTATAGTCCTGTATTCTCCGCTGTCTCGTTCAGGGAGCGACTGCAGCATACCTAGAGTTAGTGGTTGGGATCGCGATGTCATCTGCAAAGGCAAAGCTCCTGATCTCGATCTTCAGTGTTCTGTAACCGGTTGGATTTCGAGACTGTTCAATATAAATTCCCAGGACTTTACAATTTTGTCGAGCACCAAATTGAAAAGAATAGATGAGATGCCATCTTCTTGTATCACACAGTTGTGATCTTTATATTCCGAGACCCCCTCTGAAATTTACCTTGTTTTTGGTCCTACGCCAGTGGCAATGAATTGACTTACGAGGCTCGCGTGCTTGAGCGCCTGAAATACCATCGGACCTAGCCACGTCCTTTGCTGCATGATCGTCTGAAGTGAGCCGACAACACAAGTTCTGAAGCACTATTCTTGGGGACAAAACATGACGACCTCGCCTCACACCACTACCCTCCAGCGAGAGCCCGGTGTCCATTAGCGACTAAGAGTTTTTACTGTGTCTACTGTAGCCTGAGTTGCCAAATTGTCTACTGCACTCGACACGAAGAAAAGTTAAATACTGAAGAAAGTGTGGAAGAAAGTGGTTTGGCTACCTCTATACACCAAACTAGGATCTCTCAGAACACGTTAACTCAGCAGGGTGCAGGGTGTGATTGACTGCTGGATTCTGGTTTGCTTCCAGGAACTGAGGCCGTCATGTTTTGCCCGCAAGCATATCTATCATTAATGTAACTCCTGTGTACCTGTGTGTGCGTATTTCATTTTACGTTCAAGTGAATTGAAGTGGCTGATGTTTTAGTGAAACGAAAAATGGATTTAGACGTTGAGAGGTAAATAAAGGTTGTAAACGTTCCAATTATTTAAAGAGTAGAAGTCCATCAAATGTGTCATTTGTGTCTCCGAAGAAACTGATGTTGCTATTGGTACATCCAGATAATTAGTATTCAATCTTCGCGGTGAATCCACTCGTGGCCCCCTGGTGATACCTAATAAATAAAAACCTGGGAAATAACAGACATGATAGTAGCGAGAATGATCGTTGGTACAAACAGGTGGGAGAAATGGCAGGAAGCCACTCGGAATGAGGAGATAAGAACTAAAGTAGGTAGGAAATCGTTTGATGAGGCTGACCGCATAACCCGGCTTCGATGGTGATGCCATGTGAGTCGACTAGTGAAGGAAATGGTACCTAGGACAATAGAATCGGTCATGGAAGGTAAGAGAGGTAGAGTGGGACCAAGGCAACGATAGTTAGACTCAGTTTCCGTTTCTAATAACTGATAATCCGAATGATTACAGGAAACTAAACGAGGCCTCAGGGCTAGTTACAAATCGTCGGCCTAGTTCTAATACAACGTATCTGACAATGTTCTTCCTCTGCATTATTCTCCTTAAGGCGGGTCACACCTTGCAGCCACACATTGATAAACAGTCCACAAAAACAATTTTCGTTCGGGCCATTTTCCTTTCCAAATGAGCAAAGTCCAATGGACCTTAAATACATTAACTGTAGGAGTGCATAAATAATCCACGCAAACATACATGCCTAGAATACGGTACGGTAAGGTTCAGTCTCCTTTACGCACACGTATAGGAAAATGAACACAACGAAAATTGCTCTTATGGACTGCTTATCAATGTGTGGCTGGGAGGCGTGACCAGTCTTTAGGGAAATGACGAATAAGAACAGCATTGCCAGATACGTGGTATAAGAACAAGGCCGTCGAAATAGATTAATGTGGAGGCGTTCAGTGAATTCACAGAGGTTTGCAGACTGAATGCTGAAATCAATCAATCAATACTTATCTGCATTTAGGGCAGTCGCCCAGGTGGCAGATTCCCTATCTGTTGTTTTCCTAGCCTTTTCCTAAATAGTTTCAAAGAAATTGGAAATTTATTGAACATCTCCCTTGGTAAGTCATTCCAATCCCTAACTCCCCTTCGTATAAATGAATATTTGCCCCAGTTTTTCCTCTTGAATTCCAATTTTATCTTCATATTGTGATCTTTCCTACTTTTATAAACGCCACTCAAACTTATTCGTCTACTAATGTCATTCCACGCCATCTCTCCGCTGACAGCTCGGAACATACCACTTAGTCGAGCAGCTCTTCTCCTTTCTCTCAATTCTTCCCAGCCCAAACTTTGCAACATTTTTGTAACGCTACTCTTTAGTCGGAAATCACCCAGAACAAATCGAGCTGCTTTTCTTTGGATTTTTTCCAGTTCTTGAATCAGGTAATCCTGGTGAGGGTTCCATACACTGGAACCATACTCTAGTTGGGGTCTTACCAGAGATTTATATGCCCTCTCCTTTACATCCTTACTACAACCCCTAAATACCATCATAACCATGTGCAGAGATCTGTAGCCTTTATTTACAATCCCATTTATGTGATTACCCCAATGAAAATTTTTCCTTATATTAACACCTAGATACTTACAATGATCCCCAAAAGGAACTTTCACCCCATCAACGCGGGAATTAAAACTCAGAGAACTTTTCCTGTTTGTGAAACTTACAACCTGACTTTTAACCCCGTTTATCAACCTATCATTGCCTGCTGTCCATCTTACAACATTTTCGAGGTCACGTTGCAGTTGCTCACAATCTTGTAACTTATTTATTACTCTATAGAGAATAACATCATCCGCAAAAAGCCTTACCTATGATTCCACTCCTTTACTCATATCATTTATATACATAAGAAAACATAAAGGTCCGATAATACTGCCTTGAGGAATTCCCCCTCTTAATTATTACCGGGTCAGATAAAGCTTCATCTACACTAATTCTCTGAGATCTATTTTCTAGAAATATAGCAACCCATTCAATCACTCTTTTGTCTGGTCCAATTGCACTCATTTTTGCCAGTAGTCTCCCATGATCCACCCTATCAAATGCTTTAGACAGGTCAATCGCGATACAGTCCATTTGACCTCCTGAATTAAAGATATCTGCTATATCTTGCTGGAATCCTACAAGTTGAGCTTCAGTGGAATAACCTTTCCTAAAACCGAACTGCCTTCTATCGAACCAGTTATTAATTTCACAAACATGTCTAATATAATCAGAAAGAATGCCTTCCCAAAGCTTACATACAATGCATGTCAAACTTACTGGCCTGTAATTTTCAGCTTTATGTCTATCACCCTTTCCTTTATACACAGGGTCTACTATAGCAACTCTCCATTCATTTGGTATAGCTCCTCCGACCAAACAATAATCAAATAAGTACTTCAGATATGATACTATATCCCAACCCGTTGTCTTTAGTATATCCCCAGAAATCTTATCAATTACAGCCGCTTTCCAAGTTTTTAACTTTTGTATCTTATTGTAAATGTGATTTTTATCATATGTAAATTACTTTAGCCTTAGTCTCCTCCTCTATGTGGACATTATCCTTGTAACCAACAATCTTTACATACTGCTGACTGAATACTTCTGCCTTTTGAAGATCCTCACATACACACTCCCCTTGTTCATTAATTATTCCTGGAATGTCCTTCTTGGAACCTGTTTCTGCCTTAAAATACCTATACATACCCTTCCATTTTTCACTAAAATTTGTATGACTGCCAATTATGCTTGCCATCATGTTATACTTAGCTGGCTTCTTTGCTAGATTCAATTTTCTAGTAAGTTCCTTCAATTTCTCCTTACTTCCACAGCCATTTTCTAACTCTATTTCATTCCAGTCTGCACCTCCTTCTTAGTCTCTTTATTTCTCTATTATAATAAGGTGGGCCTTTACCATTCCTTACCTCCCTTAAAGGTACAAACCTGTTTTCGCATTCCTCAACAATTTCTTTAAACCCATCCCAGAGTCTGTTTACATTTTATTTACCGTTTTTATTTACTGCTTTATCAGCCATATGATACTTTTAAGACCTTCCTTTCTATCACATTTATTTTTAACTACGACAAAAACAGCTTCATGATCACTAATACCATCTATTACTTCAGTTTCTCTATAGAGCTCATCTGGTTTTATCAGCATCAAATCCAGGATATTTTTCCCTCTGGCATAACTGTCTACAATGAAGGTGTAAGTAGGTTACATTAAATTGGAAAATAGTGACTTACGTGCCGAAATGTATTTAATTTCCGTTTCACAAACATTACAACGTATGGATGAGAACTGTTACATGGAAAGGCTTTATGCATTTCACATTTAGCCTCTGAAATAAAATATACACCAGTCTCTCATTGTTGTTTCAGATTCTCAGTAATGTTCGTGAGCGTGGTACTGCTCGTTTCACTGGGCTCTGGCCATGCCGCTCGAATACTTGGTATATTTCCAACTCCATCCATCAGCCACCAGTTGCCCTTCCAGGTGATTATGAAGGCTTTGGCAGCTAGAGGTCATCAGGTCACCGTCATCAGTCCTAATCCACAAAAGGTAAGAAAGAACATTTATTTATTCTTACATGATCAGATACAGGGATACACGCAACAAGGATGGGGTAAGATATGTCATACATTGAAAAATGTTTAACTTCAGAACTTCTATATTTAGCGACAGGTAACGTTGCATCTTAGATGGTTTCAGTTCGATAAATTACAGCATTTCGTCGTTGCACCTAGAAAAACCGCTATGTGATAATATTTCAGCTTAGAACTCTGACCAGAAATTTTCTCTCATTTTTACCCGTAATATTAAAAGAAACATTTTGACAGATAGGGCTGGAGGAAGGAGCATTGCACATGCCTTTGCACGGTGTTGCCATATTCCTGCATTTCTTTCTTCTTCCCTTCGGTTCCGCCTCACTTCTTCGTTGGTGCAGACCGCTGTGTTCTGTTGTTCGTAACTCATAAGCGAGATGTTTAGTAAGCCCAGGCAACACGAGCCGGCCAGCAGGCTTATCTCCATGGCAACCGCAATGGGGCCACCCTCGTTGCAATGGCAGCAATACCGCCTACTCTCTTCTGCCCACCCAGGCAGGCAGTAAGCTGATCTCCCTCTAAGAACTGTCAGAACGTATCTTTCAATATTACCACAGTATGATTTAGTATTGCATGAGCTATATCAACGAATTTTCGTACTGTGATTCATGTACCGCGGGTCAGTAATTCTCTCCTCAACATTGTCACATAACGATATATCGAGGCGCAACGGTGATTTGTTGATTTCGAGTACTTTGCGTCTACTCGTGTTAAATGACATGTTTCGGGCGGTTGATTTTGGAACGAACGTGACTGTGCCAGCCAGTGACCTCGTGTAGGAATGTCCTAGGGGTTACCGGTTCGAAACCGATACATTGGAAATATAAAACCACAGAAAACCGTCTTCAGACCTGCCGACATTGAGATGTTCCCTGGAATGTCTTTCCTGTAGCCTGTTTCTGCCTTAAAATACCAATAAATGCCTTTACATTATCACTAAAATTCAAATGAATGCCAATAACGCTTATAACATCATATAGTTATCCATAGTTAACTTCTTCGCTATGTTTAATTTCCTTGCAAGTTTCTTGAATTCCTCCTTACTGTCACAAATATTTGCAAGTCTGTTTCTTTCCAACCTGCACCTCCTCCTTAATCTCCTTATTTCTCTGTTATTATAAAATAGGGTTTTACCATTTCTTACAACCTTAAAAGGTACATAGTTGTTTTCACACTCCTCCCATCGATTACTTTAAACTCACCCTGTAGGCTGTTTACATTTTCATTTACTGTTTTCCAATGGTCATAACTATTACTTAAAATCTCTTTTATGCCTCTCCTAGTAACCATATGGTACATGGTTTTGCCATAACAAAACCCCATGGTGCAATAGCCCCGAAGGCCTGCAGATTGTCAAGCGTCGTGTAGTCAGCACGACAAGAACCCCATTATGTCTTATGCCATCTAACATTTCAGTTTCTATAGTTAAAGAGTTCATCTATTTTTTTCAGCACCCCGCCTAGAATATTTTTCCCTTTAGCTGGTTTCATCACTTTCTGTTTCAGCTGTCCTTCCCAGTTTAATTTATGTACAATTTTTGGTCATGCATTCTGTCATTCGCATTAACTTCACAGTTAACATTATTGCATTGGTAAAATGGGATCACCTATTAAGTCCACGTTCTTTTCTGTGTAGTTTCCCACATAATTGAATATCTTATTAAATAATAATGTGTAGCATCATTCCTTCTTGGTCCGTACACCCCAGAAACACCAAGTTGCACATTATCTTTTGAGATGAGCTGTAAACCTTCACGTTTGCATATTTACAAATTCTTCCTTCACCATTATGAATCCTCCTCCCTCCTCCTTTCTCTACGATAAACACTTCAATTCCGGGAAAATATTTTTCCATCCAAAGTACACCGTACGACTCCTTGGCCATGTTTCAACTCTTATTACGATGTCTGGTAAATATGTACTGTATACATTAAATTACTCAATTCTATTCCTTTCCCTACAATATTCATATATTTTAACAGTAACAACATAATCATCCTTAGCTGACTTCCTGTTCCTTGTCCTCTCATCACCGCTCCCTAGTCCAGCGCGTTTACCAGAATAGTCGTTTCTATAATTCTTCTAAATGAACCTAGTAACATTTTTTTTAGACTGATGCTTTCACGGCTCCAAAATTTGCCTGTTGTGAAAGTGGGAGACCAAGGAAAACCACATTCAGTGCTGCTGACAGTGGGGTTCTTACCCATATCTCCCAAATGCAAGGTCACAACAGAAGAGCCTACATGATCACTGTCCCAATGGGCAAATGGTTACCATGCTGAGTTTTGCTCTCAGGGACCTCAGGTTCGATTACCACCATGGTCAGGGATTTTAACCTTAACTGGTTAATTCTTACGGCTCGGAGACTGTGTATGCAACTCCGCCATCTTCATCACAGGTAAGGCCCCATCCTAGCACACGTACAGATCACCAGTCCTATAGTCGTAAGTTTGGAGAAGCCCATACCCCATGTGACCTTGTACTCACACTTAGTTCTTACCTGATTACTTACACATACAATATTTGATGGGCGCCAGCTACAACTCAATGCAACAATAAGAGAATGAGATTCTTGAATATCTCTAGGGTGTTACTTTTGACAACATACCATATTTAATAATAAGTGTTCGGAATTTTCTCGTATCAGAAAACAAGGTGAAATTCTTTACGTTTTGCAGAGAACTTTGGTCCGCGTCTTTAGAAGAAACTCTTGTCTGTTCATGAGTAAAGCCTCCCGCGCACTAGGCGACCACGACAGCGGCCCGAGTCGTCGCGGTTACAAAATCTTAACGCGTATATGGACATCCGGCCACTGGACGACAACATCCAGAGTCGTCGCTGATATCAGCGGCACACAAGCGAACAGCTGGCTGTGGCAACCGGCTGTTTGTGTTATAACTAAAGATGAGAATTATAGGCACTAAAAACAGTTAAAATAGGGAGGCATATAGGCTCTTAAATTAGCCAAAATAGGCATATAATAGGCACTCGTGTAAAACAGGCAACAAAATAGGCATGAAAAATTACTTATAATTTAATGACACACTCAATTACTATAAAAGGAATTTACAACTATCAACGTTTAAATGTTTTCCGGTAACAATCTTGTTCTGTCATGCAGAAAGTTTTTGTACTGAGAGAAAGATCTCTCAACACCACATGAACTGACTGAACAAAACTTCAATGAAGCCACTTCATCTGTTTTTTTTGTTCAATTGTTTCATCTACCTAACCTCGTGGCATTCTGACTACCATCGCCTTCCATCCTGGATTCCGCTGCAGGATCCTATCGAACTTTTCGCTGACAGCGGCTGCCTTCCCACTGTTTCGGTCAAAACTTCCCCTGGCTTCTTCCTAATCCTAAATTACTCCACCAGGAGCATGCCACTCTTCTTCAACTCCGTGATTGCTTCCGGCAGCTCGTTGAAATTTGAAGATGCTCCAGTTTATGTAGAAGGATATTAGCTCCCACCATTGCAATGCATAAATCTGAAGAAAATTGTTGTTGGTCAGATGTATCGCAGTACTTCTATGTTCTATATGGTATTTTTTCATATATGATCCGAAAAATAATAAAATTGACTTAAATTACAATGTTCCTGTATCTTAAATTTCTATAGTTGTGCTAATTGGCAATAATGCTGAGTGTGAATCATGTAATTGTTTCGTAAATAAATAAAAACACTATTAGAATATGATGTTTCGACAAGTACAGAACTTTAAAGTAGGAACAAGTGAATTCGTAATTTACATAGAAATATGTCCTCAAAGATTTTTTAGTTATAATTTGGCAGTATCGTATGAAGACTTTTGACTAATTCTCACTTGTATAAAAAATATAAAATAGCATTTAAATGAAAAATATGAAAATTAATATTCATTAAATAAAATACTCTATCATCGGGCCTTGTACTCACACTTAGTTCTTACCTGATTACATACACATACAATATTTGATGGGCGGCAGCTACAACTCAATAAAGCAATAAAAGAATTATGTTCTTGAATATCTCTAGGGTGTGGGGTAATAAGCTTACTTTTGACAACATACCATATAGGTTCTGGGAAAAGGAGGTTGTCGTTTTGTTTCCTCCTTAAATTTGAGGTTTTCTAATTCTCCAACTGAAATAAAACGATAAATTAATTTGATAGAACAAAATATATTCCTTAAATTGTATAGAAAAAATAGTAAGACTTGCTGCGATAAATCAGATGAAAATATAAAATTATGATATTACAACTGAAAGAAACTAGGCATTAAATTTGAATTGCTCTTGACCGGACATTTAAAACTTATACAAGAAATTTATCCCTAACTGGTTTACTTGTTGTACCTTCAATACTTTGAGTGTAAATACGACCTATTCCTTCGAGTTCGTGTCTGCTGTAGGTGTATCAAGCCTAATTTGGTGATGTATCCTTTTTGTTCACTGACGACTAAGTATCCATGTGACTGCTACTTCTCCATCCAGATGACTGACTACTATCATCTCAGTACAACACTTCTTGGCAAGTGTCTCCATCCATATGACTTCTTGGCAAGTCTCTCCTTATATATGACTTCATGGCAAGTCTCTCCCTCCAACTGAACTGACCGACTGAGGTATCACCTTCCAGTTGACTATCTCACTGTTCACCATCCATTTGATTGAAGCTATAAGACGCTCGTCCTAGTATTTATACCCTTGGCTGACATACCTACGCAATCTCTAGAAATAACTATAATATTACTCCCACCCGGCTCCAAATGTTACGCACTATGGTGAAATTGCCTGGGGTGGCAGTAGGTGTCTCCAAAAAATGAGCTCACCGCTAAATGCACTCAATGACAGAGCGATGACGCGGCAGTTACGCTAGCAGTATTGCAACATATGTGTTGCAATGTCAAAACTTATTACAGAGCATATCCGTATATGATATTGTGTAGCAAGTCATACTTTACGTGGTTAAATGCCTTGTAAAACATACTGTGACATCGCCCGAGCAGTGCACTGTTGTATGTCTAACCTCTGTGACATTGTCCTAGCCGCGCCACATTGGATCTGTAACCTATGTTTCGCGAAGGTTTAGCGGAGGCGTAATAGAGTTCACTAGAGCCTACACATAGCGCTGCTGAAAGTTACGTTTAAAAAAATGCATTTCAGTTATAAATCTCTATTTTCACAGGAAATGAATCACAGTTCAAAATGCCGGGTTTTCATTTTCATCCACTCTGTGACAAGAGACCACCGGCGTTCTAACTCCTCGCTCAGTAATTCAATGATTATTTATATTTTACTAATATAAATTTTAGAAAGTTCACGACTAATACAGCATTGCAACAAAACAACTTGCCCCAATACATAAGTTAATAGGCCAATAAATGCTACAAAAGAAATGTGATCTTACTTCTCAGTAACAAAAATATATAAAAGGACCAAACGTACTTACCTCCTTACAACAAGCTTGACAGAAGACTACCCTTTCATGCGTAGTAAAACTGGGATCCCCTGCGATGCACTGCTTCAGCCAATAGAATTCCAAGACGATTTTTCTTTGGGCATTTCCGCAAATACATTTCTTATTCTTCTTTTTCACAATAAATCACAACACGTTCTGACGATAAAACGTACGCGTACAACAGTTCGCATTAAGAATGGCGTATAGGAGATTTGGGTTGTGCAACATAGGTCAACGTTAATTGAATCTTGCAAATATCTTATGACATTGGAGGAGTTGAAGGCTTCGAGATTATTGCTCCTTGTGTCTCCTTATGGAAATTTACCAAGCACTATTTCTGGTGACTTCCCAGAATTCTCATTTTAGTTCGTAGGGTGAACAGATATTCAGATATACAGATGTTCAGAAATGAGAAGATAATTCTGTCGAGTACAGCAGCTACAATAAAATGTACTGGAAGGAAATCGGCTTCTTTAAAATACAGTCAAAATGCATCAATTAGGTTGTTGAGTCGCCTAAAAGCAAAACGAATAAAGTCCGCTTTTTACAAAAAATGAGATATTGGTAGAAATATATCGGTAAAAGACGTGTCTACTGAAGCATGAAATAATATACTAGCAAAAGCCATGAAATCCTTAAGTATTTCCCGTTTAAAAACTCAGGTTAGATGCAAGACGGATAAAGTCCACTGTCGTCTGGGAGAAAAGAGGTGGTGATCACACTTCTCAGAAGTACACCAACAAGAAGAAAGCAAATGTTGCGTATATTAGTTTTAACATAGCTCAAAAAGTCTAGTAACACAGTATATTTTAACATTTGGCTTTAATAAAGAAGTACGTCTCAATTCTATGGCCATAATTTTTACAAATTGTATTTGGTTAAAGCAAAAATAGAATATTCAATGATGTTTGCAAAGTAAAACCATGAAACATCCAGTAGAATGGATTTATATGTAATGCAATGTAATACCTAGATGAGTTCAAATCAGGGGTTTCATGATTATTTATAGCCGATGGCACACTAGACACTAAAATATAATAATGAAGACCTTAACTGACATGCTAGTTGGTAAAGGTTTGCCATCCCTGATCTAGAGCTTAACATTTCTAGTGTTCGTGTTTTCTCCGGTAAATATACGAGTATGCTAAAGCAGCAATCTCTTCAACCGCCATTTCAAGAGTCAAGATTGAGGATAACATCAGCCGTCCTGCTGGTCGCTGTGTTGGCCGTTCCATTAGCGACCAAAGCCGCTATTTTGGCTGCTGCGGTCGCCTAGCGCGCGGGAAGAGTAAGACGTCTCCAATCGTTGCCTACGGGATATACAAGGCCGGGAAGTGGACCGATATAAATTGGGGTCACAAGTAGTTTTACGAACGTCAGCTAGAGGTCTCGATATCGTGCTATGCTGCTTGCACGAAATACTTTAAATTATTAGTACAGGTTGGTTTTTAAAGACGTTAAAAACTATAAATAATGAATTTAGGAACACCTAAATGTGATTTAGAGTGATTTGATGTAAAGTAAAGCATATTTAAGTGATATTTGGAAGTATCTTAAGCTAAGTTAAGTGCAATAAATAATAAAAGTAATACATTAAAGTGACTTACCATGATCACTGCTTGTATCGCTAACATTTTCAAGATCTTTCAAATTAAAGGCTTTGTCCTCAAGTTCTTTTCCAATGTAATATTTTGAGCTCCATTGTCGAGAATTGGTTTTTAAAGTTTTGTGATGAGAGTTACAGTCGGTGCTCTTTGATCACACTCGTCACATTTGAATGCGACAGGGAACATTGAAACGACAAAAACGTCAAGTTTTTATTAACTAAATTCGTATTGCCAAGATAACGTAAGGAGTGACACGTAAAATTCAGAATATTTTGCAGAAAATGAGCAAATTTTCTTGAGGTGTTGCACGATCTTGCATCCTAATGAGGCACACCACTGGACTGTCATTGGTGACCGAGCATATCTGTCCCAGGCATAATTCACAATTGGAATTTTCTTCCGCAATTCAAACAAGATAACTACCTGTAAAGGCCAAGGAAGACAACTCCAGAGTGACAGATTTATCTGAAAAGACATGGTGTCATATCATCAATAGCATTTAAGATAATCTAAAACTTGCAGATCTTTTATGCCTATTAAAATAATACATCTGAAAGGAAATAGAATAATCGCGAAATTATCAGTTATCTTAACTTCAAGCGCCTTATCAAGTAATTCCAAAACTGTTATTGGAAGAGCAGTAGGTTCCGGATGTAATTTGGTCTGATCTTTTGATTCTTTCCGACGAATTGCAGCTCGTGTTCTGAAAGCCTGTCTTTCCACGTTCGAAAAGTCAGATGGTTTTATCATGCCTGTAATTAAAGTCGCTTCCATGGCATAAATGCATAATTAAATCCGAATCTTCTTCTTCTTAGATGACTAAGCAAAAGTTCAATATCGTCACTACTCAGGAAGCCAACTGATAATAAATATTTAATGCGCTGCACAGTTGACTTGGTGGTAAGAACCAGGGCTTCATAAGTTTCTTGAATAATTCGGTCACTCTAAATGTCTTCGATATAAGTAAGAAATGTGTCTTCAAGCCATTTTAGTCTTTCTTCATCCGACTCCATGAAGATAGTTTTATCCGCATTTCTTTGCATGTATGAGTGCATGATGCATGAACGTCTTCTGCACACAATACTGATGGGCAGTGTGGAAGGAAAGAACTGTAAGAGTAGACCACGTCTAGGATATATGATACAAATCATTCACGATAAGGGTTGTGATAATTACTTGGACTTGAAGAAATTAGTCAGAGACCAGAGTTCATGGAAAGCCGCTACAAACCAATCTTCGGATTGAACACCACAGAAGAAGAAGAGTGCTTAATGTTACGTACGTAATGAATACCATGCCATTTCCTGATATGTTCCATAAATTCTAAGGTCTTATTAAGAGATCCCATATCTGGCACTGCTTCTGAGGCAACAAGGGGTAGTGTTTTTACAGTTCCTGTAACATACGTCGGAAATAAAAATTTAGCCCTTTGGACATTAATTTTTTCCGGGTTAGATAAAAAAATAGTTTCCTCGTTAAACCACGAATAGGCTTCACTGTTTGCTTCCTTTGTATATTATATACCGTCTTAATATGGATGCTTGATATCATTTTTCTCACATATTTTTAAAACTTGGAATGAATGTTGCTTAGCACATGATTAGAGTCAAAGCTCACAAAGAGAGGCCAATGTTGGTCATTGTGATGCTGAATTTCAGGCGAGATGGTCCCGTTGGACAGGTTTTTCATCATATTTACGTATATTAACTGTACAGTTGTCATCAACCAACCGCAAAATTTGAAAATCTGTGTCTTCCACTTCAGACAATACCTTAAAAGTTAATTTGCGCAGTTGTGTACCCGTTAATTGGCGAGTGAAATAGAACGCCACAGGAATCCGAAAAATTGTAGAGAGTCCTCGAAACAAAAAAACACAGAAGCCTATTTGTAATCCTGTCGCTAAGGCCAAATTCTTCAAGTTCAGCCCCGGAGTATCCTAGACCAGTTTCTCCATTCGAAAAGTAAACATAATTGTTTAGTGTCTTTTGATGCGTAAGACGGAGGCAGCGAAGTGATCTAATGAATCTGTAGCCCAATGGCGATTTTCTTTGTCAAACGACAGGAGTTTTTAGAGTTGTTTATCGATTACTTACATACTTCTTCCCAGCATCTGTTTGTTCTGACAGGAATAATGCTTTCATTTCTACATTTCCACAATCTTTCCTTATTTTATTAACTTGTTCATCAAAAGAAAAGTTTGACTCTATTCGAGGATTTAAGACTTTTATTTCGTTTCTTAGTTTGCGTATTGATTGTCTCAGTCGGTAGTTTGATTTCCTTTTCACTATATAATTCACTTTAGAGTGCTTGTTTTATGGTCAGCAAGTGGGAAAGGCACTTGAATTTCTATTTCAATTGTAATCCGGCGTGTTCTTTACATTTTCACAATCATCTGCGGAACACAGTTTTCTTATTTTATTTGGAATTGTACATGTGGCTTCCGCTTTCGGGAAATGTCTCTTTCTACGCTCGATTGCAGGTGTGACAACCTCTTGTTTGTAGGCGGGATAACCTAGGTATGAAGACTGAAGGGACTGCATTAGGAAGAAGTTGTGTACTTAAACTGAAGTCTCAATATTTAAAAAGCAAAGTACAGACTCTGGATGACGTTCCCACCGTGGTCTGAACTAGAATCTGTCGTTGGTATCGGGGTGTCCAGAGAGTGGCTGGACTGAAGATGTGAGGAACAATCAATCAGGCAATACTGGTCTGCACTTAGGGCAGTCACACAGGTGGCAGATTCCCTACCTGTTGTTTCCTAGCCCATTCTTAAACGATTTCAAAGAAATTGGAAACTTACTGAAAATCTCTCTTGTAAGTTATTCCAATCCCTAACTCCCTTTCATATAAACGAATATTTTCTCCAATTTTTTCTCTCAAATTCCAACTTTATCTTCATATTAAGATCTTTCCTAATTTTAAAGACACCACCAAACTTATTGGTTAACTTATGACATACCACGCCATATCTCCGCTGAAAGCTCGGAACATACCACTTAGTCGACCAGCTCATCTTCTTTCTCTCAAGTCTTCTCAGCCCAAACTTTGTAACATTTTTGTAACGCCACTCTTTTGTCGGTAATCACGCAGAACAAATCGAGCTGCTTTTCTTTGGATTTCTTTTCAGTTCATGTCTCGTGTAATCCGGGTGAGGGTCCCATACAATGGAATCATACCCTAGTTCGGGTGTTGCCCTCTCCTTTACCGTACATACTACAACCCCTAAACATCCTCATAACCATGTGCAGAGATCTGCATCCTTTATATACAATTCCATTCATGTGATTAACCCAATGAAGATCTTTCCCACCGGGCGAGTTGGCCGTGCGCGTAGAGGCGCGCGGCTGTGAGCTTGTATCCGGGAGATAGTAGGTTCGAATCCTACTATTGGCAGCCCTGAAGATGGTTTTCCGTGGTTTCCCATTTTCACACCAGGCAAATGCTGGGGCTGTACCTTAATTAAGGCCACGGCCCCTTCCTTCCAACTCCTAGGCCTTTCCTATGCCATCGTCGCCATAAGACCTATCTGTGTCGTTGCGACGTAAAGACCCTAGCAAAAAAAAAAAAAAAAAAATACAAAATATTTCCTTATATTAACACCTAGGTACTTACAATGATCCCCAAAAGGAACTTTCATCCCATCAACGCAGTACTTAAAACAGAGAGGACTTTTCCTATTTGTGAAACTTACAACCTGACTTTTAACCCCGTTTATCAACATACCATTGCCTGCTGTCCATCTCACAACATTATCGAGGTCATGTTGCAGTTGCTCACAATCTTGTAACTATTTTTACTCTGTACAGAGTAACATCATCTGAAAAAAGCCTTATCTCTGATTCCACTTCTGTACTCATATCATTAACATATACATAAGAAAACGTAAAGGTCCAATAATACTGCCTTGTAGTGTTGGCTACTGAATGCATGATTCGGAGCAGTGTATCGATTCATTCAAGTGTCCGAGTGAATCGATTCACAGGAAAGGCGAGCTCACGGCTCACGATTCAGCTTACTCCCAGCGGACAGTGCTGAGTGGCGCACTCACTGGATGTTGACGGGGAGCCGAGCTTCCGCTGCAGCGAGACAGTGTATCATGGCACATCGAAAGAATCGTGAACGAGCCGGCTCAGTGAGACACAAGATACACACGGCTCCTTCGGCTCACTGGACACGCGGAGAGCCGAGCTTCCGCTGCAGCGAGGCATACAGTGAATCATGGCACATCGAAAGAATCGTGAACGAGCGCGGCTCAGTGAGACGCATGATACACACGGCTCCTTCGGCTCACTGGACACGCGGAGAGCCGAGCTTCCGCTGCAGCGAGACATACAGTGAGACATGCTAGACTGAAAGAATCGTATGCTATAATGGACTCTCGAGCTCAGCTCATTTGAAAATAATACCCATTTGCATTCACTGTCCTCTTCTTACAGGGAGGTTTAAATAATAGATGGATTTATTTGCAGTGTTAAAAAGGTAGTCATAACATAATTCTGAAGTAGCTAGTAAGTAGGTAGGCTATTAGGTTATACTATTTATTAGTTTAATGAATCTTAGTATTATAACTTAATTGACTTTTGACAATTAAACTCGACTCTAGCCTGCCCTATGACTATGAGTCATGCTCATGACCACTCAAAAGTACCTGTTTTATATTGGGAAGAACGGCTCAGTATTTTCTCAGTTCATATGTCACATCGTTGCACAAGACTTCAATCATATGTGGACAGACGCAATAACAGTATGTTGAATCAGAAAACCAGCGGGCTACTGTACATCTCGAGTAGCCTATACAAAATATGACGATTTAAAAAAATCCTCAGCTGATAGAAAAATACTTTTTAAAAAAGACTGAGCGAGTTGTCGTGCGGTTAATATCGCGTGGCTATGCGTTTGCATTCGGGGGTGGTGGGTTCGAATCCCACCGTCGGCAGCCATTAAGATGGTTTTTCCGTAGTTTCCCCATTTTCACACCAGGAAATCCTGGCTCTGTACCTTAATTCAGGCCATGGCTGCTACCTTCATAATCCTAACCTTTCCCACCCTGCGTTGCCGGAAACCTTCGATGTATTAGAGTAACTAGCATTTTTTCTAAGAAAGGAGTTCATAGTATGAAGACCAGATGGCAGCTGCGAGCACTGAATGCTGTTGCTGCTGTCTTACCAGCACATACTACACTGATGCAGTAGGAGCGGTGACGAATGAGCCGTGAATCGGATCACTGTATCGATTCAGTAACGTGAACGGAATCAAATGAATCGATTCAGTAAAATGAATCGAATGTCCCATCACTACTGCCTTGAGGAATTCCAGTCTTAATTATTACAGGGTGAGATAAAGCCTCGCCTTCTCTAATTATCTGAGATCTATTCTGTAGAAATATAGCAACTCATTCAGTCACCCTTTTGTCTAGTCAAATTGCACTCATTTTTGCCCGTAGTCTCCCATGATCCACCCTATCAAATGCTTTAGACAGATTAATCGCGATACAGTCAATTTTACCTCCTGGATCCAGGATATCTGCTATATCTTGCTGGAAACCAACAAGTTGAGCTTCAGTGGAATAATCTTTCCTAAATCCATACTGCTTTCTATCGAACCAGTTATTCATTTCGCCAAAGAAAGAATGTCCGACTCGTTGGCTGAATGGTCAGCGTACTGGCCTTCGTTTCTGAGGGTCCCGGGTTTGATTCCCGGCCGGGTCGGTGATTTTAACCTTCATTGGTTAATTCCAGTGGCCCAAGGGCTGGGTGTTTGATCTGTCCTCAATATCCCTCACATTACACTCACACACCACACATTACACTATCCTCCACCACAATAACACGCGGTTACCTACACATGGCCGGTGCCGCCCACCCTCATCGAAGGGGCTGCCTTACAAGGGGTGCACTCGGCTAGAAATAGCCACAAGAAGTTATTATTATCACAAAGAATGCCTTCCCAAAGCTTCCATGCAACGCATGTCAAACTGACTGGCCTGTAATTTTCAGCTTTATGTCTAACACCATTTCTTTTATACACAGGGGCTACTATAGCAATTTTCCATTCATTTGATTTACCTCCATCACGCAAACAATTATCAAGTAAGTACTTCAGATACGATGCTATATCCCAACCCGTTGTATTTAGTATATCCCCAGAAATCTTATCAATTCCAGCCGTTTCAACTTTTGTATCTTATTATAAATGTCATTGTTATCATATGTAAACGGAAGATTGGGTACTCCCTGAAAGAGAGTACTGTGTATTTGTGTAGTTCTGTAGACTGAGGATCGCCGTAACCAGCGAGGGAAGCCGCTATCGTGAGTGTGGAGGTAAATGGAACTGAGTTAATATTCGCTGTTATGAGTATCGTCCTGCTGTGAATACTGTTGAGCTGTTGCTGTTTAGTTGTTCACTGCATGTGACTGTGTGAATCACTTGACTGTCTCTCGAGTCGAACCAAGGAATAGTGATCACGTGTTGTGTAGCCCGTAGCCCTGTGTTAAAATCCAGTGGTCTACGTAACAGTTGCTTTATGAGGCGACTGAACTTGGGGAAGTGAAAGTATTAGCCGTCCCATGTAATAGGAACGGACCAGTCCACCTGCTGTGCCGTAAGGAAGAGAGACTTGTAAATAGACAGCAACGAGTGTGGCCATTCATGGCGGATTATTCTTAATATATATATATATGGGTGTGTGTATTTATTGGGTCATGCCGAAATAAACCAGAGCAATAACATAGGCGAGGTTTTATTCGTAACATTGTAGATGCTCATTTTGACCAGAGTGTGTAATTAACGAAAACTAGCATATCACATTTCTTTCCTGTTACATGCTACACAAGTCTTTCCTTGTGAAATGAAATATGAAGTTCTTTGGGAATTAAATAACCTCAATATAATAATGGGTGATTTTTAATTCCACAGCCCTTTCCATTTATAAGTTGAAGACAAATATTTTGAGTATCGTCATTTTCTTGTAGATGGCTATTGCGAACTTCACCGACATTGATGTATCGGAATCCTACAAATTCATGTCAGAAATGGAATTCCATGCCATGGATAAGATGCAGCCTGTTGACACTTGGACTATCCTCAACTACGTGTTTGCCAAAGTAGTCGACTTTCAGCTTGGTTCTCCTCAAGTCCAGGCCCTTATAAAGTGAGTATTAAAAATGAATATATCTTAACTATATCATATTTATATATACACAATGTAGCCTATCGCTAGCTAGCTAGCTAATTGCTACGAAACCAGTAATTTTGTTGATAAATGTGCTGTTTGAAACCCCAAATGGTTAAAAATGTAGCGTTCTTTTCATTAACAAAACATTAATTATCTTATGTCTGTTTTTCTTATTTTTCTGGTATCTTCAGTTGACAGAAGGCTGGAGACCGTCATGGAGTAATTATAGGGCAAACCTTGGTAATTTCGTTTATACATTTTTGAAATTCCGTCTCGAAGTATTCCGTCTCAGACGTACAATATTTCGCGCAAAGGTATTGCTATTATAGCCTATGTCTTGTTTCTGTCAACATCCCCTTAGGTTTACTATTTTCATCCAGCGTGGGTCACAGAGAATTATTGCCGTTTGGGGAAAGGCTGTTGTTGCATTTTGTACAATGAAATTCATGCCTTATTTTGATAACAGATACCTACAAAAAGAAGAATGGTAAGAAGTATTTTTGAACATATTTTAATATTATTGTGTATTTAACATCCTTACATTTTCAGATAGAAATTTTAGCATTTTGAGAGAAAAATGTTATCCTAAATGACGTTGATAAAATGTGTTCCTGTTTTTTCATATGTCATACCATGTTTTTGCCAACTATTACATAAATAATGGTGTTAATACAGTATGTTTTAACCTATTATCTTTTTAAATTAAAATATCACGAATTAACCAAGGTATCACGAACTTATCATACCCTTATTTTTGTCTTTCATGTTAGATGCCCCCGAAGTACCGCTAATACAAAAAATAAAACTTGCTTAATTCAGTAAAGCTGGTAAAGGAGAAAATTTACACTTTTTATAAAGTTTCGAAAGAGTGTGAGGTGTCATGGTCCACTCTAAAATATTTTTAAACGGACAACTCTGGATTCGACAGTATTTTCAATTATTTTTATGTATCACTCTCC
This sequence comes from Anabrus simplex, assembly GCF_040414725.1. Classification (NCBI taxonomy): domain Eukaryota; kingdom Metazoa; phylum Arthropoda; class Insecta; order Orthoptera; family Tettigoniidae; genus Anabrus; species Anabrus simplex. The sequence goes on from NC_090267.1 coordinate 90,976,749, forward strand.
CATCGCCCCCACCACGAATGGGGATGAACTCGGACTTTAAAAAATTCCGGAGTGTCGCTATTCGTCTCAGTGATCCCGAAAAGTATGGATTCGCAACTTCTTTCGATGATTTTTATATCACAGCCCCTCGCCCCTCCCACCGCCCCTAAGGGTTCCCGGGGGTGTATTACCCCCACGTGGTTTGCCTCCCGATACTAAAAATCCGGAGTGTTACAATTCATCGCAGCGACACCAAAAACTATGTATTCCATACTATTTTCTATTATTTCTATGTATCAATCTCCCATCGCCCCCCACCAAGAAGGGGCTGAACTTGGACTTTAAAAAATTTCGGAGTGTCACTTTCCATCTCAGCGACCCCGAGAAGTATGGATTCGACAGTACATTCGGTGATTTTGATATCTCAGTCCCCTCGCCCCACGCTCCTAAGGGTTCCTGGGGTGTATTACCCCCACGTGCTTTGTCTCCTGATACTAAAAATCTGTTGTGTCACTATTCATCTCAGCGACCCCGAAAACTATGGATTCCTACTATTTTCTATTATTTTTATATATTACCCCCATCGCCCCAACCCGAAGGGGGCTGAATTTGGACATTAAAAATTCCGGAGTGTCACTATTCATTTTAGCGAGCCAGAAAAGTATGGATTCGACACTACTTTCGATGATTTTAATATCTCACACCTCGCCCCCCCCCCGCTCCTAAGGGTTCCTGGGCCGTGTTACCCCTACGTGGTTTGTCTCCTGATACTAAAAATCGGGAGTGTACAATTCACCTCGGCGACTCCGAAAAGTATATATATGACACTATTTTCTTTTTTATATATCGATCCCCCCTACCCCCCACCCCAAAGAGGGCTGAACCTGGACTTTAAAAAAGTCCGGAGTGTCACTATCCATCTCAGTGACCCCGAAAAATATGGATTCGATACTATTTTCGTTAATTTGTATATCTGAGCCCCTCGCCCCCCCCCCGCCCCTAATGGTTCCTGTTCTGTCTTACCCCCGCGTGGTTTGTCTCCTGATACTAAAAATCCGGAGTGTACAATTCACCTCGGTGACCCCCAAAACTATGTATTCGACACTATTTTCGATTATTTTTATATATCACTCTCCCATCGCCCCCCAACCACGAAGGGGACTGAACTTGGACTTTAAAAAATTCCGGGGTGTCACTATTCATCTCAGCGACCACGAAAAGTATGGATTCAACACTAGGCCTACTTTCGATGATTTTTATATCTCAGCCCCCTCACCCCCCTCCTGTCCCTAAGGGTTCCTGGGGTGTATTACCCCCACGTGGTTTGTCTCCTGATACTAAAAATCCGGAGTGTCACTATTCATCTCAACGAGCCCGAAAACTATGGATTCGACACTATTTTCTATTATTTTTATATATTACTGCCCCATCGACCCCCACCCCAAAGGGGGCTGAACTTGGACATTAAAAAATTCCGGAGTATCACTATTCACTTCGGCGACCCCGAAAACTATGTATTCGGCACTATTTTCGTATAATTTAATATATCACACCCCCCTCGCCTCCACCCCAAAGGGGGCTTAACCTGGGCTAAAAAAATCCGGAGTGTCACTATTCATCTCAGCGACCCCGAAAAGTATGGATTCGACACCATTTTCGTTAATTTCTATATCTGACCCCCCTCGCCCCCCGCCCCAAGGGGTTCCTGGCCTGTCTTACCCCCACATTGTTTGTCTCCTGATACTAAAAATCCGGAGTGTACAATTCACCTCGGCAACCCCGTAAACTATGTATTCGGCACTATTTTCGTTTAATTTAATGTATCACTCCCCCCTCACCCCCACCCCAAATGGGGCTTGGATTTTAAAAATTCGCAGTGTCACTATTCATCTCAGCGACCCCGAAGAGTACGGATTCGACACTATTTTCGTTAATTTGTATATATGACCCCCCTCGCCCCCCGCCCTTAAGGGTTCCTGGGCTGTCTTACCCCCACATGGTTTGTCTCCTGATACTAAAAATCCGAAGTCTACAATTCACCTCGGCGACCCCGAAAACTATGTATTCGACACTATTTTCGTTTAATTTTTTATTTCACTCTCCCCTCGCACCCCCCCCCCCAAAAGGGAGCTGAACTTTGACTTTTAAAAAATCGGGAGTGTCATTATTCATCTCAGTGACCCTGAAAACTGTGGATTCGATACATTTTTCGGTTATTTTTATATATTGACCTAAGGGAGCTACATATGACTTACCCCCACAGTGCTCGTCTCCAAATAGTAATTCATAAGTTTACCAAGTTTGGTTGAAATTGCTTCAGTGGTTTAGGAGGAGATGTGTTATTTAAATACATACAAACATTCATTTTTATATATATAGATGTATGTACGTCCGTACGCGCTCACAATCAGATTGCTGAATGATGGTAAAGTACAAAATTTAAAAGATAAATATAATATAAAAGTCAAAATTCACTTTGTTTCTACGCTGGATAAAATATAATTGGTACTAATTTAATAATATTCGAAACTATATTTTCAGGAATAATACAAGATTCGATCTAGTGATTATTGAAAGGGTGATGTGCGAAGCGTACTTCGGCCTGATTCACCAAATGGGATCCCCACCAGTGGTTGGAGTACTGTCGTTAGGAGGTATGTCAGTATCTTACAACAACATGGGGAATCCATTCAATCCTTCGTACCTGCCAGATTTATTGACTTCATATTCCAACCACATGTCTTTCTGGGAACGCTTTTACAATGCCTACGTCTGTATGAAATTTGTGTACATTTGGAGATCGGAGGTTCTTCCTGCACAGGAAGCCTTACTGAGAAAGTACTTCGGCTCTGCACCACCGTCAGTGTACGAGACTGAACATAACGACAGCCTGTTACTCCTCAGCAACCACTGGAGCCTGTCCTACCCACGGCCGCTGCTTCCAAATGTGGTGGAACTTACTGGGCTGCACGTCCAGAATACAACTAAACCTCTCCCTAAGGTAAGATCATTACTGAACATCAGAATTCAATGCATTTGCGCATGTTACATATGGCTGTAATTTACATCTTTGTTATTCATAATGTACATGGAACCTTTGATGAATGGTATAAAATGGCTGCAAATTTAGCATGTAGGTGAAGAGTAAATTGTGTGAATAACAGTGTGTGTTTAGTGCAAAAACAGGTTGTCAGGTCCAATTTTTTAGTATACATTAGGCAATTGAAATGCTACGAGAGGAATATGTTTATGTACCTTAGATCTAGAGCAGGCATATGACAGAGAACGAAGAGAAAAGATCTTGGCCTAACGAAGGGATTACAAGTATCAAAGACATTTATATTAAGATTCTGGCCGTAGTAAGGTTTGCAAAATTATTTCTCAGTTCCAGAAGTTAAACGAGGTTGTAATATTGCACTCTTATTGTTTACAAGGTTCTTTCACTGACAGGTATAAAATGGCCGGGAAGAATTTCGTTGGGTCTAAATGTCTGGTAGAGAGTTCAAAACTGGACCGGATGGATCAATCCAAGTACTTAGGAGGTGCATTCTCCTAAGGTGATAGAATAGTTACCGAAATCGAATGGATTTTTAACTAAGTTACTGCCTTGAATTTTCAGTTTCATTCGAAGTATTCTGCAAAACAACTCCTTCCAACCAGATAATAAAGTAGGTGTAAACGAAGAACATGTTTTGATTTCTAAGATTTCTTGCCAGAGCAAGCAGCGGTTTTCTTGGAACCATTACCTCCCCTCGTGTTAACAAGTGTAGGCTGTGGAGGAATATCTAGGGTTACTTAATAACACATGGAGTGTAGAAGAACACAACTCAGTGCTTGATCGTCTACAGTGGGCATGGCATTCTCTAAGACCGTATGTAAGTAGGAATACTCAGTATTCTCCCGAACCTGCTCGATCTTCAGGTGAATGACCAGCTGGGCTGGGCGCGTTAAATATCTTCGGTCTGCACTACGCAACACAACAGTTCACATTTTACCACCTCGTCCATGACGTAACTCATCTACGGAAGGCCTCAACCACATATGGCTTGGAGGTAGGCCATCTTGTAAAAAGACTAGGTCTCCTTTTTCTGGCTGTCAAATTTCATGATAGCTGAGGAGTTGGAGTAGATATTCTTTGGTCCTTCTCTTCTAGAAATCTTCAGTGAGGTGTTGGTTGAGATAGAATTTCTTCTCTTAACTGAGTCAAACATGTGCTCCCACACATCTTCGCAACGAAGCCGCCCATTCAGCAATGAATTTCCATGTTATCGCATGTAATCAACACTCTACGTATAATAAAGCAACCCTAGATATTCCTTAACAAGTATGTCAGTATTATGGTTAGTATTATTTTTATCCTTCCTTTCTGCCAGTTTTCACTGTACAGGCCACATTCCGATATACCGCTGCTAAGCTATAACGCGTGGAGAAGCACAGGGTGGGCAAAATAAAATATGCCTGGAAAATATTTACAATAGGACTGATGCGAAATTTACCATTGTTAATGAACATCACAGAAGATGCTGGAAATGGCCACCGTTGACGTGGATGCAGCGCTGTGCTCGATTTATAAAACTGTGAGACACGCGTAGCAGTTCTGCCTGAGGGACAGCAGCAATAGCGTTTTAAATTTTCTGCTGTAGCTCTTGCAGTGTGTGACGTTTACTGTAGTATACCTGACCCTTCTATTTTCTCCACAAGCAAAAATCACAGGGAGAGAGATCAGGCAATCGAGGTTGCCAGTTTATTGCACTGCCTCTGCTGATTTTCCGTCCTCACCAAACACTTCATGCACTCGTGACAAGGTTATCAAGGCGGTGTGTCCTGCTGCTCTGTCTTTCTGAAAATATCCGTTCAGTTTCTGTGTGTAGTATATATATAACATCGGCAGCGCTGACGTCGGCCCGGCTCGCGACGGGCTGTGCTAACGTTAGCCTTACTCGCAGACAAATTTCAGTTGTACTATAAGGTAGGGAAAAATGGGCGGCGTTAAAAGGTTGCTTCTAGAAAGCTATCTTGCATAATTAAAGGAGTATAAATACCCTGCGAAGGTATATAAGGACATCAGATTCTCATCAGCTTCATTATGTCTGCATTAAGGACACCTTCTAGCTGGTTCGTTCAAAGTGCCTACTTAGCAGAGCTGTCAATTGACGACCTCTCAATTCCTCTGCGAGGTATTTTTCAGCAACCAAATTGCAAGTTCGACCTGCAGGGAGACGATATCGTACTTCTGCACCTTCCGTACTTTTCAAAGTGTGAGTCTATTTACCACAAATTTGGGGAATGGGCTGAGTTCGTCACAGTGCCACAATCGATCCATCTTCAAAAGGAGGACTCTCGGCGGTTCCTGGAGCTGACCCGGAAGAGGCGGATTACCACAACACCTGAACCACCCCTGGACAACCATCTCCCTGGACCGTCACACCGAGCTGGGAGTACTTCGCCATCAAAAAAAGGTTCAAACAATATTCTTGAGTCATTAAGTAGGAAGTACAAGCCTACCTCGCATAGTTTATTATACGATTTATGTACAGCGGACGAATGGACACTCCTTACTGGATATTATTCCCAGGTGTTAGCTAGGGAAATTCAAAATAAAATTTCATGTTATATTAAAGAAAAACTTTGTTCTGAAAGGAAAATTATATTTCAACATCTGTTAAATTGCGCAGTTGATGGCACCAGCTTTAGCAGAGATACAATATCTGAATTGTTTTATAGAAATAATATTGTTCATATTGATTTTGTCTGCAGAAAATTCTTAATGAGGAACAACCCAAGATTAACTCGCACTTTCTCTATGGACCAAGTAACACAGGAAGGAGTTTTGTAGTGCAAAGCATTGCCACACACTTCTTGACTGGTTTTGCCTCTAGTGTAGGTTCACTGTCAGAGTTTTCATTTGAAAATTTTCTTAATAAATCTGTCATTGTAATCGACGAATCATTTTTGGTGGAATCTACTTGTGAGGATATGAAATCTGCTCTTGCTGGTGCTCCCATTCGGATTTCCAAAAAGTATTCAACAAAACAGGATTTGCTTCGCACACCTGTGTTAATATCGGGCAATTCGAAATTTTTGGGTAAAGGTTACTTAGGTGAATGTGACGAGCAATCCTTGGCTAATCGCATGGTGAAATACAATTTACAGGTGCCTTTTTCGTGTGTGAGACAAATCACACCGAACCAATTTGCTGATTGGGTCGTTTAAATGCTCAGGATCTCACAATTTTGAAATCGGATGGAACTTTGGCTCGAAAACGATCAATCGACGACGGCAATGCTGAGGAACCATCTGTGCAATGGGTGAAACGGGAAGCTGGATCTACTGGTGGTACTGGCAATTCGGGACAGGCTTGTATAATTCCTGGCGAGAGTGAATCGCTGGTAGAACGGTCTCTCCCATTTAAGCATGTCACGTTCACCTTTACCCAACGGTCATTGGAGGAACTATCAACAGAGTTGTCTACACTGCCATTAACCATTGGCTTGATGGCTATGTTAGTGTAGTGTTATAGTGTTATGTAGTGTTATAAAGCACATCATGTCGTGCTGTCTAGGCCATCGCATTCATAAGCCGAAGGTTAGGATGACTAATTTCATCATCCTGACAGATGAACTGCAGGTACGAAGTAACACGCCCATTGACAGGGCTTCGTTTGCGCAACAGATTAGGGTCATTCATTTCATCCCGAAGTATCAGTATCAGTCAACTACTGGGCACACCATTTCCGACAATGATAGTGTCGGTACGATAAAATGGAAAGATTTTATGGCGAGTGGGCGTTCCAATTTTCTATATACTTTACCAAAGGCAGATAAGTTTGAAAAACTGAAGTTGTATGAAACTGCTTCCCATATTCACGGGAACTAGGAGAATAACGATAATCGTTATCAAGGATATGTATTAAATTATCTGGAATATACAGAGCACGAACTGCTAGCCTCACCTTCTACAGAAGAAGATAAGCTCTGGCTCCGTCTGGATCACGCATTTGGTATGGTAGACGAAAGAAGGCAGTTAAGTCTAATTGGTCTTTTGACCCCATGGCAATCTTCACTTGACGAAATAGGGATTTGATTCATATCTTGGGTGCAAGTGACACAGTCGAATTTGAGGTACAGACCAATGTAGAAAGTGACCTTCTATATCCAGATAAGATAGAGCCTATGGGAATGCCTGCACCATTTACTTTCTTGTCTGTGAAAGGAACGGAAGAGCAGTCCCAGCAAACTCTTTGGAAATTTGGTTTCGCCCCATGGCCGTCTACCTTCAGTCCTAAAACGTATCGTAGGAATGCCTCACTGGGCTCTGAATGGCTCCTTGACCAATACAAGCCATTACAGCACCATATCTTTAGAATGGTACCTATTAAGATATCGAACGGAAACTTAATGAAACAGTGAGCTTCACTTATGCTCGAACAAAGTGTTCAAGTCTCATTTGGGTTTCGTGATGACGAAACCCAAGACATGGCTCCCTTGGACATGGCGCATTTGCGAGCCCGAGGTGGATGGGGATTAGGAATTGCTAATTATAATGCAATCAGTGTTTCAACACTTCCTTTTTTGACGTAATTTATTGTGTCTATTTGTATATAATCTGAAATAAAATATATTTATAATAATTTGTTGTATTTATTTCGTTGCTCCTTCATATCCATGTGGCACGATCTGGTAATACGATCCGCTACTTGTCGGTGGACGACAGCGCCAACCGACGTTGTTTTATTGTTCTAGGAACGTATTGTCGAGACCGTATGTCATACTGAACCATAAACAATTCCTTATCGTCAAAGATACAATTTGAATAATCTTTGAAATGTATTTCACACTTGCCGGTAATAGTGCGAACGTTCATTCGTACCCTTTTATGTTTCTGTGTATATGAACCATCACGGAAACAAAGGGCGTACGTTTTCACTCGTAAACCCACAAACTCTACAATTTCTTTGTAGTTTACCTCATCTGCCGATAATCCTTATACTTTGTGAGTTCCGAATGTTCTAATAACATAGCCAGGAGGTGCAGTTTCAAAGTCCAGTTTGGAGCTCAACCATGGATTTCGCATCATAGTTTACAATGGATGCGTGCGTTGAGATTGAGAATGACGCATTAAGCTATCTTTATTAGTACATAATAAGCGGGCGTTCTCGCCAAATACTTTGTGAAATATGAAAGAATAAATTTCTAATATTGCGAATTCTAAGATCGCAAAACCCAATTGTGTAGGTTTGTTTAAATGGATCTCTGTGTTCTCGAACTCACAAAAGTAGTAGTCAGCAAATTTGAGGAACTTCTTAGTCCCTATTAAAATGAGTTTTCCCGTCCACTGTTAACATTCATGTCGGCTTTTAAAACACTGAACTTATATTTAAAGACATTTTCACAAGTTTTCCCAAACAAAATCATCATGGTGGTGTTGCAAACAGCCAAGCTCATGGGGAGGAGGAAAATGATGTTGGTGAAATTATGCTTGAGGAAGTGGAAATGATAGTAAATAAACTCCATTGTCATAAGGCAGCAGGAATAGATGAAATTAGACCTGAAATGGTGAAGTATAGTGGGAAGGCAGGGATGAAATGGCTTCATAGAGTAGTAAAATTAGCGTGGAGTGTTGGTAAGGTACCTTCAGATTGGACAAAAGCAGTAATTGCACCTATCTATAAGCAAGGGAACAGGAAGGATTGCAACAACTATCGAGGTATCTCATTGATTAGTATACCAGGCAAAGTATTCACTGGCATCTTGGAAGGGAGGGTACGATCAGTCATTGAGAGGAAGTTGGATGAAAACCAGTGTGGTTTCAGACCACAGACAGGCTGTCAGGATCAGATTTTCAGTATGCTCCAGGTAATTGCAAAATACTACGAGAGGAATAGGCAGTTGTGTTTATGTTTCGTAGATCTAGAGAAAGCATATGACAGGGTACCGAGGGAAAAGATGTTCGCCATACTGGGGGACTATGGAATTAAAGGTAGATTATTAAAATCAATCAAAGACATTTATGTTGACAATTGGGCTTCAGTGAGAATTGATGGTAGAATGAGTTCTTGGTTCAGGGTACTTACAGGGGTTAGACAAGGCTGTAATCTTTCACCTTTGTTGTTCGTAGTTTACATGGATCATCTGCTGAAAGGTATAAAATTTCAGGGAGGGATTAAGTTAGGTAGAAATGTAGTAAGCAGTTTGGCCTATGCTGACGACTTGGTCTTAATGGCAGACTGTGTCGAAAGCCTGCAGTCTAATATCTTGGAACTTGAAAATAGGTGCAATGAGTATGGTATGAAAATTAGTCTCTCGAAGACTAAATTGATGTCAGTAGGTAAGAAATTCAACATAATTGAATGTCAGATTGGTGATACAAAGCTAGAACAGGTCGATAATTTCAAGTATTTAGGTTGTGTGCTCTCCCAGGATGGTAATATAGTAAGTGAGATTGAATCAAGGTGTAGTAAAGCTAATGCAGTGAGCTCGCAGTTGCGATCAGCTGTATTCTGTAAGAAGGAAGTCAGCTCCCAGACAAAACTATCCCTACATCGGTCTGTTTTCAGACCAACTTTGCTTTACGGGAGCGAAAGGTGGGTGGACTCAGGATACCTTACTCATAATTTAGAAGTAACAGACATGAAAGTAGCAAGAATGATTGTTGGTACAAACAGGTGGGAGCAATGGCACGAGGGTACTCGGAATGAGGAGATAAAAGCTAAGTTAGGAATGAACTCGATGGATGAAGCTGTACGCATAAACCGGCTTCGGTGGTGGGGTCATGTAAGGCGAATGGAGGAGGATAGGTTACCTAGGAGAATAATGGACTCTGTTAGGGTGGGTAAGAGAAGTAGAGGGAGACCAAGACGACGATGGTTAGACTCGGTTTCTAACGATTTAAAGATAAGAGGTATAGAACTAAATGAGACCACAACACTAGTTGCAAATCGAGGATTGTGGCGACGTTTAGTAAATTCTCAGAGGCTTGCAGACTGAACGCTGAAAGGCATAACAGTCTATAATGATAATGTATGTATGTATGTATGTATGTATGTATGTATGTATGTATGTATGTATGTATGTATGTATGTATGTATGTATGTATGTATTATTTATAAGCTTGTACAAATCACTTTACGGTTTCATACAAGCATTTCGTTGTTTTACAATATTATCATCGACATACTCTTTTAAGAAGAAACCTTGGGAAAATATACAGTCTATAATTCGTGTACATGGGATAACTTGTTGGATGCGCTAGCGAGTGGTTGACTGTTCCAAGAGCTCTGTGTTATCTCAGTGATAAAGTAGTTAATAATTGTAGAAATTTACCAAATTTTGTGTGTGTGTGTGTGTGTGATACATTTAGCTGCACAAATAATTGTGTTTAGTGTTTGTTTGTAGTAATCTGCGATTAGTGACATTTATTTACAGTTTCCACACTGAGTAGTTCCGTAGGCGTTCGCTAGATTACAACCTGTAATTTAGGTCTGCGTGAAAGAACAGTATTATTTAATATATTATTAAAATATCAACAAGTTTGTTGATAAAATACTTATAAAGTCGGGATATTTAAAACCGTCGTAACTTCGGCAGCGGTTATATATATTAGTGCAGGCATTTGACAGGGTATTTCAAATAGCAGTTCAAAGGTCCCACCTCTCACGAAGGTATCAACTTATTTTAATAACGCACACTGTTGTAAATTTTGTTTAAAGAAGGGATTTCAACAGAATAGACAGTATTTCACTGGCGAAATAGTTCACACACGTAATTGTTATTGGTCATTGTCGCTCTTCTTATTCAAATATTAGCATTATTGACTACAGTTGTGAACAAAGGCTGTAGTGTATCAAAAAATATAAATAAAAATCAGCTGATTCTTGTATTCCGATCAGTTGTAGTTCTGAGAAGGCAGTTAAAGTATCCGTAATTTATATTTCACACCCTCGACATTTCAGTATTTATGAGCGGTTAGCTAATAATCAAGTTCCTACATTCCAATAATTACAATTCAAGTCCCTGGCGTAGTTTAGACAGAAATACTTTTGAAAAATTATTGCTAGCAACCTCATATTTTTCCGCATTTCAGGACACTTTTATTCTCCGTCCCGCGGAGTAGAGATAATAATAGTAATCCACCATCTGTAAAGATCACATAACCGCGTTTCAGTTGAGAATTGTAGTGTAGATACGGTATATTAGATAGTATCTTGCCTGTTATATACGTGTGTATTTTTGTGCAAACAGCAGGTTTCATTTCTATTACAGCATAGTAGGACAAACTAGTACTAATATTAATCTGTATACGTGTTTAACTTTGTTGGTAATCTTTGAGCACCTACCGGTAGTTCTTGCGAATATCTAAATTGAGAGCTTCGAGTTCGACAATTATTTGAAAATGCACATGATCATCCAGTGCAAATTCACTGCCGGAAAGGAATACTAAGACCATGTATGAATATTTTCATCGTCTTTTTGTTTTTTGTTTTTCGAAATTTGCCGATTCAGAACTAGTTAAATTCTTTATTAGATCATCATCCGTTGCTAATTATTTCTTGGTTTTCAGGATATGTGTGCTGCTGCATCTGAAAGTGAGAAGCTAGGACACGTGCGAACGCAGTTTTAACATTATTGTAGTGTAGTACAGTAACTTATTAGAAATTAGATGCCTATTCTATAATTTTGAGTAGTTTTGCGAATTTCGAACTTTAATGGTAATTTTCTTTTCTGTTTTTGCACGGTAATAACCTGATGATGTAGATGTTGATTCCCATAGGGAATCAGAAATAATTGTTCCGAATGAGTAAATTCATAATACCAATATGAATGGTCCGTTATTGGACATTATAAATTTTCCAGCTAACTCATTCCTGGTTGCCAGCGTTTCGCCCCCGTGTGCTAGGCTGGAAAATTTATAATGTTCCAATAACGGACCATTTACATTGGTATGGTAATAACCTGTTTTAATTAGAACACGTCTGAACGTAGTTTAAAATTATTGTAGTGTATTGTGGCATCTTATTAGAAAGTAGTGTGTTGATTCTATTACTGCGAAATATTTGTGTAGTATCTGTAGTAACTCTCTTACTAAACATTCTGTTGTTGTAATTAGGATAGACTTAACTGCAGTTAAGAATTGTGTAATTCTTGTGTATTATTCTCTGTTTCTAGTAATTACCAGCAATTTTCATCGAATTTGCGTGTTGTAGGAATAAAAAATTATACAATTAAGTAGTATTGTAGTGTAGTAGTAGCCTATATTAATTAACTTACACTGTCGTGTGATCATTGTGAACTAACCTTGACATTATTTATCTCCTTTCATTTTTATTTTGCACAGAATAAGTCATCTTACTTTTTCCTTTTCATTATTTAGTAAAAAATGGTTAAGCAGTGCGAGTGTAGGAACTGTGGGTATGGCCAGGCATTAAGGAGTATGAGGGAGGAGTTGGAGAGCTTGAGGGAGGTAATTAGGATTCTCTCAGAGGACAGGAAGGAAAGTAGGCCTCCAGAAATGTACAGCATACAGTATGTGTAATAGAGGGATGGGAAAGGAAGGGGGGAATTGTGGAAGACAGGTGGTCTAATATTTTAAGAGGAAGGAGACTGCAGGCCAAGGGCTCCATTCAGGATCAAAATTCAGGACAGGTGTCGGTGAGAAATCGGTACGAGTCACGGCAGGTAGAAGAACCGAGGGAAGATGAGGAACAGGGAACTGTTGCTGAGAAGTGTGGAAGTAAGAGAAAGGGAAGAGGTAGGAAATGGAAATGTGGAGTAGTGGATAGAAAAAAACTGGTGGAACAGGGTCATGGGATGGAGAAAAGGGAGGAGGAAGTAGCTTCTGCAGCTTTCAGGAAAGATAGGACTGACCAGGAGGGAAGGGGATCAAATGAGGTGGGTAGGGTTGAGGCTCTGGTCATGGGGGATTCTATCGTTAGGCATGTCGGGAAAGTGTGTGGAGGAAAGGGTACCAGGGTAGAGTGTTATCCAGGAATTAGGTTAAGGCAGATGTTGAGGAAAGTAGAAGAGAAGGAGGAGGGAAAGGAGAAGGTGGTAGTGTTTCATGTTGGTACTAACAACGTAAGACAAGCAGGAATAAGTACCAACATAGTTGGGGATATGTGGGAAATGGTAAATGCAGCACGGGTAAACTTTAAGGAAGCGGAGATTGTTATCATTGGAATACTGTGCAGGAAGGATACAGACAGGAAGGTGATTGGGGATTTCAATGAGACTATGGAGTGGGTATGTGGGAAACTAGAAGTGAAATTTCTAGATCCTAATGGGTGGGTAGGAGATAGGGATCTGCGATCAGATGGCCTTCACTTAAACCGCAATGGTACATATAAGGTAGGAAATTTGTTTAGAAGGGTTAGAGGGGGTACATTTAGGGAAACAGGGTGGCTTAGGGAGCGGTGTTAGGGGAACAGAGAGCTGTAAATCAAGTAGGGATGCCATAAAATTGTTAGTGCTCAACTGTTGAAGTATTGTAAAGAAAGGAATAGAATTAATTTAATAGATATATACTTACCAGATATTGTAATAGGAGTTGAATCATGGCTGAGAAATGATATAATGGATGCAGAAATATTCTCACGGAACTGGAGGGTGTATCGTAGAGATAGGATAGGAATGGTAGGAGGGGGAGTATTTATTCTCGTGGGAGAAGAATTTGCAAGCTACGAAAAAGTTAAAGATGGCAAGCACGAAATTCTAGGGGTAAGGCTCATCTCTAAAGATAATAGGCAACTTGATGTCTTTGGAGTGTACAGACCAGGAACGGGTAGCGCAGATGCTGATTCAGAATTATTTGATAAGATAATCAGCTACCTGGGAAACAATAAGGAAAGGAACGTGATTGTAGCCGGTGATCTCAATTTACCAAATGTCAATTGGGAAGGTAATGCGAACGACAGGAAGCATGACCAGCAAATGGCAAATAAGTTAATATGGGAAGGGTACCTGATTCAGAAAGTGATGGAACCAACTAGAGGAAAGAATACCCTGGATGTGGTGCTGGTAAAACCAGATGAGCTCTATAGAGAAATCGAAGTAATAAATGGTATTAGTGATCACGAAGCTGTTTTTGTGATAATTAAAAATAAATGTGAAAGAAAGGAAGAGATTAAAATTAGGACTGTTAGGCAGTACCATATGGCTGATAAAACAGGGATGAGGGAGTTTTTAATAAGTAAGTATGATCGGTGGAAAACGGTAAATAAAAATGTAAACATACTCTGGGATGGATTTAAAGCAATTGTTGAGGAATGCGAAAATAGGTTTGTACATTTCAAAATGGTAAGGAATGGTAAAGATCCACTATATTATAACAGGGAAGTAAAGAGACTAAGAAGGAGGTGAAGGTTGGAAAGAAATAGAGTTAAAAATGGCTGTGGAAGTAAGGAGAAATTGAAGGAACTTACTAGGAAATTGAATCTAGCAAATAAGTCAGCTAAGGATAACATGATGGCAAGCATAATTGGTGGCCATGCTGATTTGAGTGAAAAATGGAGGAGTACGTATAGGTTCTTGAAGGCAGAAACAGGTTCCTAGAAGGACATTCCAGAAATCATTAATGAACAAGGAGAGTGTGTATTCGATGATCTTCAAAAGGCAGAAGCATTCAGCCAGCAGTATGTAAAGATTGTTTGTTACAAGGATAATGTCCAGATAGAGGAGGTGACTAATACTAAAGAAGTATTAAAATGTACCTATGACAGCAATGACATTTACAGTAAGATACAAAAGTTGAAAAATAGAAAAGCAGCCGGAATTGATAAGTTTTCGTGGGATATACTAAAGACAATGGGTTGGGATAAAGTACCATATCTGAAATACTTATTTGATTATTGTTTGCAGGAAGGAACTTTAAGAAATGAATACAGAATTGCTATAGTAGCCCCTGTATACAAAGAAAAGTGTGATAGACATAAAGCTGAAAATTACAGGGCAGTCAGTTTGACATGCATTGTATGTAAGCTTTGGGAGAGCATAATTTCTGATTATATAAGACATGTTTGCAAAATTAATAACGGGTATGATAGAAGGCAGTTTGGGTTTAGGAAAGGTTATTCCACTGAAGCCCAACTTGTAGGATTCCAGCAAGGTATAGCAGATATCCTGGGTTCAAGAGGTCAATTAGACTGTATCGCGATTGCCCTGTATAAGGCATTTGATAGGAGATCATGGGACACTATTGGCAAAAATGAGTGCAATTGAACTTGACGAAAGAGTGACTGAATGAGTTGCTCTGTTTCTAGAAAATAGAACTCAGAGAATTAGAGTAGGTGAAGAATTATATGTCCCTGTAAAAATTAAGAGGGGAATTCCTCAAGGCAGTATTATTGGACCTTTATGTTTTCTTATTTATATATATATATATATATCAATGACATGTGTAAAGAAGTTGAATCAGAGATAAGGCTTTTCCCAGATAGTGTTATTCCGTACAGAGTAAAAATAGTTACAAGATTGTGAGCAACTGGAAAATGACCTCGATAATGTTGTGAGATGGACAGAAGGCAATCGTATGATGATAAACGGGGATAAAAGTCAGGTTGTGAGTTTCACAAATAGGAAAAATCCTCTCAGTTTTAATGTCTGCGTTTATGGGGTGAAAGTTCCCTTTGGGGATCATTGTAAATACCTAGTTATTAATATAAGGAAAGATCTTCATTGGGAAAATCACATAAATGGTATTGTAAATAAAGGGCACAAATCTCTGCACATGGTTATGAGGGTGTTTAGGGGTTGTAGTAAGGATGTAAAGGAGAGAGTATATTTGTCTCTGGTGAGACCCCAACTAGAGTATGGTTCCAGTGTATGGGACCCTTACCAGGATTACTTGATTCAGAACTGGAAAAAATCTAAAGAGATGCAGCTCGATTTGTTCTTGGCGTTTTCCGACAAAACAGTAGCGTTACATAAATGTTGCAAAGTTTGGGCTGGGAAGACTTGGGAGAATGGAGACGAGCTGCTCGACTAAGTGGTATGTTCCGAGCTGTCAGTGGAGAGATGGCGTGGGAGAACATGCGTAGACGAATAAGTTTGGATGGTGTCTTTAAAAGTAGCAAAGGTCACAATATGAAGATAAAGTTGGAATTCAAGAGGACAAATTGGGGCAAATATTCGTTTATAGGAAGGGGAGTTAGGGATTGGAATAACTTACCAAGGGGGATGTTCAATAAATTTCCTATTTCTTTGCAATCATTTAAGAATAGGCTAGGAAAACAACAGATAGGGAATTTGCCACCTGGACGACTTCCCTAAATGCAGATCGGTAGTGACTGAATTAACCTTTATCAACGTAGAATTTCAGTGCGTTATTGTATCATATATCTGTCCTCATTTTTCTCTCGAGATAGTGATGTAGGGCAAGAAGCATTTGACGATGATTGTCGTGCTTATCTACAGGGTAGTCAAGATCTACAGCCTCTAAAAATCAATTATCCAATTGGTTAGTCCAGCTTTCCCAGTCCATGGATAACTCGGTTTCTGTTGACAAAAGCTCGAATCGACGTTTATTTAACTTACATTTATAGTACAGCGAATTAATATCGAGATACAATAGATATTCATCCGGTTTATTTTCAACATTCGCATAACGGTGTATACATTAAGACACACCACCTCTCATACTATCTTGAATGGATGTATAAACATTCGCAAATATGGATTAAACAGTGTCTGGACATACCGATTAGCATTAACAGTTTAGTGAAATAATCGTGTTACGATGCGGACACTAGACACTGCGCACCACACACCAATCCTAAGATTATGCAGCGGCTTCTCGACGTACTAATGGGAATTTCCTGATGCATAATACCATGTATTCTCTGAGTTCACATACCCTGACAGGCTGAACCAGGTCTCGTCTGGACGCTATCTACGCCTCTTCTAAACGGCTGGGGAACACCTCAACTCTACTCTCGAACCCCGCCGTGCCAATAAGCATATTGGCCGACACCAAACTGGAAGTCGGCCTCCCCATAATGCCCAACTGCATTATTCGCGGCGTAGATCT
This sequence comes from Anabrus simplex, assembly GCF_040414725.1. Taxonomy (NCBI): domain Eukaryota; kingdom Metazoa; phylum Arthropoda; class Insecta; order Orthoptera; family Tettigoniidae; genus Anabrus; species Anabrus simplex. The sequence goes on from NC_090267.1 coordinate 90,993,747, forward strand.
CGCCCACTCTGATGAAGATCTCCTTCGCCAACTCCAGAGAACCGGCGTCCCTGCTCGAAATGTGTTCCGGATACAAGAAAATCTCATCCCTACACAGCGGATCCTGGTTCAACTAGCTACAGAAAAGGACGTCCAGAAAGCTCTCAACTGGGATATATACATCAACGGCTACCCGTACCTAGTGGAACCGTGCCCTCAGCTCATCGAAGAAGATTTTACACCGCCACCAGGAACCAAGCCACCTCCATATACTCCACCACCATAGCCTCCGTCCTCTTCGTACACCACCCCTATCACTATCACCAATACTACCGCAATCGCCACTACTCCCGCCCACACCTCCTCCAATATTCCAATAACTACTATAGTTAAGTCCCACTCCTCCCCTCTTATGACGTCTACCCTTACCCCTACTCTACCCAGTCCATACAACACAACGCTGCGTACATCTGCCGAGAAAGACGCCACCAACATACCTACAGATACAGCAAGGCCAACTCCGCCACCACCAGCGCCCGAGTGCAATATCAACCCCAGCTGCGTCGTGCGTGGCGTGAACCCCAGGATACCAACGGACCTCACAATCTGTGAACTACGCCAGGCAGGACTACCCGAGAAACGAGCGTTCCGGATCCACAACGAAGCTGGACCTACAGGTAGACCTCGTTATACGCGATAGTTACTGTACCGGGCGGTACACCTCTACGACGCAAGTTCAAATCTTGCGCCAATTGGGACTTATCTACTGGAGAAACCCCAAATGAACTAACTCTACGGTTTATCAGAAGATGTCACGGAGTGTTTTTTGATGTACTGATGTTTTTCAGTGATCAAGAAGTGTGGACATTCTCTAACAGATGTCTCTACCAAAAAATTTGATAACGCACTCTGGTGCAATGGAATGAACTCTCTTGAAGAAATTATGTATTCATAAGTTTTGTCTTTACTAAATTTTGTTCTGTGGTTTGTGGGTTGGTAATATGAACTCTTTCTTTCCGCCTGTTTTGAATTTAACCAATCGGCAATTTCTGTAATTAATTTTCCTCCAATTATAGCTTTCTTCTTCAAATTTCCATGTGTAATTCATAGTCTTCCAATAAAATTGAGGGTGTGTCTACTCATTCTTTAAAGGTCTCGAATTTTCCACGAGGGTATAAAAACTGCTGATTTTGCTTGTCTCGGGGCCACTAGTATAACATCTAACTCAGTGTGTAAATATGTAGCAGGGGTCGGGAAGCGCCTCGTTCTTCAGACCGCAGTTCTTCTACAAGGTAATAGCCTCTTAACACTTTTATTTCTTGTTAGCTCAGCAGTTTAACTCTCGGGGAAGGTTCGAAACCTTTAATATGTAAACTATTAAACATATAAGCCATTTTCCTGGTAAACTTCAGTTTTCTTTAACATTAATTCGGGGATAGAGAGTGCTTTACCCTCTCGAGCTCCCCTTCATTTGAAAGTGAGGGAACTATGTTTTCGTAACTGTTTCTTCTCTTCCGTAATGTATTAAAGTTTTCTCATACGAGTCACCTTCCTAGCTTGGGATTAGCCCCTGTGTATCGGCCTAGAGCCACTTAGGTTTTAAAATGTAGATTTAGGAGTGCAAATTCACGCCTCCATCCTTTTGTTTTGGGCCATTTAATTAACCTGGGTTTTGCACACTAAGGCCCAGTAGATTGGGTACGAGATACCCCGGTTTATTTATGAGTATCCCTTAAGGGCAGTCGAGTGTAAAGTTTGTTTATGGCCTTCTGATAGGCTTGAACTATCGAGAGCGGGTTAGCTCTTTTTGGTGTTGTGGTAAAAGTGCCTTAGAGAGGCTTGAAATTTAAAGTTGGGAGCTAATGCTCCATGTATTAAGGGTTTTCTGCCCTTTGGTGTTTTGTGATTGTGAGCTGAGAGCTCAAGGATTGATGAATTTGGGCCCGTAGCCCGGAATTTGTAAAGACCTCTTAACTGGTGCCTTCTTGTAAAGCGACGTTGTACCTGATTTTCTTTGTTATTTCCCCCTAGTGGAAACTGTTTAAATTTTTCTCTTGGTTGTGTACCTGATTTAACTTGTTGTTATTTGTTGTACGCTCAAAATTATATGTCACCATTGTTAAGTTTTGAAAATATAACCTTGTTGAAATTTTAATTCATCTTTCGGACTTGTAGTTAGACCCATTCCAGCCCGCACCTTCTTTCACCTCTGACTTCCACGGATAACTCCGTAACAGTTACGTTCCGCGAAATTGCCGCGCATAGCGAATTCGCGTAAATCGAGATTCATTTTATATGCTAAATACAGGATTAGGTTTCCGTTTACTCACATATTAAGTTTAATCAGCAGAGATTCATAATATTTTTACAAAATATAACCATTATCCTGTCCCTGAAATGCATTTTAATGCAAAATTTATACACTTACAAATGTAACACTGACATATACAATAATAAACTAAACTCTGCATACAAGCCCTTGGCTTTATCTTGAATAGCAGCTCCGGAGAGAGGCATGTGTTGTTGGTTGTGTGCTCAATCCAATCCATTCTTTACATCGCTTTCGAGCGGGATTTGGTCACTCTAGTCACACTTAAGTTAGTTGAAGATTGAGCAGTTTTTTCGAATTGATTCCGCATTGTCACGAATAGTTCTCACAGTGGATTCAGTAAGTCCCAATGCATGCTGATACGCTCACATTTCTCATAGCGTTCCAAAATTTCTAACTTTGGTACCCGCTTCTTTCTTTCGACAGCCTCAGTTTATTTCCTTTTGCCAGGCGTTTTAAATAAGAAACCAGTAAATTGTAACTTCACAGCTCTACTGACCGGAACTGACGATTCACGTCTCGACAAACACGATAGAAGAAGCGATACGAGATTACTTGCCCCGTTTAACCTTCCCGCGCGACGTAGTGTACCTTTCCAAGGCTTCAGTACATAAACATATATGACGTTAGAATGGAGCACCATCGGTGAGCCTCGAACTCAGCCCGGTCGTCGAAGCCTCACCCTCCCCTATTAGAATGATTCGCTAGCTAAGCCGGTGTCGCATTTCGGGTCGGTAGACCGTCCGAAGGGGCGGTAATTTCTTTAATAATACTTTCTATAGTAGGGGAATATTAATTATGAGAGGAACACTATTTCATTACTAATGAGAAGAGAAACTATATCTTGTATAACAGTTTTTAATATACTAGTGAAACGCACCTTATTTACAGGGATATGTCATACAACACTGTACATGTGATATTGAAGGTTATCTTGACGTTAATGTTCGGTAGTCTCTCTCTACACTTCATCATACGTTCAATTATTCAAACTTAAGAGGCGTTCCCTCTTGAATTATTTACACTTAGACTTAGAGAGGCTTTTTCTCTCTGATTACTTCACTTTACACCTACAATGATCACTTTACACACAAATATATTCAGTATGGACATATCCTGCTGTAATCCTGTTTATTTGCCGAGAATTAATATATTCAAACTATATCAGGTTGTGATATAGGCCTACGAACACATACGAACTGAAATCAGAATATGTTTACTAGGTACACTCCAAATCCTTTGAAGGTCGCATCACCTCACTTCCCTAAGTTCGTCATTGTTTGACAAGTGATATAATAAATACGCTCATTTCATCAGGATTTTTATCAATATGCATAACAGGACATTATTTATACAACGTTGCTATCTGTGAACAAATCATAGAGCGACTTCAATACCAGACATCATAAACAGAGTATCATAGCACTACCTGCAATAAATGGACAAGAATATATACATTTCACGCACTCACTCGAATCACAGATGGTACAAGCCACCCGCTGTTGGTAACAGTGAACATAAACTTTCACTGTCTCCTGGAACGAGCCCAGGGTCTTCTGAGACGGGGTATATCTAACCTGGAATTCCCTGCATGCTGTAACTAATTAAGAAAAGAAATTGGAGGGACCCTTCTTTTAATGCATATTGGAATCTGTGCAACGTTGGCAATATTTAAATAGATGCACGTAATCATTGTATCCAAAGGAAAGAAACTCGCCACTTTAGTTGTTTCCTTTCACTGAAGGAGACACTTTTACTCCCTTTAAAGGGAGTCATAAATCTCAGCTGTTCCCTGCTCGTGACACACTTCCAAGGAGCGGCCTGCCAGAACTTCCCAGACAGTTATTTCACGGAAAATAATCTATTCACTTCTTTCAATACTGGCTACAATGGCATCACAACAAATCCCAGCTTTATTCGACCGTAATCGACACATTCATATCGCGGTATCCATATCGCGTATTTTAATGACAGATTCCAAGGGAACTTCACATTTTCATTTCACACTATATACACTGACTGACAGTGACAATGCAACACCAAGGAGGAGTGGTTCGAAAGGGATGAAAGTTGGGGAAAAAACAGAGTCGGCACGGAAGAATAATTGATGTTTATTTCAAACCGATATGCAGGTTACACAATGCGCACGGCATCGACTCAGTAGGATGTAGGACCACCGCGAGCGGCGATGCACGCAGAAACACGTCGAGGTACAGAGTCAATAAGAGTGCGGATGGTGTCCTGAGGATGGTTCTCCATTCTCTGTCAACCATTTGCCACAGTTGGTCGTCCGTACGAGGCTGGGGCAGAGTTTGAAAACGGCGTCCAATGAGATCCCACACGTGTTCGATTGGTGAGAGATCCGGAGAGTACGTTGGCCACGGAAGCATCTGTACACCTCGTAGAGCCTGTTGGGAGATGCGAGCAGTGTGTGGGCGGGCATTATCCTGCTGAAACAGAGCATTGGGCAGCCCCTGAAGGTACGGGAGTGCCACAGGCCGCAGCACATGCTGCACGTAGCGGTGGGCATTTAACGTGCCTTGAATATGCACTAGAGGTGACGTGGAATCATACGCAATAGCGCCCCAAACCATGATGCCGCGTTGTCTAGCGGTAGGGCGCTCCACAGTTACTTGCCGGATTTGACCTTTCTCCACGCCGACGCCACACTCGTCTGCGGTGACTATCACTGACAGAACAGAAGCGTGACTCATCGGAGAACACGACGTTCCGCCATTCCCTCCCTCATCCAAGTCGCTCTAGCCCGGCACCATGCCAGGCGTGCACGTCTATGCTGTGGAGTCAATGGTAGTCTTCTGAGCGGACGCCGGCCGGGAGTGCAGGCCTCCTTCAACCAATCGACGGGAAATTGTTCTGGTCGATATTGGAACAGCCAGGGTGTCTTGCACATGCTGAAGAATGGCGGTTGACGTGGCGTGCGGGGCTGCCACCACTTGGCGGTGGATGCGCCGATCCTCGCGTGCTGACGTCACTCGGGCTGCGCCTGGACCCCTCGCACGTGCCACATGTCCCTGCGCCAACCATCTTCGCCACAGGCGCTGCACCGTGGACACATCCCTACGGGTATCGGCTGCGATTTGACGAAGCGACCAACCTGCCCTTCTCAGCCCGATCACCATACCCCTCGTAAAGTCGTCTGTCTGCTGGAAATGCCTCCGTTGACGGCGGCCTGGCATTCTTAGCTATACACGTGTCCTGTGGCACACGACAACACGTTCTACAATGACTGTCGGCTGAGAAATCACGGTACGAAGTGGGCCATTCGCCAACGCCATGTCCCATTTATCGTTCGCTACGTGCGCAGCACAGCGGCGCATTTCACATCATGAGCATACCTCAGTGACGTCAGTCTACCCTGCAATTGGCATAAAGTTCTGACCACTCCTTCTTGGTGTTGCATTTGCTCTGTCAGTCAGTGTATTATGGCTACAGCCTGTTCAACCATCTCATTTCTCCTCTCGGTACATTGACTACGATGCAGATTTAATGATGACCTCCTGCCACAAGGGTTCAAATTACCTCACGCACTCGCGAACTAAATAATTTAACAATATATACCCCCAATCTCACGTTTCCATCCGTTGTTTTCAGCAGCATTAATCACTAATAAGGAGGACTCCCTAATAGCTTGTGAAGTACAAAAAAAATCAATTACTGAGATATCTTTGAAGACTCCTATCGGCTATAGAAAGATGATAACTGGAGTTGTTTATAGAGAATATTTAAGCCCTTTTTACTTGACAGTACTTCACACTTAACTCCTTCGCTCCGCAAGTCGACTTTTGTCGACTTACATCCCTATAGCATTCACTGCGGTAATCGACTTTTGTCGACTTGGTACTTTCCTGCAATAATTTCCGCGCGCTTCTTCACTAAAGGCCCTTTTAATAATACAAACATCTATAGTCATGTATTCACTATGTACTAAGCATTGTTTTAAACTTTGCCGCCAATACTGGACCTATGTTTATTTGTTATCCTTCACCCGCCCGCCCGCCAACATCCCTGTCAGCTGTCTGGCCGATAGCAGGCTTCACTCAGTAGCTATGAGCGCGCGGAACTACATTAGTAATGGAAGTGATGAAATCTTCTATCTTTTAGTTGCCGATTCTGATTCAGACTGTTCGGTAAATTTGGACAATGAAACAAGTGATGATGTGCATAGTGATTGTTCGGAAGAAAGTGCCAGCGAGGAAGATCTTCATTTTGTTTCGGACTAGTGGGATATTTGTGATAACATTGAAACTGCACTAATGAAAGAATATTGTACAATAAGCTTCAAAAGAGGGCAATTAGTGCTCCTGACTTCAGAAACTCCGCCATAATGGGACTTCTACGAGAGTATCAGCGAAGTCCGCCGGCGAAACGAGGAAGAACTTACCATTACATTCCTCAAGCACGCCTGACGGAAAGGCATTTTCTTGGGGAGCAGCAGGACAAGAGTCACAAACATAATTGCGTTGCTTGTTCCATATTACCAGAAAAATGTTCAAAGAAAAGAAAGGGACTGTGCAAGAGAAAACAGACAGTATTTTTTGTAAGAAATGCCCAGGACAGCCTGCAATGTGTCCAGTTCCATGTTCGGAGATATATCACAGTAATGTGTGTTGCAAGGTCAAATGTCACTCCTAGTTTCCCAAAGTTGAGTTAAAAATGGTGCAATGGTGATGAATGTCACTGACCTTGAAAAAAATAAAGTTTTAGTTCATTTGGAAAATACGAAAAAAAATTACATTTTTCTGTAAGTGTTCTGTTGAAAAATAGCGCAGCGAAAGAGTTAATTAATTTGAGGTCCTTAAAATTACGTCATGCATTATCAAACCCTTATTTAAAAAAATGGAAGTAAAATATGGTCGTTCCCAAACCATGAAGAAGATGTTCTATAAAAGACCCAAAATAAAAATGAAATTATTATTATCCCTCTGAAATGGCATACTAGCAGTCTACGTTACATCTATGTGAAAAATCTACATATTTGCAATGGGACACGACCTTCAAAGATATAAATACTTGGAAATGTACTCAGCCTTCTGGATACCGCGTTCACAGCCTTACAGGAGTGCACATCCATGAATTACTCGAAATCCATAATGTAGTCAGCGATATGAAGTTCTCTGGTGACTAACTGGCAAGTCACGGACACCATGGCTTGACCTCGTTCGACGTTCCAGAAGGTCTCCGCTACACTCAGGCAAAATTTCGGCATTCAGCTGGATGTCCCGTTCTTTCTGCTACACAGGTAAATTCTGGCATGCAGCTGGATATCCCGTCACTCCGACGCTCTTGTAGACTCCTTATGTAAATGAGGGGAAAATTATCTCATGTGAATGCGTTAGTTTATTACACATCACAATTTAAATATATGGTTGGATCTGCTCAATAGCACGAGCATTCCAACCCAATGCCGGTATTGTCTCTGAAGCCCGACACTGTTCCCTTCTCATCTACCTATCCTTTTATAAACAGCAGACAGCTATTGTAGGCTCTGAATAAAAAAATCGTCACTGGTTAGGCCACTATTGTGTTAAAATTCTCGTGTCACACGACCACACCTCAGGCATATTCTATTTCACCTAGACATGCGTAAGTCAGGCTCTCAACTGCATCGCGGATTACTTTAATGTGACACTGCTCTTAATTATGCCGACACTGAGCCGTTCACTCACTTTCTTTATACCTCTCATTTATATCGAGCACACACACTCTCCACACACTTTGCTAAATACGTGCCTATTTATGTTAATTTAGCCGCATTACTTTAGGCATATATGAGGCTCGACGCACGACCTCTTCGACACATGGGCAGCGGTCATTACGGATTCGTACTGTTCCTACTCTATTAATTAGCAGCACACTGTACTCGCAAACAGCTAACTTAGATTGTGGTTATTTCCGCAGATATTCACAGGCTTCATTAAATTACTGCGTTACACTGTTCACAAAATGAATGATTTCTTCATAAAGGACTCACACACAAATCACGACGAATTACTACCGAACTGGCATTGCACTGAAAATGAACTAGGTAGTTTCTACCTCTCAGCTCTTGACTATATAGGCGAGATACGCGAGAGACTCGGCTGCTTAGAGTGGGGGGAAAATGCAACCCCTTCTGAGGTTTCGGTCCGGTAATATGCAACGTAGAGTGACGAACAGGGTATCAAAATGTAGCTCTTGTATTCCCATTTCCACTGAGTGACATTTTTTGAAATAGCTTCGTAGATTCTCAAGCAATCTCAAGAGAGTCCTTTTGTCTCTGTCGGTGAATGATGACGAGCGCTGGGGATTCCTTGTGTTCGCTGGCACGGTTGGGTCTCAACATCTGTTAACCATCAAGACGCGCCCTTGTTTACAGCGTAGTTAGCGCTCTGTCAGTTAAGCAGAGCACTTCTCGGTCTCGTAATTATGCGTAAAATTCCCTGATTAAAATGAATGTTTGCACTTAATTATCCATTGATTATCTTGCGTTTTATAAAAATTAACAGAAAAAATAAACAGCTGAATTCGATGTGTTGGCAGTGGTGAATGAGCGAGGAAAACAGGGTATAATGTAAGTTTTCACGTTGGATATACTCTCTGGGCTCAGCTGGTAACCTAGATTCTCTGTCACGTGATAACGCGTCTCCTTTCATCTCGCTCACGGTTGGAGTGAGAAAACTTCACGTACAGGCGCTCTTGCACTGCCTCGCTGCTAATTACCAGCAACTAGAGCTAGGTCGCGCGACTCTGGATACAATCGAGTCCAGGAGCGGGTGGAAAAATTCTAACTTGGGCAGTTTTTATCGTAGAATGACGCGGAAAACGGCATATTTCATCTCCTGGATATCATGACATACCATAGGTGACGTTGTGAACGGTCACAGTAGTGTACGTTACACAGTTTGGCACCCATATCTGTACCCGCCTCAAGGCATTACAGCTTCCACGCAATGTTAACAGATGGCAGCACTGGTCTTGAAACCAAAATGGCGTATATGCGAAATCGCGGATAACGAATCCGTGTATAACGCGGTTTACCTGTACTTACATGGTGAGACTCCAGCTCCACTCATCTGAAGACGCTCAGCGCCTCATCCACCAGCTCATTGGTCGACATCACCGAGTGGAATCTTCTCGTCCTCCCCCCCCCCCTCCCCGCCGCCCGCTACAGCAAACCTGCCCTACCACATCTCGTAACCGTCCCCGGCTTTTCCCCTCCCAGCCCCACCTACCCAACCCACATAACCGCTCCTATCCACCCCACCCCAGATCTGACCTTCTCCACCTTCCACTCACATCCCTGGCCAACATCTCCTCCTTCTACCAACAAATTGTACACCTCCTTTTCCCTAGCACCCAAGTCTAAATATAAGCAACTTTAGAAACAACTGAATTGTAATAATATAACCATGTACTCCAGCTCAGAAATTATTGTAAAACCATGTAAAATACCAATGTACATATTGAACCAATATATAAAACACTTACTTAGCCAAGAGGTCAAACTTCTACCACCTGCTTCAACAAAACAAACCTCCTCCCTCCCCCTCTCCCATCTCATTCAAACCGCCATACCCGCCAAATCTCCTGACAAGAGGGAAGGCGTTACCTTCTAAGAGGCACGCGCCTCCCCTCCCGGGGACGGGAATGAAAACTTCCCCTAGGTCTAAGTGAAGAAACAAACAACTGAGGATCCAACAGACCTTACATGCACAACAGTAAATTTGCAGGGATACAGATGAAGGTACTTTCTGATAATGTTTCGACACGACGATCCCTTATTTCCCATCTGCACAGATAAACGGCCTTGAGATTTCGTCGGACTTCGTTCCAGTCTTACCTTCATTCGAGCAATGTTTTCTGGTGTTCGAACTCTGTTCGGATAGTTACGGTTTTTATTCGCTTCAGAGCGCGTTTCGCGTCATTTAGCCACTAAGTTTGCATTGTAGACTTTGCTGGAGGTTTTGCCAAAACACTTCCAGTCTTAAACTCTTGCCCAAACAATCCCGCACATGTATTCCAAAAATCGTACTTCTTATGACAATCGACAATGAACACGCGCCGTTTTATGTTGCATTCAACTGGTCACTGGTCACTCCCTCACACGTAATGACATAGCGACGTACTCGCGGTTCTCCTATTCGTTAACGAGGGTCAATTTCGCGTTAGTCTTATAAATATATTTAGGACTATTTTGCCCACCTCGTATGTCCCTCAATAACTGAGTTATATCAGGGTTCTACAGTCAATGGTTTCCCAAATCATGGAACATGGCCTGAGATCTCATACCTCCAATTGTGATTGATTTCATTTCATTTTTATTTTGAAATCAATATTCCTCGCCCAAATCGTGCATTTTTATATTTTGTTCGGTTGCAGGTGATTTATTAAATCCATCCTTGAGATGTAAAATTGCAGATTTCTTTCTTTCAGGACATCAAAAGTTTTCTCGATGGTGCAGAGCATGGAGTCATCTACTTCAGCTTGGGCTCGAACGTGAAGAGCGTAAATCTACCCCAAGAGAAAGTGAAACATATTCTTGAAGCTTTCTCTGAGGTACCACAGCGTGTCCTTTGGAAGTTTGAGACTGATTCGTTACCAGGAAAGCCAAGCAACGTAATGATACGCAAGTGGTTGCCTCAGCAGGATGTACTGGGTAAGTAAAGTTTTCTAATCAAGACGAGAACTTTGCGGTGCTGAAGCTACCCTGGGTGCACTAAATATTAAGGGTTATAAAAGAAAAAAAAGGAAGATTATTTTACAGCAAACTATAAAACATGCAGGGAGAGTTCGCCAGGCAGCTGTGAGCTTGCATTCGGGAGATAGTGGGCTCGAACCCCACTGTCGACAGCTCTGAAGGTGGTTTTCTGTGGTTTCCCACTTTCACACCAGTTAATGGTGGATCTGTACTTTAATTAAAACCACGGCCGCTACCTTCCAACTCCTAGCTCTTTCCTTTCCTATCATTATCAGTGGCTAAGGGCAAAGCCTTGTCTATGCAACCGTTCTTTTCTGCCCTCAGCTATTTGTTTAATTTTATAATAAGAACCATAATGGAGAATCTGTGGCAAGTCTTGAAGGAACTCTTTCCTCGGTCGTCCTTAGCATTTCTTCCCCGTGATTTTTCCTTCCACCAGATTGGTAAGAGAGGTATTGTGTCACAATATGTCGCCAGTGAATGTAGCTCTTCTTTGTATCGTTAGCATCAGTTTTCCCTTCCCTTGAATTTCTTGCAGAGCGCTTTTGTTTATTTTCTTTTCAATCCATTTAAACCTTAGCTTTCTTCTCCAGACCGACATCTCAAACGCTTCCAGTCATTTCGAATCCTGAATTCTGAATGTCGAAGATTCACAGCCATGCAACAGCACACTCAACACAAAATAAATCACAAATTTCTTCCTGATTCCAAAACATAAATTTGCGCTGATTGAAACATTTCTCTTATTACTAAATGCCTATTTGGCAAGTTCTGTTCACTTTTGATCTCTTTGCTGCACCTATTGGCACTGGTATTCAGGCTTCCTACATTAGAAAAGACGTGTCGGTGCGACAAAAAGCACCTTGAAAAAATTAACCTGTGAATGTACTCCTCGTTTACACATACCCCTTTTTTCTGGTGTGCCCTCTTTGATGAAAGGACCTGATCATCACATAATCAGTATCATTCCTCACAATATTCAAGTATTAACCAACGGGATGAGAGGCTCATACGGTGGAGGCGCTAGCCTTCAACCCCAACATGGCATGTTCGATTCCGGCTCAGTCGGGTGCTATTTGAACTTGCTCGGATTCGTCAGCCTCTTGTCGGTAGATTTACTGGCACATAGAAGAACTTCTGGGGGAAATACTTCCGACACCTCGGCATCTCCGAAAACCGAAAAAGTAATTAGTGCGACGTAAAGCAAATAACATTATTATTTTATTAAAATTATCCCGTTCCAGGCCCATTCCTTCGCCATGTTCAGTTGGACACTGCATCTTTGCAATGCTCTTCGTGGTCCAAATTTATTAGAATCGAGATTCGATACGGATTTCATCCACTTTTACGCAAGACGCTCTTTCTGACACCAACCTTATGTGGAGGGATACTCTTTCAAATGTAGATTTTGAATTTGAATCCAGAACAGTTAGTGAACTTTTGTGAGTAGCACTACAGAAATATCTTTAATTCTCTGCCCAACTTTACTGATTAGTAACTATACAACTTCATGGGATTCCATAATACTAACATCAGAATTCTCTAAATATTTTGCTGTTTGAATGAAAACCTTCCCAATATTCACAAGTAAACTAATATAAGCCTCAAAAATGATCCCTACTTGCAGATTTTCATTGAAATAATTTTTCATAACTTTTGGACTGTCTAAATCATCAATGACCGGGCGAGTTGGCCGTGCGTGTAGAGGCGCGCGGCTGTGAGCTTGCATCCGGGAGATAGTAGGTTCGAATCCCACTATCGGCAGCCCTGAAAATGGTTTTCCGTGGTTTCCCATTTTCACACCAGGCAAATGCTGGGGCTGTACCTTAATTAAGGCCACGGCCGCTTCCTTCCAACTCCTAGGCCTTTCCTATCCCATCGTCGCCATAAGACCTATCTGTGTCGGTGCGACGTAAAGCCCATAGCAAAAAAAAAAAAATCATCAATGCCTTTACATGTAGATTCTTTACATGCTCGACATTTAAAAAAATCTTTTCTCCGCCAGCTGCAAGGGATGACTACCTACTATGGTGATGGATTTCAACCCATTCAACATCCTCAAATTCAAAATAAGATTTTAACCTTTCCGTTCGTTTGGCAGAACGGGAAAAATGACTAATCTTACGCAGTATCATTTCAATATCTGTATAATGTAAACAATTACGTGCACGTTTAGTGGCGTTACGAAGTAAATGGTTAGAATAAATGGCTTGAAGGGATTTTTCTGCTCTCATTACTTAACATTTTCATAACTGAAATATCCTGGCCGTAATTAATACACTGGCATCATCGTAACACTATGAATGTATATTCCTGGCATTCAAACGGTTTGTCTACAGTGAGTTAAATAACCTTTGGAAACCAATTGCAGTTTCTTGTGCCTGTTCTATGGAACACACCAACTTGTATTGGATTTCACTAAAGGGGTCAAAATATCGTCCCGCAACTAGAAACGTTTTTATGTTTAGGAGACTGGAGGCATCTGTTGCTAAAGAAAGAATGTGGTATGGGCCGATGACCTTATATGTTAGGCCCCTTAAAACAACAAGCATCATCATCATCAGAACATGGTACCGGTACACTTTTTGGGGTCTTTTAACTTTTCCAGAAAAATTACACTTCTTGGAGCTAATATGTTCTTTACCGTTATTTCAGCATTTTTTGGTAAACAATAGATTTTTTGGATACATCAGATTCGCTGAACACCTTTTTTGAAAGTTTGATGGCCCAGTCCAAGCTCTTCTAACTGAGATTGTGTTGTACAGTATCCATTTTTTTTTTGTGCTAGGGGCTTTACGTCGCACCGACACAGATAGGTCTTATGGCGACGAGTACAGTATGCTAGTCTGAGGAAATTCTAAATCGTCATTAGTTAGGCCTCTGCATATTAGTGATATAAATGATATGAGTAAAGAAGTGGAATCAGAGATAAGATGTTTTGCAGATGACGTCATTCTGTATAGAGTAATAAATAGATTTGTTTCACAAATAGCAAACGTCTCTCTGAGTTTTAATTACTGCGTTGATGGGTGGAAGTTCCTTATGGGAATCATATAAGTACCTAGGTGTTAAAATAAGGGAATACCTTCATTGTGGTAATCACATAAATGGGATTGTAAATAAAGGGTATATCTCTGCACATGGTTTATGAGGGTGTTTAGGGGTTGTAGTAAGGATGTAAAGTAGAGAGCATGTAAGTCCCTGGTAAGGCCCTAACTAGTGTATGGTTCCAGTGTATGGGACCCTCACTAGGATTACTTGATTCGAAAACTTTAAAAAATCCAAAGGAAAGCAGTTTGATCTTTTCTTAGTGATTTCCGGCAAAGAAATAGTGTCAGAAAAATATTGCAGAGTTTGGGCTGGGAAGATGTTCGGAGCTGTCACTAGAGAGATGGCGTGGAACTACATTTGTCGACGAATAAGTTTAAGTGGTGTCCTTAAAAGTAGGAAATATCACAATATGAAGATAAAGTTTGAATTCAAGAGGACAAATTGGGGCAAATATTTGTTTGTAGGAAGGGAAATTAGGGATTGTAATAACTTACCAAGGGATATGTTCAATAAATTTCCAATTTCCTTGAAATTGATAGGGAATCTGCCACCTGGGAGACTACCCTAAATGCAGATGAGTAGTTATTGGTTGAAGATGAGGAGAAATGAAGAAAGTCCTAATTATAGATGAAGTATTGATATCGTTTGTTTTGCTAAAAGCACTCACAGGAAGGTAACTTACAAAATGACCATATTACGTAAATGGAGCAGTTTACGGAGCGATAAACAATATTTTAGAATAAATTTTATTAATTCTTTCTTTCTTTCTTTCTTTCTTGCTTTCTTTGTGTTGCTCAGCTTGTAGTGGTTTGGCGTGATTTCATTTCCTTGGTTCTACTTTACATCACGTGCGTGTGGTGTAGGTTCAATATTTTATAATAAAATAGTGGACAAAACGGACGAAGATAAAACGCCATCAAAAGAGAAAATAAGTTATATGTGTAAATTCCAATTGGGAAGATGTATATTCAAGGATTGGATCAGCACACTCTTGTGCTTGTAAAGTAAACTGCTCGATCAACAAAAGTGAGTTGAACATCGCACATGGCGGCAAGAACGATGGTGTAGTGCACATGATCACAGCAGGTAATAAATTAGTACAACTTATTCTAAAATCATGTGATAAGGAATCATGTCTTTCTTTTCGGGAAATCCTTTTAAGGGGGTGAAAAAAGGTGAAAAATGCGTTGAATAACTTTTATGAAGATATTTATGACACGTTTCGTTCTTAAAGGACAAATCATCAGATTTTATAAAGCCACACTCAATATCTATATATCTAAAATAACATGTCCTGACCGACTTGTTCATCACCGCAAAAACTACTGACCATAACGAAAAAAACTTTGAGGATACCTTTATATTAAAATGTAGGTGCTCGCGAACGGAGGATTTTAGGATTTTCCGTCGCTAAGGGGTGAATTATTAAAATGAGTTTATCTGTATCTAAAAACTTAACAATTTAAAGACGTGAAAATTGGTATTTGGAATCACTTTTAAAAGTAAGGAATCGGGTATTTGTTTCGGAAAATCCTTTTAAGGGGGTGAAAAGAGGTGAAAAATGCGTTGAATACCTCTTATGAAGTTATTTATATCTCAAAAACTAAAGATGTTACAGACATGGAAATTTGTATTTGGCATCTTCATTAAAAATATAGAAACATTTTTTTTGTTTTTGAGAAATCCACTTAAGGGGTAGGGTAGGTGAAAAGAAGTTATGAAAGTACTGAATTCGTTTTATGGTGATATTTTCATATCACATACTGAAGATATTACAGACGTAAAAAGTGGTATTTGGAATCTCCTGTTGAAGTAAAGGAACACGCATAATTTTTTTCTGAAAATCCACTTAAGGAGAAGTGTTAAGGAGGGTGAATTTTTGAAATGAGCATATCGATGCCTTACTTTTAAAACCTCGTATGTCGCAATGCTCTTCCTACCCACTACATTCCTTAAGACTGGCCACGCCTCCCTGCAACATCTTTATATGAAGTCCATCAACGTAATTTTCGTTGTGTCATTTTCCTTTGCAACGTGTAAAGGAACATGGACCTTATCATACCATACTGTAAGAATAAAGGTTGCTGGCGAATTTACGCACTCCTACAGTTTAACGCATTTAAGGTTCATTTTCCTTTAAACATCTTCACAGGAAAATGAATGCAACGAAGATTGTTCTGATGGGATGCAGATCCATATGTGGCTGGGAGGCGTGACCAGTCTTAAGGGAAATAATAGACGGGAAGAACATAGGCAGATACGAGGTTTTAGAAGTAAGCCATCGACATCTACAGTATAAATATCTCAAAAGTTAATATATTACAGAAGTGAAAACTGGTAATTTTAGTCATATAAAATCAAATTACCAGATATTTTTTGTTCGGGAAAACTTTAAGGGGTGAGGATTGTAAAAAGGACTGAAGAAAGGGTTGAATTAATTTTATGAGAATAATTATATCTCAAAAACTGAAGATGTTCCAGTCATGAAAATTGGTGTTAAGGAATTTCCTTTAAAAACAAAGAGACCCTTGTTTCCTGTTTAACGAAACTCTACTTAAGAGGGTGTAAGAGGAGTGACAAAGTACTCGATTTTTTTAAATGTGCACATTTACAATATATCTCAAAAACGTACCATGTTACAGACGTGAGAATTCATTTTTGTAATCTCCTGTAAAAGTAAACGAACATGCATAGGCCTAATTGGTTTTCTGAAAATCTCCTTAAAGGGAATTGTTAAGGGCGAATTTTTAAAATGAGTATTTCTACCTCAAAATCTTAACATATTGGAGACCTGGAATTTGTATTTTTAATCTCCACTATGAAATTAAAGTAACACGTACGTACTTTTTGTTTTCGGAAAAAGCACTTGGGAGAGGGGAGGGGTGAAAATGACTGAAAAAGGGGGTTTAATTATTTTATTAGGATACTTGTATCTCTAAAACTGAAGATATTACAGACATGAAAATTTGTATTTGCAATCTCCTTTAAAAAATAAAGACACACACATTCTTTTGCACGGGAGGAGGGATAAATGTATTGAAAAATGAGCTGAATCCTTTGTTTGACCATACATATATCTCGAAATTTCATATTTGGAATCTCCTTTAAAAATTACAGACCCACGTATTTTGTGGCGGGGGATGGGGGGCTGTGGAATCAACTTAAGGGGGTGTAAGACGACTTCAATTCTTCATATGAGGATACAAATACGAAGTGGACTTGAAACAATACACCCTAAGGGAGTTTTCACTGGTGAGGCATGATGACAAACATATGCATTTATATAAAACCGTTTGAATTATGAAGTTAGAATGTCGAATGGTATCCTAGGTGTTAAATAACAGAAGGTTTAAAACAAATTTAACCCCTCAGAGAGTAAACCCTATCTTATTTAACATCTAGGATGTAAAAACGACCTCCCTGTGTAATTTTGATCTTGAACGTCGAACAGTAACAGAGGAATTAATACTTTCTTAAGACGTGAATGTTTCAAAATATTTATTAACATCTAGGATATAGAAAACCCCCTTAAACAAAGGGGTCAAGATCCGGAAGGAAATATACTCATTCCTCCCTCCGAGACGGCTTACTGTACGAAGACAAAATTCCAAATAGCGGTATATAGTTAATATCCTATGTGTGAAATAGAAAGTATTTTTATAACATTGCACCCATAGAGTGTTAAATGAGATTAGATCCGTAGCCGTTTGACGTACAAAGTTTTAACTTTAGAAGAAGGGTCTTTTATGTTCTGACCGTAAAATATCGCATACTTCAAAATATGTCTCCCCTAAGGTGTTTAGTTGGTAGTTGACTCTCAATAACAAAATATCCATTCTTCCGAGACCGTTACAGACACATATGAAGGGTAGTCTTCTATATCCTAGATATTAATAAATATTCAGAAACATTCACCTCTTAATAAAGTATTAACTCCTCTATTACTGTTTGACGTATAAGATCAAAATTACACATCCTAGATGTTAAATAAGATAGGGTTTAAAACATTGAAATTCTATCGTATGGGGTTCAAATGTGTGTTAGCTGTAAAAAAATAACCATTTCCCTAAAACCGTTTTACCTACGAACTGAGGGCGTATTTGACAGGCTCAGCTGGCAGTGGACTCACCAAAATTTAAATCTTTGTATAGTAACTTTCAGTTTAAAACCGTTGCGAAGCACGGGTATCTTGCTAGTTTGAAAATATTTATGCTTATTCCTATCCACATACCTATGAAATTGAAGTCAGTAACTTGTCTTAATGATAGAATGTGATGATGTTCCTTTTCAAGAACGAAATATGTCATTCTTTGTTTAACAGTGTGTATTTTTATTCCTTGTTTACTGTGTGCGTTTTACAGGTGTGTTATAGTGCAGTATTTACATTGAAGTGGCGTGTTCCACAGATTGAAAAACTTTTAATTTACTTTTAGCTCAGTCGACACGGGAAAGTATGGCTTCTTTACAACAATTAATGTGGTCGTTTTCTGAGTCAACTTCCTCTGGTTGCTTGTAGGTTACAAAAACAAGTGATAACCACATGGTGACGAACTTGGTCACTTGGTGATCAAGAGTTATCTAGTGCATTATTCCACGTTAGCTTTCGTACGGAAATAAGGTAGGGCCTAATATTATCGTGAAGAAGCTGGATGCTAAGGGTAGAAACGTAGGAATTTTTGAACGATTAGACGATCTAACCTTGCTCAGTAGTTGACAGAATTACGAATAGATTACCAGGAAAATAATGGACTTGGCTATGTACGGAAAGAGAAGTAGAAGACTAAGTTGACTCTCTTTTAATGATTTTAAGATTAGAGACCTGGAACTAAATAAGGACACAGTAGCTGGATACAAAATGAGAATTGTGGAGGCGTTTCTGTAATGATACACCCTATAGGCATGCCCGTTTGTATACTCCAGGTGGGGTGGGCATTGCAAAATTTGGGGGTCATTTAAGAGCTGTAGTTGTGTTTCTATCAACTGCTGTCATAGTTCGTCGTGTCCGTAAGGATTTCTGGTTAACGAGCTTGACTACACAACAGTATAAGGAAAAGTGGCTAAACCGTATTCTTCTGAACTCGGTAGGTGAAGCGGACTTGAATTGCTTGATATAGCTCGTTAACAAGGATTGTGCGCGAGTAAAACATACCATATGATTTTACATTTTTGGAAAGTTGATACCTGTATAATAAATTTGTAAATCTGATACGTGTTGACTAAGTGCAAAGACCAACGTAATTATTTCAATCAAATCAGGGAAAAGTAAAAATTATGGCCCCTAATAAAACGATATTTTCTATTCTTGTTACAGCTCATCCGAATATACGTGTGTTCATCACCCAAGGAGGACTCCAGAGTTTCCAAGAAGCAGCCTACCACGGTGTACCATTGATTGGCATCCCATTCGTAGGTGATCAGTTTTATAATGCTGCCAAGTTCGAGGCTGCTAAAATTGGAGTGCAACTGAAGTTCAACGATTTGACTAAGGATACTCTCTTAGAAGTCATTGGGAAGTTAATTAATGACTCAAGGTAAGGAAGAAGTAAGGACAAGAGAAATAATACTGAACGTCAACATGTTTCTAGTCCCACGCCATAAGACCTATCTGTGTCGGTGCGACGTAAATCCCCTGATTCTAGTCCATTTCATTCACAATCATCATCATCATCATCATCAGAGTTCTGCATTTGGGGTAGACGCCCAGATGGTAGATTCCTTACGCAGTGTTTTCTTGAATAATTTCAAAGAAGTTAGAAATTTATTGAACAACTCCCTTGGTAAATTTTTCCAGGCCCTAACTCCTCTTCCTATAAGTAAATATTTGCACCAATTTCAATTTGTCATCTTGAATTCCAACTTTATCATCATATTGTGATTTCTCATACTTTTAAAAGCGCCACTCAAACTTACACGTCTACTCATGTCATTCCACGCAATCCCTCCACTGACAGCTTGAAACATACCGCTTAGTCGAGTAGCTCCTCTCTTTATTCACAAATCTTCCCAACATAAATTCTATAAGTTGATCGTAAGACTCTTCCTTTGTTTGAAATCACCCATAAAATATCGCGGTGCTTTTTCCTGGACATTTCCTAGTTCTCTAATCAGGTATCCTGGTGACTATCCACCAGTAACTTACATGCCCTCTCCTTTACGTGCTTATTACAAATCCTAAATACACCCACAACCATACGAAGAGGTTTGCATACTTGGGGACAAAACATGACGACCTCGCCTCACACCACTACTCTCCGGCGCCAGCCTGGTGTCTATTAGCGGCTTATATGATTTACTATGTCCACTCTATTCGGAGTTGTCATATCGACTGCTGCACTCGACACCAGAAAGAGTAAAGACCCAAAAGAGAATGGATGAAAGTGGTTTTTCAACCTCTCCACACCAAACATGGCTCACTTAGAACTCGTTAACTCAGCAGGATGCAGGGTGTGATTGACTGCTGGCTTCCAGCTCACTTCCAGTAGCTGAGGCCGTCCTGTTTTGTCCTCAAGTACAGCCTGCATTTACCTCAATGAAAATTTGTCCTTATATTAACAACTATGTACTTACAGTGATCTCCATTCCATGAGGTAATATCACCCCATCAGCACAGTGATTAAAACTGAGAGGACTTTCTCTCTTGGTGAAATTCACAAAGTGACTCTTCACCCGGTTTACCACTGTACCATTATTATTATTATTATTATTATTATTATTATTATTATTATTATTATTATTATTATTATTATTATTATTATTATTATTATCATTATTCATTATCCAAGTACAAACCCTAATTTGTACATGGTATATTAGGGCTATAAATTACAAAAGTAGATTAATACATTCATGCATGTGTAATGGACTAGTATAACTTGGAAACAATTTTCTAACCCATGGATAAATAATGTAAATATCGAGCTCGATTATTATTATTATTATTATTATTATTATTATTATTATTATTATTATTATTATTATTATTATTATTATTATTAGTAATAGTATTAGTATTAGTATTATTAGTATTATTATGACTTGCGAGGTGTGGCTATTAAGTTGTTTACATCTGTTATTATGAATATTATTATATCATTTAAGTAGTTATGTACGGACTTTATTTGGTATAAGTCGTGATCATCTTATTTGTGATGTTATGCCATGAAATATCTGCTGTATATATATTGATATGAGGTTATTTAATGTACGAACACGTAATTAATAGTGCATAATTGATTATTACCTGTATATATGATGTATGAATCCAATGCAATGCTCTGCAACACAGGTAATAGTCCAGAACAACGTATCTTTGGAACTAGAGTGTTACAGAAAATTCCATTCATTGTAAATAGGTTATTAGAGACTCTCAAAATTACGAGGAAACATGTTGTGTCATATTCTTCTAGAAGCCTGGCCCGGCAATGTATATAAAGAGGCAGTCTTGGGGGTTGATTGGAGTTGTTTAACGAGACTTGTGTGGAAGGCGTTAGCCGAGTGTTTGATGTCAAGTATGTGAACTTTGTTGGGTTGGTAGTTGGTTGACATGCAAGTGTTGCAGTCTTCTTCTTATACTTCGTAATAGTGTTTTGTTCAAAAGGGCAGTTATTAGTGTGTTTGTGTGCATATAATTTGTAAATAAAACTGTACACAATGACAGCATTTCGTGTGTGCCACTTTTGTTGCTGCAACATTGGCAACGGTGACAGGAAATGAGAATTATACTTGGTACCAAGTAAATACGAGTGTAAGTGGGAATCAGAATCAAATGCAAGTGACACGGGAAGATATATCTGTACAAAAACATAAAGACGGACTCGAAAAAAAACTCTTCCGACGAACGGCATGAAGAAATCATTGAAGACACGATTACGAGAAAATCTCATCGAAAACGGCGAAGATCGCGAAATGTTTTTTATCGAGGTGGACGAACATCTGGACCTATCAACGGAAGACGAGGTAAATATTACCGAATTGCGTTCCAGCTTAATGAGCATGATGCAGGCACTCAATGACAAGATCTCAGACGTTAATTCACAAGTTAATTCCACCTTAACAGACAACATTTTGAAAGTAAATTACAAAATTTCGCACGTCAATTGCGCCCTATCAGAAAAGATTTCAGAGCAAATTTTGAAACTCAATGACAAACTTTCAGACAATATTTCAGACGAAATTTGTCAAGATAATTCTGTTTTAACCGGACAAATATCAAAAGTGTACACGCAGGTTTACAAACTAGAACAGTGCCTAGAATCGAAAATTTCAACCGTAGATGATAAAATTTCGCAGATGAATACCCAAATTAGTGACGCCACCAATAAATTAACACAGCAGATATCGGACATCAGATCAAAACAGGGACAGGTGAAGCAGATCGATAGTAGGGTAAATCAGCTGAAAGGGGACATCTTGAACCTCAAGCATGACGTGGAAATCCAGGTTTCAGGCATAAAACAACAGGTTGAGGGGAGAATTTCGACCATCAAGGGAGATGTGCATAATATGAGAGAAAGAATACTTCACGCGGTAGAAGATAGATTGACTCGAACAGGACCTATCGCCATGCCTCCAACCCCCCTCAAACCTAACTGACAATACAGGACACCTAGACCCGGAGGTGATTTTTGAGAGCCTTCCGAATTTCCACGTGTGACTGGAAGAGAACCCGATTAGTTTCATCGAGGGATCGGTCAGTCTATTAGGAAGGACTAATCTATCGGAGAACATCTTCGTTCAACTTATCACACCACGGTTAAAAGATCAAGCTGCTACTTGGTGGAATATCTTAAGGGGCTTCAACTTAAACTGGACTGATTTCAAGAGGGAATTCCTTGCTGCGTTTAATTCTGAAGGGGTGAAGAACTTTGTGAAAAGGAAGCTACTGACTGATGCAGAAGCCACCGCCATGAGAGCTAAGGGGGTTCGTCCTCCAGAAGCACCAGCTCTTCAAGTCGCTGCAACCCGAAGGAAGTGAGAACGAGATCTTACCAGATATCGTAGAGCTACTCCACGATAAGATTAGATCCCTAGTGAAGGTATCGCAATCGAGATCCTTTGATGATCTGCAAAAAATCTTCGCCCATTTGGAAGAAGAACACAAGAGTAAAGCCACAGAAGGGACCAGCTCGAATAGGAAATGCCACCAGTGTGGAAAAAAGGGACACCTGAAGAACAAATGCCCAACTTTGGCGTCGGAAAACTAGGTCAGGCCCATTCTAGATTGAGAGGTATGGGACCGGGAACAGGAATGCGCTCAAGACCCGACAGACAAGCAACCCTGGTCAAGTAGGAGAGGGATTGGTCAGAACAGGCCAACCTCGCCCAGCTATCATCTTCAGGATAGGCAAAGAGAATTGTTCAGCCATAATCGACAAACAAGTAAGCCATTCATTTGTAAATGGGATTGTTGCCAGATTACTCTCGCCTATGAAGTCTCACCATCTCGGAAGGTAGTGGAGACAGCGGACGGGGTAACCTACTCCATCGAAAGACAGACTAACCTAATCGGTAAATGCATGGACCTGCCTATTGTAATTAACGTTGCAGTGAATCAGAACCTAGTACCTGATATCATATTGGGTCATGACTTTTTGGTAGAATACAGGGTGATCCTAGAATATGCAGCTCATGAAGTCATTTTTCGAAAAGACAGACGTCTGAGGGTTGCCTGGCACGATGGAAATCTCCGGACTCGCAAGGATGCGGAAGCCGACATAGACCTGCGAGATATCCAGTTAAAGCATCTTCAACCAAGTGAAGAAGAGAAGCTGAGACACGCCTTAAAGGACTTTCTAGAAACCATCACCAATAAAATAGGCTGGACTTCCACTGCATCGCACAACATTGAATGCAGCACTTCCTCACCAATCAAGCAACGCCCATATCCAATCAGCCCGGATAAACGCAACTTCGTCATTCAGAATATTCAAGAGATGGAAGGGCAAGGTCTCATCGAACCCTCTACATCCTGTTGGGCTTCGCCTATAGTTCTACCGAAAAAGAATGAGGAGTATCGACTGAGTGTGGACTTTCGTAAGTTGAACGACAAGACCTTTAGTGACGCCTACACTATGCCTGGCATGAAGGACTCGCTAAAACAAGTAAGTGGGTCTAGAATTTTCAGCACGCTGGATCTCAACTCCGGCTACTGGCAAGTAGAGGCCGAGGAATGTTGTAGTCCACTTACCGCCTTCATGACACCGAGAGAATTGTACCGGTTTACAGTAATGCCTTTTGGATTGAAGAATGCTCCTGCAATATTCATGCGACTGATGGATAAGGTATTGTCAGGATATGTTGGAGATTTCTGGCATGTGTACCTCAACGACATCTTAATCGACAGCAAAACATTTCAAGAACACCTTGTTCACCTGAAGAAATTGCTGAAACGACTGAAAATTCATGGACAGGCCGGCCAACTGGAGAAGTGCCACTTCACCCAGTCCCGCGTAGAATATCTTGGCTGTGTCCTATGATCTGAAGGTTTACAAAGGCAACTGGAGAAGAATCGAGCTATCGAGGAATCTATCTGTATCACCCGCGAACCAAGCGACAAGTACGCCAGTTCCTTGACTTGTGTGGAAGGTATAGCAGCTTCGTGCCACACTTTGAAGAGAAGGAAACACCACTCGCCGATCTACTCCATAACAACCGCCCATTCCGATGGACCAGCATGGAAGAGGCAGCATTCCAAGGTATTAAGACTGCGATACGCAACACTCCCGCTTTAGCCTATCCCGACCCTCAAAGGAAGATGTACCTGCAGACGGACGGCAGCGATTCCGGTCTAGGAGCAGTGTTATTCCAGGAGAGGAGTGATGGTGGAACGGGCATCATCGAGTATGCCAGCAGATAGCTATCTCTCATCGGACAACGCTACTGCACTGCCGAGAAGGAAGCCTTAGCCGTGGTGCGGGCTATAGGCAAATTCATAGGCTACTTGGAGGGAAGTAATTTCCAACTCTACACCGATAACGCAGCTCTCAAATGGTTGAACTCGGTCTCTGGCTCAAAATCTAAATTGATGCGATGGGCTCTGTTAATCACAGTATTTGATTTCGATGTGTATAATCTCCCAGAACTGACGAACATAGGAGCAGACAGTTTATCTAGGCCCCCGGCGATGGAATCTGAAGTTAGAAGCACCTTTGTAGAGAGGGAGATTCCACAAAAATCACCAGAGCGAACCCAATGAACCTGTCCTTATGATCATCAACAAGGAACTTGATCTGTGAGTAATCAAGCATTGGCAAGAACAAGACAAGCCGCGTAGGACCATGATGCAGTGGATTAGGAGACAGAACATCGATAGTCGATTTGTCCCGAGGGAATTCGAGATGTGCTACAAGAACATACGGGTTGACGGAGGACTCTTAATGTACAGGTCGCACCTCTCCGACACGCCCGCAGTAGTGGTTATCCCTAGACAGCACACGACGGACATCCTCGAGAAGTTCCACGACAGCACTGAAGCCGGACATCCAGGAGGTGTAGAGGCATACCAGTCTATCTGACAAAGATTATTCTGGGTGTGCATACGGAAAGACATACCTGATTATGTGAACGGGTGTTACATCTGTGTCTGCACCAAGGCGAGCAACAGGAAGGCAGATTCCAGTCAGCGAGGAAGACGACTGCAACGCCCTTGTGAGGTCATAGGCCTGTATTTGATGGGTCCTCACCGTAGAACACCAAGTGGTAAAACAGGACTGCTAGTAATTACCGACCTCTTCACAAGATGGATTGAGGCTTTTCCGGTACCAGAAGCCACGACGGGACGCATAGCCAGTCTTGTACAAGGTGAAGTATTCAGCAGATACGGTTATCCACGGTGCATTCTGTCAGACAACGGGAGTCATTTCACGCCAAGGAAGTGGCAGCAAATGATGACTGAATTGGGTTTGGAGCACTGGACCACCGCAGTCTATAACCCAAGGGCAATTTCAACGGACTGACGGAATCAGGATATAAAAAGGATGCCACGTGTCAACTTAATAGACAAGGAACATCGACTATGGAGCCGTCAGATACCGCATTCACCCTTTGCCCTGCGACA
Source organism: Anabrus simplex (assembly GCF_040414725.1). Taxonomy (NCBI): domain Eukaryota; kingdom Metazoa; phylum Arthropoda; class Insecta; order Orthoptera; family Tettigoniidae; genus Anabrus; species Anabrus simplex. The sequence continues at coordinate 91,019,859 of NC_090267.1, forward strand.
ACGCATCAACCATGCCACTGGCTATTCCTCAGCGGAGCTGTTCCTTGCTCGACAGCCATACGGCACCGAGGATTGGGAGATTCGTCCATCACCCACTTCTGGACAAGGCGATGCAGCTGTTTCCGTAGCACAGTGGCAGCATAAGCAGCGGCAGGACATCAAGGAAAAGCAAGCTTTGGCCAAGAAGAGATCACTTACCCAGGCTAAGGCTCAAGATGTCGAAGAGACTCGGATCTTAGTACCAGGCCGACAAGTGCTGGTCTTGCACCTATGTGGGTTAGTCCTGTCGAGGTGGATAAGCAGCTGGGCCAAGGTGTTAACTTACTAAAGACCAACCCTCCTGTCAAGGTCCACGCATCAGAATTACGGCGAGTCGCCCAACAGCTGCGTATAGAGAGTAAGCCTGGTACAGCCACGGGTTCACCTGTAGGAGAGGCTACTCATGACACAGCACAATTTGGTCATGAGGAGGAGAACGCATCGACTGCCAGCAAGGAAGAGGCTGGCAGCGAGGCGACATCAACCCCGGACACAGCACGATCCGCTCAAGAGAAGGAAAGCACTTCCAGCGACGTCGAGAAAGAGAACACATATAATCTATGACCATGGCAAAGTTGACGAAGGTGAAAGGGCAGTGTCCTGGAGCTTGAGACTGTAGGTCGGGGGATACAACTGGGGAGGATGACCAATAACTCGCCCAGGCGGCCTCACCTGCTATGCTGAACAGGGGCCTTGTGAGGGGATGGGAAGACTGGAAGGGATAGACAAGGAAGAGGGAAGGAAGCGGCCGTGGCTTTAAGTTAGGTACCATCCCGCCATTTGCCTGGAGGAGAAGTGGGAAACAACGGAAAACCACTTTGAGGATGGCTGAGGGGGGAATCGAACCCCCCTCTACTCATTTGACCTCCCGAGGCTCAGTCGACCCCGTTCCACCCCTCGTACCACTTTTCAAATTTCGTGGCGGAGCCGGGAATCAAACCCGGGCCTTCCGGGGGTGGCAGCTAATCACACTAACCACTACACCACAGAGGCGGACGGTTCAAGTTATACGGGGGATATTGATGCAAATGTAATGGACTAGTATAACTTGGAAACTATTCTCTAACCCACGGGTAAATAATGGAAATATCAAGCTCGATTATTATTATTATTATTATTATTATTATTATTATTATTATTATTATTATTATTATTATTATTATTATTATTATTATTATTATGACTTTTGAGGCGTGGCTATGAAGTTCTTTACATCTATTAGTATTAGTATTATTTACGTAGTTATGTACGGACTTTATTTGGTAGAAATAGTGATCGTATTGTTTGTGATGTTATGTCATGAAACATCTACCGCATGTATATTAATATGAGTATATTGAATGTAGGAACACGTAATTAATAGTAGTCCTATATCATTTATTATTAGCTGTATATATTATGTATAAATCAATGCAGTGTTGTGCAACACACGGTAATAGTCCAGTACAATGTATCTTTGGAACTAGAGTGTTACAAAAAATTCCATTCAATGTACATAGGTTATTGCAGACTCGAAATTACGAGAAAACATGTTGTGTCATATTCTTCCAAAAGCCTGCCCAGGCAATGTGTGTAAAGAGGCAGTCTTGGGACGACTTGTAATTAAAATCGAGAAATTTAGCAAATGCAATATAACAGCAATTTTTTAAAATAGAGAAATAAAAGGTGGTTTATATTTTTATCACACATATTTAAGTGAATTACGAATTCATATCTACTTCTTTCAAAAATGGGACAGTCAAATAAAAGATGATTAAGAGTTTGTGGCATTTCACAGGTACAATAGTGTAGGGCTTCTATATATTGATTCTAAACCTCTCAAAATATGATCCAAATTTCTCGTGTCATGATATAAACTGTGTTAAGAAATGTCATGTGTTAATCTACTTTTCAGCCTATCCTGAATCATCGGAAACAGAGAGACCGGGGTGGCTGCAGCTTCTTTGACAAGTTCATCAGCTCTCTCGTTCCCTTCTGTACCGTCATGTCCTAGTACCTGTTCCATGCAGATATGCTTGTTATAGTCCAGTACATGTGCTCTTATACAGCAATCGGATGCATTGTATTTGTCCTGAATTGCATTCAAAGCAGCCTGAGAATCGCCCAATATACGTGCACTACAATTATGACACACCATCATAACATTCTCTGCTGTCCATTTCACAACGTTGTCGACGTCTTTCTGCAGTCGCTTACATTCCTGTAACTTATTTATTTATACAGTATAACATCATGAGCAAAATGCCTTATCTCTGATTCCAGGTCTTGCAATGTAGTTTTATGCAACCCACAATATTCATTCCGTCCTGAAAACATCTGCCCTGCCGAAATGCTCAGACAATTCAACCGGTTATCTTGGTATTTACCGCCTCACCATGATAAAACGCCGTAATGTTATAATCGTATTAAACAGTCGTTTAAGTGCGGCCAGTATCCAGTATTCGGGAGATAGTGGGTTCAAACCCCACTGTCGGCAACCCTGAAGATGGTTTTCCATGGTTTCCCATTTTCACACCAGGTAATTGCTGGGGCTGTACCTTAATTAAGGTCACGACCGCTTCCTTTCCACTCCTAGACCCTTCCTGTCACATTGTCGCAGTAAGACCTATCAGTGTCCGTGCGACGTAAAGCAACTTAAAAAAAAAAGACGATCAAATGAACCTGACACGCCAGCGGAAAACTAAATTGATATTGTGACCGCAGTAAACCTAATACTTGCTATAAGCTGCCCAGTGCCCTGTACGGAACCGTAGTTTAGTTGGTAAAGGCGTGGCCGAGCGGCCTTCCATGTCCGGTGGGAGGTTCGAGTCCAGGGCGAAGATTATAATTGTTTGAAATATTTCTTTAATACATACCGCACGCAATGCAAGTTCAGTACCCTCTTTCATGCAAATTGTGTGGGAATGAATGTGTATGTGGCCCTAAGAAGGGCCGATTAGTTAGCAGGCCGGACACATACACACCGAAAATAATAGGAACACAACTGCTCTGACAATGTTTTATCGCAGCAAATGCTCGATGTGATGACCGTTTTTGTTTATGCACATTCGGACACGGTATCCAATAAATCATCTTGCGCGGTGAAGCATTCCAGGTTTAATTGCTAGGCAGGCATCTGTGATGAGTTGCCGGAGCTGGTCGGGGTTTTCCGACGCTTGAGTGTAAACGACGTTCTTCAAATGTCCCCACAAGACGAACTCTAACGGCGTAACATACGGTGATCTGGCGGGCCAAAAAACAGGGCCTCCTCCTCCTATCCCTGTCCATGGCAATACCTTTTTCAGAAGGTTACGGACGGGCAAAGTCGAATGTGGTGGAGCTCCATCCTGTTGCAACCACATGGTCAAACGATCGTGCAAGGGCACATCCTCCAGCAGGAGTGGGAGTTCCTGACGCAGAAAGTGCAGATAGCGTGGCCCCGTCCAATGGTTCTCAAAGAAATAAGGCCTAATCAGGCGATCCCCAAAGATAACACGCCAAACATTCACTCCCCATCGTACTTGATGGGCCGCCTGTCGCACCCAGTGAGGATTGTCCGGACTCCATTAGTGCATGTTGAGGCGATTGACGTTCCCATTATTGTGGAAGCGCGATTCGTCCAAGAACAAGATATGCGATACTAATGCTGCATCGTTGTACAGCCTGACTAACAGCCATCGACAGAACTCCATTCTAGCTTCGAAAGCCTGCCCATGGAGCTCTTGGTGTAGCTCAAGATGGTATGGGTGAAATTTATGTTCATGCAGTATTCGCCAGACGGACGTCTGGCTGGTGTTCACCTGTCGTGCAATCGCCCTTGTACTGATGTGTGGATTATTACGAGCTGCCTCTATAACGGCCTCTCCTTTTCACCCGATATAACGGGCCTATCGCGGACTGGTGGCTGGTTGGAAATCACGCCTGTTGTCTTTAGGCGTCTTGCAACACGGCGGAATGTCGTAGCAGCCGGGTGTCGCCTGTCGAGATACCGTTCCTAGTACAGACGTTGTGCCTAGCACGCGCTTTGTCTTGCTTCCTCATAAATGAGGAGCATGTCAACGTATTCCTCTGTGGAAAACATGCAGAATGACAGCAGAGATTACAGTACATTCAGGCCCTAAACAGTGGAACATGCGCAGGGCACAACATGAATTAACATCGTAATTCTACTGTTTGAACGTGGCAAAAGTGGGTCTGTGTTTTGTATTCAAACATCATACCGATGCTTTAGATTTCTGAAATGCTGCTAGTTGAGTCCCAGTGGAATACCGTTTCCTAACGATGCAGGATTCGTGGGTACATTCCGTCGATTGCTAGAATGAATACTTCTTTCTTTCTAAATCTGCTTACCCACCAGTGTTGGTTTTCCCTCGAACTCAGCCAGGCGAGGGATCCCACATCTAAGGCCTCAAGGGTAGTATCCTGGATCGTGAGACATTGGGTCGGGTAATACAACTGGGGAGAATGACCAGTACCTCGCCCAGGTGGCCTCACCCGCTATGCTGAACAGGGGCCTTGGGGAGGAATGGGGAGATTGGAAGGGATAGGCAAGGATGACGGAAGTAAACGGCCGTGGCCTTAAGTTAGGTACCATCCCGTCATTTGCCTGGAGGAGAAGTGGGAAACCATGGAAAGCCACTATCAGGATGGCTGCGGTGGGAATCGAACCCACCTCTACTCATTTGACCTCCCGAGGCTGCGGGGGGTGGAGTGACAGCTACTCACACTAACTACTACACTACAGAGGCGGACATGAATACTTCTAACTTTTGTAAATCCCTCCCTTCCCCCATATACACATTCACCTTGTTCATTAGCGATTCCTGTCCGACTTGTTGGCTGAATGGTCAGCGTACTGGCCTTCGGTTCAGAGGGTCCCGAGTTCGATTCCTGGCCGGATCGGGGATTTTAACCTTCATTGGTTAATTCTAGTGGCCCGGGGACTGGGTGTTTGTGCTGTCCCCAACATCCCTGCAACTCACACACCACACATAACACTATCCTCCACCACAATACACGCAGTTACCTATACATGTCAGATGACGCCCACCCTCATCGGAGGGTCTGCCTTACAAGGGCTGCACTCGGCTAGAAATAGCCACACGAAATTTTTATTATTAGCGATTCCTGAGAAGTCCTTTGTGGAACTTGTTTCTGCTATAAAGTATCTTTACCCTTGTATTTTTCACAAAAACTCATATTACTACCAATTTTACTTCCTGTTTTTCATAGCTGACTTCTTTGTTAGATTAATTTTTCTAACAAGTTCCATCAATTTCTCTTTACTTCCACAACCAATCCTAACTCTCTTTCTAACCTGCACCTCGTTCGAAAGCCCTTTATTTCTCTGTTATAATATAGTGGAACTTTACCATTCTTTACCAGCTTTAAAGGTGCATACCTGTTTTCATACTCATCGAGAATTGTTTTTAACGCTGTTTACGTTTTATTTACCATATTCCACTGATTATAATAATTTACTTCTTTCTAGTCATTCAAATATTTTCGGTCATACGGTACGGCTTAGTAATCCTAGCTTTACAACTGTCATTCCTATCACATTTACTTTTAACTATGACTAAAACAGCTTCGTGATCACGTTTACCATCTATCACTTGATGTTCTGTAGTATACAGAAAGTATGTGGTTTTACCAGCACCACATCCAGATTATTCTTCCCCACACAGGTTCTCATTTATAAACCCAGAACGTCCAGGGGCGTTTGTACGGGAGGCGCATATTCCTTGACCTTGCAAGAGCGTTCACGTGTTCGTCCTAGCTTCAGTCGCCAGTCTGAATCTCAGCTGTTAAAATGATGAGACAGTTATCACTGCAAGACCGTATTTTCGTTCGTAAAAGTTTCTTTAAGTACGAGTCGGCTCGACGGGGACGCGATGTATTTGTTGAGCAATTTCCTGGTGAAGTGCCACCTTCACGAGCACAGATTCACGTAATTGTAAATAGATTTGAAACTACTGGCTCAGTGCTCAATGAAAACATGTGCGCACACGAGCAGTTTTAACAGAGGAAAAGCTAGACGCCATTTGTGCGAATTTTGAATGGTCACCGAGTAAATCACTCAAAAAATTAACACAATAAGTAGGGGTTTCGTTTTATTCTGCACACAGAGCTACAAGCTGTTGCACATGAAAGCGTACTGGTTTACACGGGCCCATTGTTTGTAACCTCCTGATCCAGCCAAAATAGTGAGATATTGTGAGTGGTATCTTCCATCATTGAATGATAATTTATTCGACCCACAGCATGTGTACTAATTGGATAAGACCTGGTGTGCATAAAATCCTAGTGGTGTTTATGAAGTCCCTAATCATGAAGGATGACAATCCCAGCGTCTTTTATAAGGTAAGATTTCATATTAGATTGTATACACACTTAAAGCAGGGCGGCCGCGCGCGGCGTAAGTTGGACTGAAGCTGCTGTAGCGCAGGTTACAAACGCCTTGCGCTCGGTCTGTGTTCATAAGAGAGACTCTGTGGTTGGTTCGATCTCTTCCCTATTCAGCAGTCCTTCCCAGATTAACTAATTTAGCATTTGTTGAGCATGCTCCATGTCATTCTCATTACCTTCGCAATTAATATTTGGTTAATTACGATCACCCGCTACAACAACCTTCCTTTCTGTGCTGCTTCCCACATAGCTAATTACCTCATCATGTGGTGGTGGTGGCGATTATTGTTGAAGAAGTACAACTGGGCAACCTTCCTCTATATAACACTAATCAGACAGAAAATAATATTGAAGGGATCCAACATTTCGAAAAATGAAGGTATCGGCCAAAGAAACACAAGGGCCACGAAGGCCGTGGAGTTGAAAGACTCCCTAGGCCTCGAGTGCTCTAATACCGTCGGGGCCGGAAAAGAACAAGAGTTGACCAAGGGAGGTCGGATAGGGTAGATGAAAGTTAGGAGCCTGGCACAATTAAGTGGAAGCAATGCCAGGACTCAGCTACGGGCTCAGTGGTCACCAACCCACGCTCCCAAGTTCTGAGCCCCTGGGGCCGCTTTATGTCGCCTCTTACGACAGGCTGGGGATACCAGGAGTGTTTTTCTACCTCCCCCACCATAGCGGGACCTCACCAAGGAATTCATCATCAGAGTCAGTGCCACTATCCTTTGATTTGTACACCATAAAAATATGAAGTTGCCTGTTATCTTTAGAGATGAGCCTTACACCTAGAATTTCATGTTTCTCATCCTTAACTTTTTCATTGCTTACAAATTCTTCCTTCCCCAGTTATAATACATCCCATCTTACCGTTCCTACACTCCAGTTCCATGAGAAAATTTCCGCATCCGTAATATCTGTTAAATTAATTCGATTCCTTTCTTTACAGTACTTGTACAGTTTAGCACTGACAACTTTATATCACCCTTACTTGACTTCCAGCTCTCTCTACTATTCAACCACATGCTGTTCATAAGAAGAAATGTGATATATATGAACCTACAATTCCATATTACGCTGAGAAATATCATCTGGACTCCGTAGAGGTATTAGGATTGATGATAGCAGCAAGAGGGACCGTTACACACATATTTTACAACTTTTGTTAGAAAGTTAATTTGGATAATCAATTTTTTTAAGGGCAATGGGTTAGCAGCCCTGAAGGGCTCGTTAATAATAGTGAGAGATCATTTATACGCTTAGCTATATCTTTCTCCAAATAAGAGTTCCTCATGGGTTTCATAATGATTGATTGATACGATTTTTATTAAGTAATAGGTAGGCTATAATATGGTATACCAATCATTTATAGACATATTTTACACTGCCCCTGTAGTTGTCAATTAAGCTTTCTCTTTTTGGTAGCCTCCAATGGGGGAAGCAGAAATAAATGCATTTCTTTCTCTCTATCACCGCTCTCTGAACCACCCCGTTTCCCTGAATGTAACTCTCCATAATCCTTCTAAACTTGCAAATAATCTTTCTTCATTCTTACAGTTACCGTGACAATATGAAGACCTTTTCGGCAGTGTATCGGGAAGAAGTGGGACCATCTCTGGATCGTGCGATCTGGTGGATAGAATATGTACTGAGACATAATGGTGCTCGGCACTTGAGATCGGCAGCACTGGATCTCTCATGGTACCAGTACCTACTGCTGGATGTCATCGCTTTCCTACTTCTAGTTTCAATTATAGCTCTTATTGTGTTCTATATAGTGTTAAGACGACTAATGATGTTCGTCAGGAGTTTTATACCCTCTTCTAAACTAAAAAGTTCTTAGGTAAATTTATTTATTTATTTATTGTTTGATTATTAGACCTATATTACGTTAAAAAGTATGTTTTCCTTCGGTATATTCAACTAAATCATCAATACACACATGAATATTATACCGATAATCAATTTTACTGTGTACATTGTATCATGTTGTTATGTAGTTTTTTAGCACAAAAAAATAAATTTCTATCGCAAAACCGCTGTGTTAACAATATGGTGAATACCAAAACTTAATAATATGATTGAGATTTACAGATGAAGAAAATTAAGCTTTCATGAATAGGGAATATCATCTATTGTTTTCAGGCTGAACATTGATTCATTGATTGATTATTTATTTATTTTTTCTGACAAGGCCAGTTGGTTTTTTCTTACATCTTCGTCACTTCAAACCTCTTTTTAAATGGCTTCGTAGCTTAAAGAATTAGGCGGTCGACTACTGCGTTCAATGAAGTAGAATCTATTCTCGAAGCAGCTCGTTAGCACCTAAGAGCGTTTAAGGGGAGTCATGATTGAAATATATATATATTTTTCAGAGAAAGACATCACGTTTTAACCTCAAAAATCTCAACTCATCCTGTTTAATTCCCGTCATAAGTTTGGCCCTAATGCCATTTTAGTATCCTAAATTACAGATTTAATGCTTGGTGGTGCAGCGTTTGTAGAGCAAACCCACGCTCCAGTTAGACAACATTAGCTAAAACGTTTTCAGCGCTTTGCCTTGTTTAAAATGCTCTTTGATCTGAAATTTCCAGATAATGTTTCAATAAGTACAGCAATTAAAGACAGTTCTGCATTTTGTTATCAGCTCAATATTACCTTCACATTTTCCTCCCTAAAATAGCACTAACCTATATTTTTGGCTATTTTATGAATAATCAAATGTTGAATTATTATATGTCTAATAGTTTACTGGGTTCGTACCCCACTGTCGGCAGCCCTGAAAATGGTTTTCCGTGCTTTCCCATTTTCACACCAGGCAAATGCTGGGGCTGTACCTTAATTAAGGCTACGGCCGATTCCTTCCCATTCCTAGCCCTTTCCTGTCCCATAGTCGCCTTAAGACATATCTGTGTCGCTGCGACGTAAAGCAACTTGCAAAAAAAAAAAAAAAAAAAAAAAAAAAAAAAAAGTTTACTGCAAAACCCAGAGTTGTTATTAAATGTACGAGTATTTTTGACAAGTTTGCCAAATTGTAGGCCAAAGGAGCATTTTCCATGCAACATGTAAAAATACAAGTTATTTGTTAATAACTTTGCAAAAATAAACCAATCAGCTCCAAGTTTTGTGTGGTGCTGAATGTATGTTATTAATATGCGCCTGTGTTTTAAATTTGGTTGTGGTAAATTGTATAAGTTCCAAATCTCAGTCATGACTCCCCTTAAATGAGAGAACGTTATGACTGATTTACTTGATCGCGTGATTCATTTACTTGTTCTTTTAAGAAACCGCCATGAACAAAAAATGAGTAAGGAAATATTGTCAGTTTGGAATAGGTGACAGCCTGGAGAGTTATCAGCATTCATACGGGACGACAAGACAGAAGGTAAGTTCTTTTGAATCCTTGTATAGTGACAATGAAGGCCGAATGTGGGGCGGCCGCCAATAATACCAGCGAGAGATGGTAATTGCAGCACAGTTGCGACAATGAGGACGGGGCGAGCAGCGCACAAAGCAATATCGTCAGCGGTCCATTCCAAACTGGCTAAGTGCAAAATCTTGCAATGATTAGATACCATTGGATTGTAGGTTGTTCATTGCACCATTCTGAACTACACTGTCTTTTTAGAAATCGCTATAAGCAGACAGGATTTACGATTGGAAACTGGGTGTCATTCCAAACAAAATCCACAAGTTTTTCCTATTCCTTCTTAAGGGTTACTTCGACATGAGAAAATACTCAAACTTCAATCTTTTTAAAGATTCTTTATGATTATATTAGACATGTTTGTGAAATTAATAACTGGTTCGATAGAAGGCAATTCGGTTTTAGGAAAGGTTATTCCACTGAAGCTCAACTTGTAGGATTCCAGCAAGATATAGCAGATATCTTGGATTCTGGAGGTCAAATGGACTGTATCGCGATTGACCTGTCTAAAGCATTTGATAGGGTGGATCATGGGAGACTACTGGCAAAAATGAGTGCAATTGGACTAGACAAAAGAGTGACTGAATGGGTTGCTATATTTCTAGAAAATAGATCTCAGAGAATTAGAGTAGGTGAAGCTTTATCTGACCGTGTAATAATTAAGAGGGGAATTCCTCAAGGCAGTATTATCGGACCTTTGTGTTTTCTTATATATAGAAATGATATGAGTAAAGGAGTGGAATCGGAGGTAAGGCTTTTTGCGGATGATATTATTCTCTTTAGAGTGATAAATAAGTTACAAGATAGTGAGCAACTGCAACGTGACCTCGAAAATGTTGTGAGATGGACAGCAGGCAATGGTATGTTGATAAACGGGGTTAAAAGTAAGGTTGTGAGTTTCACAGATAGGAATAGTCCTCTCAGTTTTAATTACTGCGTTCATGGGGTGAAAGTTCCTTTTGGGGATCATTGTAAGCATCTAGGTGTTAATACACTGACTGACAGAGCAAATGCAACACCAAGAAGGAGTGGTTCGAAAGGGATGAAAGTTGGGGAAAAAAACAGAGACGGCACGGACGAATAATTGATGTTTATTTCAAACCGATATGCAGGTTACACAATGCGCACGGCATCGACTCAGTAGGATGTAGGACCACCGCGAGCGGCGATGCACGCAGAAACACGTCGAGGTACAAAGTCAATAAGAGTGCGGATGGTGTCCTGAGGGATGGTTCTCCATTCTCTGTCAACCATTTGCCACAGTTGGTCGTCCGTACGAGGCTGGGGCAGAGTTTGCAAACGGCGTCCAATGAGATCCCACACGTGTTCGATTGGTGAGAGATCCGGAGAGTACGCTGGGCACGGAATCATCTGTACACCTCGTAGAGCCTGTTGGGAGATGCGAGCAGTGTGTGGGCGGGCATTATCCTGCTGAAACAGAGCATTGGGCAGCCCCTGAAGGTACGGGAGTGCCACCGGACGCAGCACATGCTGCACGTAGCGGTGGGCATTTAACGTGCCTTGAATACGCACTAGAGGTGACGTGGAATCATACGCAATAGCGCCCCAAACCATGATGCCGCGTTGCCTAGCGGTAGGGAGCTTCACAGTTACTGCCGGATTTGACCTTTCTCCACGCCGACGCCACACTCGTCTGCGGTGACTATCACTGACAGAACAGAAGCGTGACTCATCGGAGAACACGACGTTCCGCCATTCCCTCCCTCATCCAAGTCGCTCTAGCCCGGCACCATGCCAGGCGTGCACGTCTATGCTGTGGAGTCAATGGTAGTCTTCTGAGCGGACGCCGGGAGTGCAGGCCTCCTTCAACCAATCGACGGGAAATTGTTCTGGTCGATATTGGAACAGCCAGGGTGTCTTGCACATGCTGAAGAATGGCGGTTGACGTGGCGTGCGGGGCTGCCACCGCTTGGCGGCGGATGCGCCGATCCTCGCGTGCTGACGTCACTCGGGCTGCGCCTGGACCCCTCGCACGTGCCACATGTCCCTGCGCCAACCATCTTCGCCACAGGCGCTGCACCGTGGACACATCCCTATGGGTATCGGCTGCGATTTGACGAAGCGACCAACCTGCCCTTCTCAGCCCGATCACCATACCCCTCGTAAAGTCGTCTGTCTGCTGGAAATGCCTCCGTTGACGGCGGCCTGGCATTCTTAGCTATACACGTGTCCTGTGGCACACGACAACACGTTCTATAATGACTGTAGGCTGAGAAATCACGGTACGAAGTGGGCCATTCGCCAACGCCGTGTCCCATTTATCGTTCGCTACGTGCGCAGCACAGCGGCGCATTTCACATCATGAGCATACCTCAGTGACGTCAGTCTACCCTGCAATTGGCATAAAGTTCTGACCACTCCTTCTTGGTGTTGCATTTGCTCTGTCAGTCAGTGTATAAGGAAAGATCTCCATTGGGGTAATCACATAAATGGGATTGTAAATAATGGGTACAGATCTCTGCACATGGTTATGAGGGTGTTTAGGGGTTGTAGTAAGGATGTAAAGGAGTGTGCATATAAGTCTCTGGTAAGACCCCAACTAGAGTATGGTTCCAGTGTATGGGACCCTCACCAGGATTATCTGATTCATGAACTTGAAAAAATCCAGAGAAAGGCAGCTCGATTTGTTCTGGGTGATTTCCGACAAAAGAGTAGCGTTACAAAAATGTTGCAATGTTTGGCTTGGGAAGAACTGAGAGAAAGAAGAAGAGCTGCTTGACTAAGTGGTATGTTCCGAGCTGTCAGCGGAGAGATGGCGTGGATGACATTAGTAGACGAATACATTTGAATGGCGTTTATAAAAGTAGGAAAGATCACAATATGAAGATAAAGTTGGAATTCAAGGGGACAAACTGGGGCAAATATTCATTTACAGGAAGGGGAGTTAGGGATTGTAATAACTTACCAAGGGAGATGTTCAATAAATTTCCAATTTCTTTGAAATCATTTAGGAAAAGGCTAGGAAAGCAACAGATAGGGAATCTGCCACCTGGGCGACTGCCCTAAATGCAGATCAATATTGATTGATTGAAGTCACTTTTCTGAAAGTCTTTTCACTTGAGTGCCACGACATTCAGCTCACTTAGGTCTATTAAGAAGAGTCTTACAGCCTTTACGTTAAGCATAATTTAGCTACAATAAAGACTATTCTGTACAGAGTAATAAATAAGTTACAAGATTGTGAGCGGCTGCAGGGTGACCTCGATAGTGTTGTGAGATGGACGGTGGGCAATGGTATGATGATAAACGGGGTTAAAAGTCAGGTTGTGAGTTTCACAAATAGGAAAAGTTCTCTCAGTTTTAATTACTGCGTTGATGGGGTGAAAGTTCCTTTTGGGGATCATTGTAAGTACCTAGGTGTTAATATAAGAAAAGACCTTCAGTGGGGTAATCACATAAATATGGTTGTTAATAAAGGGTACAGATCTCTGCACATGGTTATGAGGGTATTTAGGGGTTGTAGTAAGGATGTAAAGGAGAGGGCATATAAGTCTCTGGTAAGACCCCAACTAGACTATGGTTCCAGTGTATGGGACCCTCACCAGGATTACTCGATTTAAGAACTGGAAAAAATCCAAAGAAAAGCAGCTCGATTTGCTCTGGGTAATTTCCGACAAAAGAGTAGCGTTACAAAAATGTTGCAAAGTTTGGGCTGGGAAAATTTGGGAGAAAGGAGACGAGCTGCTCGATTTAGTGGTATGTTCCTAGCTGTCAGTGGAAAGTTGGCGTGGGAGGACATCAGTAGACGAATATGTTTGAGTGGTGTCTTTAAAAGTACGAAAGATAACAATATGAAGATAAAGTTGGAATTTAAGAGGACAAATTGGGGCAAATATTCGTTTATAGGAAGGGGAGTTAGGGATTGGAATAACTTACCAAGGGAGATGTTCAATAATTTTCCAATTTCTTTGCGATCATTTAAGAAAAGGATAGGAAAACAACGGATAGGTAATCTGCCACCTGGACGACTGCCCTAAATGTAGATCAGCAGTGATTGAT